>NC_052621.1:17997608-18347375 GCF_016545825.1 Eucalyptus grandis
TTAATTTGATGGTTTAGTTGAAGTGGTTGACCGAAGGATTTGATTGCACTAATTCAAAAAGTTAAAGGATTTGATTGTACAAAATAGAACTTGAAGGACCCATATTGCACAAATGTAGAAAGTTAGAGGACTTGATTTAACGAAATAAAAATTAGAGGATCAAATCACATAAATACTGAAACTTAAGGACCATAATATGCACTTTACCCAACATTTCTACTATGAATTGCCTATGGCCGTGCCTGGTCCGTGTTGGGCCGAGTTAAACTTTGTCTGGGTCTGGTTTCTATTTTCTATTCTTTTATTAAATCTAATATAGAGGAAACGATCAAGTCCCTTTTTGCTAACGGCTCGGCCCTCACCGGCAAAGGCCGTGTAGGCCTTGCTGGGACCATGCCGGGCGCCGGTAATTCCTCATCCGGACATTTGTTTAGCACGATACAAGGTGTTATGCCCTCCCCAGTGTGATTTACTGCGGTTCTGAACAAGCTTTTCTGTTCCTGGCAATGTCACAGCCAAAATTCCCTTCTATCTTGTGTAACTGAGAAAACTGGTAATTAGTAACATCTTCAGCATGTTCTCTTTGAAAACTTAGGCACACGATGCATAAATCCGGCTGTCATACAAAAAAAAAGAAGGTTCAAACCACATTGAGCATGTAATCTGGTGCCGCAGACATCAATGCCAAAACAGAGCATATGCTTCCTCTTTCTGTGACCGAGAAGAGACTTCCTTGTCAATAGACGGGACATGAATGCCTCCGGTATGTGCATATTGGCGGCACGAATACACCATTTGAATGATTGTTATGAAAGCCCCCAACTTCAGAGCTACTTTATTCTTCCGGTTTTGAGACGGCTTGCTGTAAAGACCCGAAATGTCAGTATGTCCTTTCCACTATGCTTGGCCGATATCATGCAAAAAATCAACCAAAGAACAGTTTAATACATACGCACCAGGTTGTCATTCATTTTCTCGAAAGTTAACGAAGCCTTTGTAGTGTCCTCCTTGGCACCTTTTGTGTGAAAACAGATTTTAATAGACTCTGGCTATGCTAGCCACGCTAAGCGAAGAAAGGTCCATTTTATGTCATAATCTTTAGGACTGGAGATGGGTTTCACTTAGTTGTTTGAAAACCATTTGAAAAGTTTGTTGATCTTTGGCTCATCGAAGGAATTTGCTGTGCATCATCAGGATTGAGAAAAGATGGGATGTCCCTTGACCAAACTATTTTTTCCTTGCAGTTCAGTCCATCAACAAATGCAACCGGAGGAGGTGAGTGATCCTTCGACTCAGCAACAGTTTAGGCTCCAGCAGAATGTACAAACCAGTCCGATTAATCTGATGCAGGCTGTACAATTCCAGCCCCAAAATTAGTAGACGATGCCACTTCACTTGATGCCGCAATCTAATCCACAGCATCTGGTTGGTGCTGGACAAATTCCACAAGCGAACCAAATCAGTCGACTCTGTACTCTGGGCAACCGATTCCCGTGAGCTCTCAGATTCCAGCTGGTTTCCAGCCATTGCATCCTGTCCCAGGCTTTACTACAGGGCCGATGAATGCTCCGGCTCAACCCTTTCATACTGTTGGTTTAGATTATCCTCAAGTGCCATTTCATCCACATAACGTGCCTCCGATGCCTTAAGGGATAATAGTTCAATTGCCACCATCTACTCCACCATCTCCTTGGACAACGGGGTTGTTTGACTGCATGGATGACCCTTTAATTGATACAGTTGCCTTTTGCTTTTCCTGGGCAAGTTTATACTAAAATAGACAAGTAACACATGGAGAATCTCCAAGTATTTCTTGAGTGTTTGCAGCGGTCGTGGCCTGTTGCTTCCCCTGTGTAACATTCGGCTAGATAGAAGAGATTGTTGACCGAGGGAGCACATGTTAGTAAGGATGCTTTTGCTGACTTTTAAATCCTTAATTCTACTAGTGTAGCAGATAACGGAGACTGGAAAATTCAATGTCCTTTCAACATCTCGAGTGAGAGAGCAATCGAAATGACATATTTTATGCACTTCAGCAAATGAGAAGAAAGGGTCTCATTGAACTAATGCGGTTGAGAATCATGTTTGCTTTGCAGCATGTGGAACGAGCGGGCTACTGTACGAAGGGATCTAGTTTCTCATTGGTTGCCCGTGCTTGTTGTCCTGCACTTGCTGAACCAAGCTCCGGAATCGATTCAACCTCATGGAGTCTCCTGCTCCTGACTGGATCACTCACTTCTTCTGCGAATGCTGTGCTCTTCCTGAGGGATACAAAGAGCTTAAGAGCAGAGGACTGGACCCTTCCATAGGCAAAACTGATGTCGACTATAGCCATTTGAGCTCCAAACGAGCACTTAATAAGCCAACTTATTGCAAATATGGCACTACAGTACTGTCGTTATGGTTTGATTACTGTCACCAACAAAGAAATATCTGCATTTTCATCTTTGTTTTTGGCAAGAAATTGCTGATGTTTATTCTTGTTGCTTGCCAAGGTCGGCAGGGGAATGCGGCAAACATGCAGAATGTGCAGTATCAGGTTGTCATGGTGCCTCCAATGCATCAGCAAGCCATGAGAGCTTGACGACGAACATCACATCGGATTCATCAGTGACTCAGATCATCCTCTTATGAATCACCAATGAGTCCAAGAAAGCGAATGCCAATGGAATTATGAAGTTTCAATTTGCAGATATGAATAACAAATTTCTTTCTAAAAGTTTCCATCGATTTAAGGAACAAATTGAAATAAAATTGTTGAATAATGTCTTACAATAGTCCAACAACTAATTTGTTTCTGTGTTGTATCGTTGTTGCATCTTGGAACGCTACTTTCTTTTCCACCAGTTAGACAGTTTCAGACTCATATCTAGGATCATGACACTCTGCACAATTCTGTGACATCCATCAAATCCATAACATCAGCTGTTTTCAGTGGCATGATTTTTTGGAGGTGCTCGGTTCACTAGTCGTTTCTTTGGATTAAGCTTTTCGAACTATGTGCTTTCTTAATTCAACCAATGGAAATTACACCGAGAAAGAAGGCTCTCATCTAGATGTGAGAGGATGACCACTGTGAGGTGATCGCAGCTACCACAAGAGATGCGCGATGTGAGATGGATGGCCTCTCGTTGACTGCAACACGGTGGTTGCCATCTCTCTTGTAGGGATGTGCAACGGAAACCGCCCGAACCAGAACCGGACCGAACCGGCCGGTTTTGGGCGGTTCCCATGGTCGGCAAACCGGTTCCCGGTTCCTAATCTTGGAACCGGCAGCCGGTTGGTTCGGGGTTCCCGGTTCCAAGGTGGGAACCGGACTGACCGACCGACCAAATTTTTTTATATATAATTTATATTCATATAATATATAAACACATATAATATATTAATATTATATATGAAACTTATTGCAATCAGAATTGCAATTTAGGTAACAACTTATGTGGCCAAGAGACCACCAAAACTCTTGTTGTTACTCTTTATTTATAGAAAAAACTCCCTCATGCTCACACACTCTCTCTCTTGCTTGCCTCACTTGCAAACGACAAGGCACTTCAAGCCATAAAAAGTCTCATATCGACTAAACATTCAAAGTATAGAAAGAGATTGGCTATAAAACCTAAGCCAAGCACAACCTTTAATCACGTTGTTCATGGGTTTTATGCTTAAAATTAAGCATGAAACACATAAACTATGATTGATATTCACACGAGTGAAGTTTGAATATTTTGCACATGGAAACATGTGTGAGTAGTTTTATTAGATTGCTCGGAAACCGAATTTGATTGATCAGTCTGAAGCATGATTATTCTTTAGTGAATGGTCATTCTTTAGTGAAAAAATGAAGTGCCAATTCTTTTGGATCGGACCGGACCGGATCGGAACCGATGGTCCGGTCTGGTTCTCGGTCCTAAGACCAACGGTCTGGTCCACGGTTCCCAAAATTGGGAGCCGATTTTCCCGGTCCAGTTCTTGGTTCCACCTTGGAACCGGACCGAACCGGGAACCGATCACCCCTACTCTCTTGCACGCGCGCGCAGCTCTCAGCTTATTTGGCACCATATTAGCTGCATAAGAGCCACGTGAGCCAATGAAAATTAATGTAACACATGTACGCTAATTGTCCAGCTACATTCCAACGTGCTCGAGCTTTTCAGCCGAAAGGCCGACTGCAAACACATTTTACAAAAAAAAATTGTCACATTGTCTGGTTTCTCAAGTACTCATTTTGGGGTTTGGCCCATGTCTGGAATAGGTTGAGTCATCATTATTGGAGAAATCTTCCTAGAGTATTTTGAAGTTGACAAAAAGTTTCCATCAGTCTAGTCTGAAGATTTGCAGACTCTACTATTTAAAGTCTAAAAACCTCTGGACTGCTAGACTCAAGACTCAAAGTCTATTCTCATTGACAGTTTCTAATCCGTCGAAGAATGGCTATCCAAGACTGGATGTTTCGTTAAGGATTTGACCTTATCGACTGGAGAAGATCTCTTGGCTGGATATGACATAACGGAATCCTTTATTGACTTAAAGATTGAGGATCCGATGATTGGCGAAGTATACTTGGAAGGTTCTACTTATGGAAATCGAGATCCTGATTGTATAGGCGAGCATGATTGATGGGCTATCGACATGTTCCTTAAATAGCTCGAATGATCTTCCTAATTGATTATGTCCAACGGGAAGATTGGAAGAATTCATTTGGTAAGTGCCAACGGGTATGATGGCATAAATGAGTATATAAGGAAGACGTTCCAATTGTTCGAGTGTGTGTGCGATAGAAGAATTCCAAAGTCTGAAACTCTTTGTTCTTAGTCAATTCATTTTATGAGCGAAATCTTGTATGCAAAAGAGAGTCCATATTCTTGAGAAACGTTGAGGAAGTGTGATAGAGTATCTACACTGTGGAATCAAGGGAGAACCTTGTTGTAACAACTCTTTTGTTTATAGTGAAATCCAGCCGGTGGGCTGTTAGTGCGGAAGAGTGGACGTAGGCTTGGAATAAGTCGAACCACTATAATTTCTATGTTCATTTTCTCTTCCCTACTCTCTGCTTTACTTTGATCATAATTCGCTTTGTTAACGAAAAGAGAACTTCCTTTCTATTGTCTCGCTAGTATTGCTCTCTTATCTCGAGAAAATATTTTTACACCTATTCATCCCCCTAGGTGCTTATACCGGCTATCTCAATTGGTATCGAGCTTGTGTACTCACTTTGTTTGAAGTGTTTTACTTTAGAGTTAAAGATCCATGGCTAGTATGTTAGCTCCAGTGGCTGGTAGAAGGGCAAAGCAATACTGCACCGCCTTACTTTGATGGAAAGGAATACAACATATGGAAAACAAGATGAAGGCGTTCCTAAGATCAAAGGATCCTCTCGGAATGGGACGTTGTAGACAAATGAATCATTCCTAAAGCTGCACCTGTCTCAGAGAGAGGAAAAGAAGCTGTTGAGTCTAGTGAAATGACTAAGGAAGAGATAACTAAGAGACAAGCTCTTGATGCAAAAGCAATTTATTCTTTATATTGTGCTTTGTCACCTACTGAATATAACAGAATATCTTCTTGTGTTACAGCGAAAAAAGTTTGTGATAGATTACATATTACCTATGAAGGAACCGATCGAGTGAAAGAAACCAAAATCAACATTCTCTTCGGTCAATACGAAACCTTCAAAATGAAATCAGGAGAATCTATAATTGACATGTTTAGTCGTTTTACATAAATAGTGAATGGTCTTGAAAATCAAGGTCAACCAATTTCTGATCCCATGAAAGTAAACAAGCTACTGCGTGGACTCTCCAAGGATTGGAATCACATAAAGACCTCAATAAGGGAGACACAAAGAATTATGTCACTATTTGTTAATGAGTTGGTTGGGACTCTTTAGTCTTATGAAGTGGAACGAATTAATGAAGACGAAGATCCTAAAGGTAAGAAATCCATTGCATTAAAATCCAATGATGATTCTGAAAGCTAAACAGAAAAGGAAGAAGATTCAATCAAAAGAAACAAAGTTTTCAAAAGCAACAAACTAAGTCTGTTGAGGATGATGAATCAAATAGAGATGTAGTCTCGCTTTGAATGTAAGAAAAAGAACACATCGTAATCTAACCGTCCTCTTTTTGAGTAAGAAGAAAGGAAAAGCTGAAAAGTATCGAAATGCTCTTAAAGCAGAAACCTAGAGTGATACAGAATGTGAAGAAAGTGATGATGATTATGCCAATATATGTTTGATGGCACAATCGGATTAAGATTCAAACTCCGAGACAGACTCAGATTCAGACAGTGAATTTGAGGTGAGTAACTCTAAAATCCCTATTAAAGTTTCTAAATACATTGATGAGTTGTGTTTTACTCTTAAGATTTCTCTTAAAAGGATTTCCGAACTTAAAAAGGAAAATTCTGCACTGAAACAACAGGAAAATGTTTTGAAAGAAAAGGTGAAATGTTTAGACATGAATGTTTCTACTCTTAAAGAAAGAGAATACAACCTTTCAAAAGAAAATGTATTTTTTTAAAAATGACATGTCAAATATTTCCAAAAGATTTTCAATAGGATCTGAGAAATTTGAGAAAATTCTTTCAGCACAAAGACCTTATTTCAATAAATCTGGTTTGGGAATGACTGTGGAAACCATTCCTTTAATTGATTTTCCTAAAGTGAATGAAAGAATTAAGCAAAGACCCATAAGAGATGCTTACAAAAATCATTTTAAAAAGGTCTTTGTAAAACCAATAGGTCGCAATGCTCTCGATGTTCAAAGTGCAATAGTTCGATCATTTGAGAAAGAATGTCCTATGGTTTGGAAACCTGTTAAGAAAGTATGGGTAAAAATCGCATATCATACTAACACCAATGGACCTAAGAAAATATGGGTACCAAAGAAAGTTTGAGTCTCTTTTTTAAATACAGGTCACTATCAAGAAGAAGGTAAAATGGTATCTGGATAATGGATGCTCAAGACATATGACAGGAGATTCAAATTGCTTCATAAAGCTCATTCAAGTAAATAGTTGAAAAGTCTCATTTGGAGGAAACAACAAAGAAAGAATTGTGGGATTCGGAACTGTAAAGATTGGAAACCTCACAATCAGCAATGTTTCCTTAGTGGAAGGACTCAACTACAATATGCTCAGTATTAGTCAGCTGTGTGATACCGATTTCAAAATCAACTTTCAAGAATGAATATGTTCAGGAACTAGTAAAGATTCTACTCAGTCATTCATGGGTCGAAGACATGGAAATATCAACCTCTTGGACGTGAAACCAGATGAATCGCAATGTCTAATTTCAATTCAAGACGAAGCGAACTTATGGCACAGAAAACTTGGGCACATCAATATGAAGCAAATAGCCAAAATTTCAGCAAATAAGCTAGTTCGTGGTCTACCCAATCTGTCATACCAAAAGTCTGATCTATGTACACCATGTGTATTGGGAAAGCAGTAAGAAATTCCTTTAAACCAATAAATCAAGTGTGACATCCTGAAATTCGACCCCGTTTCGATAAAGTGAAATGGGCATTTCGTCGACGTGCCTATGGCCCTTTTTCTCTGAGCTGATCACTCACAAGTTAACTAACCTATTGGATAAAGCCGTTAAGGGATGTATCAGCTGTAAAATCCCTAAAAGCTACCTAATTAGTTGGATTTGGCTAAAATCACGTCTGATCGATTTTTAACCACGAAATTGAACTCGATTTCGGGAATCGAATTTTAAGCGCGTCATAATTCTTATTTTTAGATCCTGTCTCATTGTCCGTCAAATTGTTGACGAGTCCGAAATTTCAATAAAGAAATTGTCGGAAGAAAATTGAGGACCGAAAGGAAATAAAAGAGAAAGAGAAAAGAAAAGAAAATAAGAATAATGGTGTTATTTTTATTTTACTTTTTCTCTCTCCCTCTCTTTTCTTTTCTTTCTTTTTCTCTCTTTTCTTTCTCTCTCTTCTCTCTCTCCTTTCTCTTCCCCCTCGTGCGAATCCCCCACCGCCCGCCCTCTCTCTTTTCTTTTCCTCTTGACCGGTCAATGCCTATCCTCTCCTTTCTCTCCTCTCTTCTTCCTCCCGAACACGAACGAACCCTCCCTTTTTCTTCTTCTCCTTGGTGCGAACCAGAAGCCGGAGGAAGACCGTAAGCCGCAGCCTCGCCGCCGCCGCCCGTCCCGCCGCCGCACCGCTGCCGCACCGCCGCCGCACGCCCGCGCCGCGCCGTCCCGCTGTTCGAGCACGCCCGCGCCCGTCGCCGCCGCAACGCCCTCCCCGCGTGACCTGGGCCGCTGCTCCGCCCCGTCCGCGCTGCCCCTCCGCCACCGCCCACCCCGCTGACCTCCCCGGCGTCCCCTCTCCTCCGTCGGCCTTCCTTGCCGCCTCCGCCGCCGAGCAGCCCCGCCAGCCCCGACCAGCAACCCACGAAATGGGTTTCCAGCAGCCTTTAGGCCCGCTTTTGAGCCGTCACGGCCCCGAACCCGAGCCGTGCTTTGAGTTTGTCGCCTCGCGTCGCCCGTCGGATTGATCCGATTTGTGCGCGATTTGGTGAGTAATCTCACTAATCCAGGATTAGTTGGCTAATTATGCTTAAGGTTGGTTTAGTTTTAATTAATTATGTTTAGGTTGTTAGATTAGAATAAATTAGCAATTATTAGTCAATTGTGATGTAATTTAGATAAATTGATTGCGCAATTAGCAAGTAGACGTGGTCTACTAATTATTGGAAGTGCCTTGGGATTTTTCCCACCCAAATCGGGCTTCAATTTGATAAGTCGGGCCTAAGTGGAATTTTTGGCATTTAAATATTAATTTTCGAAATTAATTAATTATTTATTTATTTTTCGGAAATTCAACTTGGGTTAGTTGACGACCGAAATTTCATGGCGACCGTCGTGGTGAAGTCCGTTTATTTAATGGAGCTTTATTTTGTGTTGAATTAAATTATTTGCGAAGGTTGGGAATTATTCTTTAATTGGAAAATCGTTGGTTATTAATTGAAAATAACCAGCATCGTTTGATAATGCCAAATCTATTTGAGCGGACTACAGAAAATGTGGGAGTTATGGAATGGAAAATATTATATTTTGGCTAAGGCCAGCCGTGTGCTCACGCACGATATTTTATCGGGTGTTTTTAATACAAAAACTTAGGCCACGACATTATTTGAATTGACGAATTTAAATGCGCGGCACAATGTCATTGGGCCGTGAGGGATTAATCGTGTGTTGGCTTATAGTTGAAGCAATATGATTATTGGAAGTTGATGTGATGTGTGTGTTGAAGGGAACCAATGGATCATGAGCAGGTAATGGACTAAGTACTACACAAGTAGAAGACTTCGTGAGTTACCTCTAGTGCCTTATACCATTGCTTATTGTAGTCAAGGACTAAGTATTACATGGCGACCTCGAGCCGCATGGGAATTACCTCTAGCGCCTTGCAGCATTGTAATGTATAGTAAAGGGCTAAGTGCTACGTCTCGTGTGAGTTACCTCTAGCGCCTTATACTATTGCTTTTGTAGTGAAGGACTAAGTACTGCACGATAGCGAGACTTCGTGTGAGTTACCTCTAGCGCCTTATACTACTGTTATTTGTGGTCAAGGACTAAGTGTTGCGCGATGACGAGACTTTGTGCTGGGGTCACCTCTAGCGCCTTGAGCCTATATTTGAGTGGGAATGTTGAATGAGAATGTTGAGATTAATTATCAAGTATGGATGAAATAATCGTTATGGTTTGATTCGTTGTTATGGATTGACTGATTGAACTGAATTGGCCGGGAAGGGTCATTGTTGACATGTAATCGACGAGGTTGATTGATCATTGCTTTGATTTGATGCTGTGAATTGATTGATTGAATTGAAATGACCGTGAGTGGTCTTGTTGGCATTTAATCGACTAGGTCGATTTGATCGATGCTTCGATCAGCGATATGATTGCTTGGGTGCCTATTATAAATTGTACTGACTTGCAGGTGGGATATGAGGCCAAGGTACGTCTTCTACCCTGTGCGTGTATAGGCAGCCTATGGTATAATGGTTTACTAATCGGGCTTAGTGGGGTAGAACTCGCTGAGACGTAGTCTCATCCCAGTTTGGGGAAAACATTTCAGGACCCCGATGAGGAGCTGATGAGGAGGTGTCTGAGAAGGAGAACTCGGAGGTGAAACTTGAGGAGAAGGATTTTTGGAAGAAGAAGATAATCCTGAAAGGGACCTTAAGTACGGCCTGGATGGGCTGAGAGTCTATCTTCTTTTGAGAATTTCTTTTGAAGTGAATAGTTATGAATTGGTTTGTGTTTTGTATAAAAGTTTGGTTATAAATTTCAATATGAAAAATATGACCCTGCTTTTCTATCCCATTGTTTTATTATCTGGGGATTTATAACTGTTTCCGCATGTGCTTAATAAAAGAAAGGGTCGGCGATACTAGTCCTGGGATATCGCATTATAAAATCGACCAAGGGAGAAGGATGTGTGCGTGCCCGAGGATCGGGGCGTGACATCAAGTTTCCACTAATCGTGTACTGCAGCTTCTGCATATGGATCTCTTTAGACCAACCAGAACTCAGAGCATTGGAGGTAAGAAATATTGCCTAGTAATTGTGGATGACTACTCACGATTTACTTGGGTATATTTCCCGAAACCTTTTCTTACTTTGAAAAGTTTGCTAAAAAGATTCAAAATGAAAATGATATGTTATTTCAAGTATAAGAACAGACCATTGAGGTGAATTTGAAAATCAAGATTTTACAAAATTCTGTGATGAATCTGGTTTTCAGCATGCGTTCTCCTCTCTATATACTCCAGAGCAAAACGGAGTTGTGGAAAGAAAGAATAGGCCGCTTCAAGAAATGGCTAGAACTATTTTAATTGAAAGTAACATCTCTTCACGTTTTTGGGCTGAAGTAGTTTCTACAGCATGTTATATTATTAATAGAGTTTTTCTAAGATTTATTCTGGAAAAAATCCCCTATGAGTTATTAAAAAAAAGAAGCCTATTGTTTCATATTTTCATATGTTTGGATGTAAATACTTTATATTGAAAAATGCAAATGATCGAGTTGGCAAGTTTGAAGAAAAATCAGACGAAGGTATCTTCCTTGGATATTCTACCTCAAGCAAAGCCTACAAAGTCTACAACAAGAAGACTCAATCTGTGGAGGAATCAATGAATGTCAAATTCCAAGATTCTATGCAAAATGAATCTATTCAGACTCATCTTGAAGAATTTGAACCTGCTCCAGACTTTACAAAGTCTAAATCTTAATAAGCAAATGTACTTCGAAAGACTAGCATCAAATGATTGTTGAAGATTCAAATGAAGAAAGTGATCATCAACCCGACAAATCAACCAAGAATCGGAAACATAAGTCCAGTCATCCCAAAGATCTCATTATAGGCTTACATTAATGAAGGAATTAGCACAAGATCCAAAAGGCGCGAAGAGTCTAGTGTTGTGGCTCTTATTTCTGAAATAGAACCCAAAAGCATAGAAGAAGCTTTTTATCAGATGAAAGCTGGATTGAAGCCATGCAAGAAGAACTCAGGCAATTCAGTATTAATGATATCTGGGAATTGACTCCTATACCGAAAGGTAAATCTATTATTGGAGCTAAATGGGTTTTTGGGAACAAGATAGACGAGAAAGGAAAGGTCGTAAGAAACGAAGCAAGACTTGTGGCCAAAGGATATACGCAAGAAGAATGGACAGACTATGATGAGACTTATGCACCAAGAGAGGCGAGGTTAGAAGCAATTAGATTATTACTTGCTTTTGCTTATTATAAGAATTTCAGGTTATTCCAAATGGACATCAAAAGTGCTTTCCCGAATGGATTTATCCATGAGGAAGTCTATGTGGAACAACCACCCGGGTTTGAAGACCCAAGGAAACCATACTCGCATTCGACCGAAAAAGGCTTTATATAGTTTAAAGCAAGCACCTCGAGCTTGGTACGACATGCTGAGTAAATTTTTAATTCAAAACGGTTTTGTCAAAGGTAAAGTAGACACTACTCTGTTTATCAAAAGAGAAAGCAAAAGTTTTCTGCTTGTTTAAATATATGTTGATGATATTATTTTTGGATCCTCTAATCAAAGTTTGTGCAAGAAATTCTCTAAGTCTATGCAGGATGAATTTGAAATGAGCATGATGGGTGAACTAACCTTCTTTCTTGGACTTCAAGTAAAACAATTGAAGGAATGAACCTTTATTCATCAAGAAAAATATGCTAATGATCTTGTCAAAAAGTTTGGACTGAAAAATTGCAAAAAGACTGATATACCAATGCCAAGTTCTTTGAAGATAAACAAAGATGAAGGAGGAAAGAAAGTTGACCAGAAGCTATACAGGAGTATCATTGGTTCACTTCTTTATCTTACTGCTTCTAGACCTGCCATTTTGTTTAGTGTTTGCATTTGTGCTAGATTTCAAGCAGACCCTAAAGAATCTCATCTAAGTGCTGCAAAGCGTATTATCAAATACATTGCATCAACTTCAAGCCTTGGTCTTTCGTATCCTAAAAAGTGAGACTTTACTCTTGTTGGATACTTAGACGCAAATCTAGCTAGATGCAGAGTTGATAGAAAGAGCACCTCAATACCACAACTACTTGGAAACAGACGGTGTCTTGGTTTTCAAGGAAGCAAAATACAAAGGGCTCTTTTTACAGCGTAAGGTCACAGTATGTAGCTCTTGGAAGTTGTTGTTCACAAATTCTGTGGATAAAACAACAACTAAGAGACTTTGGAATTGAAGATTCATGCACGGAGATTAATCAGACAACACCAGCGTAATCAATCTCACCAAGAATCCAATTCTTCACTCAAGAGCAAAGCATATAGAGATTCGACATCACTTCATTAGAGATCATGTTTAGAATGGAGAAGTTTCGATTTAGTTTGTTGACTCAAAGAACCAACTGGCAGATATATTTACAAAGCCTTTGGAGAAAAATCAATTTGAAATGATTCGTTCCAGCACTCAACATCTTGAGGTTTGAAGAAGTAAAAGTCTAGAGACTCTCGTACTCGTACAATCAAGATCTTTGATTGTAAGTTATTTTATTCTCTCTCGTATTAAATCTTGAAAAGGTACAATCATCTCGTCCATAATTGATTTTTGCTACTTTCAAGTTCCATGATTAGTGCAATCTTTCTTTTTCGAAAATGGAGTTAATTTTTAAATGATAGTTATCTAATTTTTTGAAAAATGCCGTTATTTTTTTAAAAATGGCATCTTTTTACTTTCCATTACGACATTTTGTATGCCTCTCTCCGACTGACCTATATACCGTCGGTTCCTCTTCGTTTAACTTCAAAAAACCCTAAAAGCATCGATCTTCCACTTCGTCTTCTTCTCTTGTTTAATCTTCGAAAAGTTGTCATCTTTCTTGGGAAAGTCAAGTTTGGAATCTTTCAAAGACTCGTGAAAGATGTCGTCTCAAAGGAAGTTTTCGAGAATCGCGAATGGGGACCGCAGCAAATGCGTGAGGGGCCTACGCACTTTGATCTCACTGAGGAAGAAGAGTCTCCTAGTCGCAGCTAGAGCCCACAACATTCTCAAGCAGTCCATCTTCTCCATCTAGACCACAGATGTTGCTCGTGAGAAGAGGAAGAGATAATCGAAGATGCAGAACCCGTAAGAACTTTTAAGCCATCTTTTACCTACAAGCTTTATCGTGCTTTGAAAAGGGATGGAACTCCTTTGAACTACATTGACGAATTTTTGAAAGACAAATGGTACAAACATGAAACCTTCTTTTTACGCACAATGGAACGGTTAGGAATTGCCCCTACTGGGTCGGCAGAAGAGGCAATGGCAAATATTCCAATCGATCCACGTGTTGGAGGGCTGAATCAGCCAGATGAGGAAGACATCACTATTTCTGCAATGGCATGAAAGAACCTGAGTCGTTCTATTCCAGAATCAACGGAATGACAAGAGAAAGACACACGTAATCGTAGGACTGGAGAAAGAGAAGATTTGGAAGCAAAAGAGAAAGAAACAGAGGAGAGAGAAGCTGAAGAAAGAGATGCAGAGGAGGAAAGAATTGAAGAAGAAGAAGACGAAGAGGAAAGAGGAGATCAAGAGGAAGGAGAGCATGAGGAAGACTCTTCTCCACCTGAAGGCATGGAAACAGGGGGAGATCGTGAGAAAAGAGGAATGTCCTCATATCTTGCTGCCAATGAAGGAGTCAGCCGCTCTCCAGCAGATCCAGAGGACATCTATGCCTCTCAATTTCTTGAGGAGGGACATGATGTTTCATCACCCAATCTACGTGACTATGCTGATTTGCCATCGTCTGCCTTTACTCCATCTGATTGTGCAGAAGCCAGTATGCAGACTGGTAATTCAGCAGATTTTCGCAGAATTTTTGATGTTCTCTTAGAAATGCGGGGTCAGATATATGCTATGAGATGTGAAGTACAGAATTTGCATACTGTAAGTCAAGCTTCTTCAGTTTCTTTGAATGATCAGATCCAAGCCCTTGTTCTTTAGATTCAAGCAAATGCTAAGAGTGAAGAGGTGGCTCAACTGAAGGAAGAGTTGACAAAGCTGGAAGGCATTGTCCAATCAATGGGAGATTTCCAGCTTGTTCGTGTTCCCAAGCATTCTTGATTCCATCTCAACCTTTTTTATGATGACAAAAAGGGGGAGATATGTGATTTGAACTTTGAACCTTGAACTTTTTTGAACTTGATCTTGAACTTTTGATTTATTTTGATGTTTGACTTGACTTTTGTGTCTGGCTGTGGATTGGATTTGAGATTTTGGATTGACTGCTTATATTAAGTACTATTGATATCTTATGGATGGCTATACTCATATGCAAGACTAACCTATTTTATGTGGTTGCAGATTCTAGTGTTATCAATAAGCCATTTATCTTTATGAGATATCCATATTTGCTTGAGTAATGTTTTACAGGTTAAAGTTATCCAAATATGTAGGAAAATTTTGTCACCATAAAAAAAAGGGGGAGATTTTTGGAGAAATCTTCCTAGAGTATTTTGAAGCTGATAAAACGTTTCCATTAGTCTAGTCTGAAGATTTGCAGACTCTACTATTTAAAGTCTCGAAGACCTCCTGGATCGCCGACTCAAGACTCAAAGTCTATTCTCATTGACAGCTTAATCCGTCAAGAAGGGCTATCCATGACTGGATGTTTCGTTAAGGATTTGACCTTATCGACTGGAGAAGATCTCTTGGCTGGATATGATATAACGGAATCCTTTATTGACTCAAAGATTGAGGATCCAATGATTGGCGAAGTATACTTGGAAGGTTCTACTTATGGAAACCGAGATCCTGATTATATGGGCGAGCAGGATTGATGGGCTATCGACATGTTCCTTAAATAGCTCGAATGATCTTCCTAACTGATTATGTCCAATGGGAAGATTGGAAGAATTCCTTTGGTAAGTGCCAACGGGTATGATGGCATAAATGAGTATATAAGGAAGACGTTCCAGTTGTTCGAGTGTGTGCGCGATAGAAGAATTCCAAAGTCTGAAGCTCTTTGTTCTTAGTCAATTCATTTTCTGAGCGAAATCTTGTATGCAAAAGAGAGTCTATATTCTTGAGAAACCTTGAGGAAGTGTGGTAGAGTATCTACACTGTGGAATCAAGGGAGAGCCTTGCTGTAACAACTCTTTTGTTTATAGTGAAATCCAGTCGGTGGGCTGTTAGTGCGGAAGAGTGGACGTAGGCTTAGATTAAGCTGAATCACTATAATTTCTGTGTTCATTTTTTCTTCCCTACTCTCTGCTTTACTTTGATCATAATTCGCTTTGTTAACGAAAAGAAAACTTCCTTTATATTATCTGCTTAGTATTGCTCTCTTATCTCGAGAAAATATTTTTTACACCTATTTACCCCCTAGGTGCTTATACTAGCTATCTCAGTCATAACATGTCTCCTTTTGATAGATCTACGGTTTGTGGATGGAATAGGCTCATACCCAATCCAACAAAGGGCAAGGGGTATTGTTCAAGTTAGAGGGATTGGACAAGGTACTACTCTTGGCAGACTTTTAAGATAACAAATTGTGCAAGGAAATGCCGTGACAATGCAGAATGTGCAGTATCAAGATGCTATGAAGCCTCCAACTTTATAGATTTTCTTATTTACTTTCTTTTTTCTTTCTTTCCTTTTCTGTCCTACTATTCATGTTTTTCTTTGGGTGTTAATCCAATGTCCCCACCCTATGGCTACAGCATTTACAAGAGCCAATTCACTGTGCCACTATGGGTGGAGTTTTTACTGTTCTTCATCGTCATTTTCGGTAAAGACAGAGGATTATTTGACAATACTAGTAATAAAAAGTCATTGATATTGTAATGGCTGGCTTTTGACTTAGTTAATATTGACTAGTAAAGAAAAAAAATAAAAAAGTGGACTCAAGAAAAGGAGTACACGTTCAAAAGAGGCAAATAAAGAAAAAAAGAGGAAAGGAGAAAAACAAAGGCGAAAAAGAATGAAGGGAAAGGAAAAGGTAGAAGAGTACAAGCCATGGCACCTAGTCAAGTTATATTAACTTTATCTCGCAACGCCGAATTAATCAAATTAGAGAAATTTTTGAAATAGAGTCCTAATTTTGGATCCTTGTGAATTTTATGCCAGTAGGTTAATTCTATGAGTTGTTAAACTGAGAAATTATGGGGCATTAATAGTTTAGGGTATTGTAAAACTATAGGATTTTACATAACTAAATTCAAGCTTATAGTAATAGAGGGTTGTAGGTCTTAGTTCTTCCCTTTGTTGTTCGGCCTCTCGGCTTGTTGGTTGTTTTGTTCCCTTTGGTCCCTTGGCACCCCTTCACTCTTCTTGGACTGTCTTGTAGAGTGCTTATTTCTTGATGCCTCGTGGCCCGTTTACTTGTTTTTCTTTGCAAAATCAATATATTTCTTACCTTAACTAAAAAAAAAAAAAAAAAAAAAAAAAATTCAAGCTTATAATTTACCCGAAATGAATTTTTGAAATTATGCGTGCATGCCGTAACATTAGTAAATTTCCTAGTTTACCAATGATTATGGCCCATCTTAAGCTATTTTTAGAGTTGGCAAAACTTAGGGAATCTAATTATCTCGAAAGCTCTTTCGTTAGATAGAAGATTTGCTAGAATCATGGTTCAATGAAGAGAGCTGTGATGCGAAAAAATTGTGACACGCAAGCTAGAATCATGGTAACCTAGACGCGTGTGCTTTTGTGAATGGAATCGAAGTTATTTCCAAAGTGTTACGATTTTGCGACGTCACTAAGTGCAAAACATCTTAAATTTACCCACTTTTATGACCGTTTGTCATGGAAAAGACGAAATTGTCATAAATTGAGAATTTATTTACAGAGAGTAACGACGTCATGATGAAATTGTCATAAATTGAGAATTTATTTACAAAGGGTTATGTTTGTTTGCCCCAAATAAGGATAAAATGCCATGATCTTGTATTTTTTTTCTTCAACTACAACGCTTTGAAAAGTAACCATTAACAAAATGTTGCAAATTTTAAACTTTTTAATTACAATGATTTTAAAAAATTTCAACATTCCATTAAATTTATAACCAAAAACTTAACATTGTGAATTTTAAATCCTTTCAAATTACGATGGCTTATAAAGGTTTGCAATAATCAATGTAACTAACAATATAACCTCATAAACTTTATTAGATTTGATTTTTACTGTGCCATGACGTAATTATCCTACGAGTCTGGCACTCATTTGCTAGTGCTTAAAGCATCGTAAATTTCATTTTAGTACATCAAACGTGCATTTTCTTGTATTAGACGTGCATTTTTAAGTATCGGACATCTAACTTTCAACAGTTGGGATCCTTCCATCTTAATCTAATGGCTGACATTTATGGGGTACACTATAAGATTAAATCTTAGAAGTCTCTAAGCATCAATAGATTTATTTGGTATACGATATATCAATAACACGCTTGATGGTTGAGCTTCATACTAAGAAAATGAGTTCGAATCTTTGGATGCTCGCAACTTAAGTTGGGGTCTCAAGGGCGATTTACTGAGCCAGTCGCCCGAGGGTTTACGTCTAAATAATGACTTGTGGCGAGACTTCACTGGTACAACCGAGCATAAAAAAAATAATAACACGCTTGATTATATTTCTGTTACATAAATAATTTTCCTCTTTGAAAGGACAAAAGTTGAAAAAGGAAGGACGCGATATGGAAAACACGGTTTGGTGGTGGTCCCTCGAGGGAGAGCATTAGTGCATGGGACGCGGCAGTCGTAATGCTGACATGACCTGACCTTCCTAAGGCAATTGAACCTTCCCGAAAAGCGAACCGGAAGGGCACAAGTCCCGGTCCGCTGATTTTCTTGTGATGAGCGAGACCCCGCTCTCCTTGTGCTTTTCATCGATTCGTCTGCGACCCTCTGTTGTCGAGCAGCGAGATGACGAACATGAAGCCGCCACTTCTATTATTCATCTTCATCTCCGTCTCGCTCGAAGCACTCCCGGTCTCAGTCACTGGCGACAACGTTGGCGCTTACCATCCGACCGATGATATCGCCGTCGACTGCGGCTCCAACACCAGCTCCCCTGTGGAGAACCGGAATTGGATTGGAGACGCCGCTGACCGTTCGGACTACTTTCCAATTGAGAAAACTCACTCCTCTACTACATCAGAGGCAAGTAGTTCATCTCCCAGCATCCCTGGCGCCGTCCCATACCTCACGGCTCGCCTCTCCCGCTCCGAGTTCGCCTACACCTTCGACGTCACCGCAGGGCCCAAATTCGTTCGCCTACACTTCTTCCCTTCGGATTACCCCAACTTCCGCCGTGTTGATTCCTTCTTCTCAGTCGAGGCCGCTGGCTACACCCTGCTCCGCAACTTCAGCGCTTCCCTCTTTGCTGATTACACCCGCTCTACGAGCTTCTTCTCTAAAGAGTTCTGCTTAAGTGTCGGAGAGGACCAGATATTGAACATAACGTTCACTCCCACTCCTGGTAATTCAGACGCGTATGCTTTCGTGAATGGAATCGAAGTCGTTTCCATGCCCGAAAGTCTCTACTACAACACCGTCGTCGACTCAACCGAGGGAATCAAGTTGGCAGGTCAGCTGGCGCCATACACCTTGGATACCACTAAAGCTCTCGAAGCGGTGAAGGGCTTGAACGTGGGAGGACAGTTTGTTGGTCCAGCTCGTGACACGGGAATGTACAGGACCTGGGAAGCAGATGACGAGTACGTGACTTCCTCGGACATCGGAGTTTTGCCAGTTAACACAATTTTCCAACTCAATTACGGTGAGCAAGTGCCAAACTACACGGCTCCAGATCCCTATACACTACTGCAAGGACCATGGGAATGGACAAAAGAATCAATCTGAGCTACAAGTTCACGTGGTCTGTCGAGGTGGACACGGACTTCTACTACTTGGTCCGGTTACACTTTTGCGAATTCTAGAAAGAGATAAATGAGCCCTTAGATAGGGTTTTCGAGATTTTTATAGAATTACAATTGGTTGAGGATCGTGCGGATGTCATCAGTTGGAGCGGGAAGGGCGTGCCCGTCTATAGGGATTTTGCAGAAGCCTTGTATGACAGCCAAAAGAAAAGAACCAACCTTTCCGTCGCGTTGGGCGCGCTTCCAGATGGTTCTACTCTTTACTCTGATGCCATCTTGAATGGCCTCGAGATATTCAAGATCAACAATTCTGACGGGAATCTCGCAGGGCTGAACCCGGATCCGGTCCCGAATAAACTGCCAGGACCTCCACCGGCAAGCAAGGCACCGTCGAGCCCCAGCAAAGCAGTAAAAATTGCCATCGTTGCTGGTGGAACTTCGGGCTTCACCATACTCTCTCCTGGCTTTCTTCCTTTACCGGCGACGAAACAGAACGAAGGATTCGACCTCGAGAGACGGCACCTCACGGTGGGGCCCATTGTCTTACGCGACGACCAAGTCAACGAAGACCCAGGGGGCGTTGCTGCCATCGGATCTGTGTCGCCACTTCTCACTAAAGGAGATCAGAGCGGCCACGAACAACTTTGACAAGGGGTTTATTATTGGCGTGGGCGGGTTCGGCAACGTGTACAGGGCTATTCGATGGCGAGGCCAACCCAGTGGCGATCAAGCGGCTGAACCAGGGATCGCAGCAGGGCCTTCATGAGTTCAGGACCGAGATTGAGATGCTCTCGCAGCTTCGGCACCTCCACCTGGTCTCCCTGATTGGGTTCTGCAAGGACGCGGGGGAGATGATCCTCGTGTATGACTACATGGCACGCGGGACCCTCAGCGACCATCTCTACAACACCGATAATCCCCCACTCCCCTGGAAGCAGCGGCTCGAGATCTGCATAGGCGCCGCGTGGACCTCCACAGCGGTGCCAAGCACACCATCATACATCGCGACGTGAAGATGACCAACATCCTGCTCAACGAGAAGTGGGTTGCCAAGGTGTCCGACTTTGGGCTCTCGAAGGTCGGACCCACGAGCGAGTCTAAGACGCACGTCAGCACGGCCGTGAAGAGCACCTTCGGGTACCTGGACCCGGAGTACTACAGGCGCCAGCGGCTGACTGATAAGTCCGACGTCTATTCCTTCGGCGTGGTGCTGTTCGAGGTGCTGTGTGCAAGGCCTGCCGTGAGCCGGATGGCCCCGATGGAGCAGATTAGCCTGGCTGAGTGGGCCCAGAGTTGTTGTAAGAGCGGGTCCGTCGAGGAAATGGTGGACCCGCACCTGAAGGGGGCTATCGCCCTCGAGTGCCTCAACAAGTTCTGCGAGATCGCTATGAGCTGCTTGCGGGACGAGGGGACCAAACGGCCATCCATGAACGACGTTGTGTAGGGCCTCAATTTCGCACTGCAGCTACAGCTGAGCAAAGAGCTGGAGGTGACGGATCATGTGGGTATGTCAGCGCATGATAGTGATGACGACGACCATGACGCGGCTTCGATCAGAGGCAACGGCAGCGATGAGGAGATCAACACTAGTGATAGCGATAGTGGTGGTCGGAAGAGCAGTGGGGAAGCTGCGACGTCGACCAGAGCCAGAAGCAATGACGTTTGTGATGAGAGTAGTTACGTCGCAGAGAGGTTGCCATGAGAAAAATATTAGTTACTCAAGTGTAATGGTCAAAAGTCACCCGGTATGTGTTTTTTATATTATTATTTTCTTTTAACATGCGGAAGCGTAATCAAACATTTACTAGTATTCCTTTTAACAATTAAAGGTCTTACAAGTATAATCAACAAGTATAATCAACATACTTATACCTCTTTTATTTATATCACATTTGAGTTCACAATTTTATTACTTTACAAGCAAAAAACAAAAGTCTAGGTGGAGGTGAAAATACTTATCTTTGTATTATATTATACTTCTAAAAGTCTATTTATATAAATGTCCAGACTAAAATCACGAGTTGATAACTTCTCTGTTTGCTGCGTTTCCATCATCAAGATCAAAGCCTCTCAACAGATTGATTAACTCACCTTCAAGGTCCTGGTATTAGGAAACGAACTGAAAAAGAACCTACTTTGTGAAACCTCCTACATCAACCCACACAATACAACTATACTTGATATATATTATTCTAGATTCTGGTTTAAGCACATTTCATAAAGACCTTCATAACTCATAGAGACTATAGCATAAAGGTTGAAGGGTGTCCATTCTACATGTTTGAAAAATAAAATGAATGAGCCAAAACTCAATGAATGAAATTTCTAGTTTTAAGTTAAAAGAAATCTCTTACTACTTCATCTGGTATACACAAAGTGAATGCATAATCATCCGATAAGTGTGATAAAAAGGTAAGCATACTCTACATTTCCCATTTTCATTTATCATAGAAATTATTAATCAACAATACGTCCATCCAGACTCATGCATATGCATACCATGTTTCATACAAACAAACAAACAATATAAATAATGTTTGGTTCTACACATAACAATGCATTTTATTTATTAATATTTCCTCTCAAACTTTCCTGAGCATTCCAGTCACTGGGGCATCTCAATTTCGAGGCATCCTGAAAACTTCTACCACAATGTATTACCACCATAGGGGCGTCTCGACTCTCGAGACATCCCGAAACATTCTCCGAAGCATCCCAACCATTGGGACATTCCAACCATTGGGACATCCCATAAACTACTACCATGGGGCATCGTCACGCACCACTATATAAGTGACAGAATCACATTAATATCATTTAAAGTCATAATATATGTATACTTACAAGCATATCACACATATCTCAACTCAATTTAATACATTGGCCAAATAATTGTATATGAAATAACATATAGTCATACTCTAGTCGTTAAAGTCTAGAGATCCAAATGAGTACATTCTGAGTCTAGACATTGAGCAGGATCCGAACGAATAAATATATTCTAGACGTAAAGTTTGAACATGTAAATGGGTACATTCGAAGTTAGAACAACAAGTACATTCTAGTTGTAAAGTCTGAACAATCAAAATGGCAAATTCTAGCTTAATAGAAGCTTCTAGAACAAAAGAACATATCCAATATTAAATAGATTTACAAATTAACAGACTCAACAATGGATAGAATCAACAAATAAACAGATTCAACAAGGAATAGATTTATATTTAGTAAAGTCTATATGAACCGGTAGATAGATTTATTAATAAACAAATTCACAAGTTGGTAGATTCAACAAAAAATAGATTCATGCTCAGTAAAGTCTATCTAAACCAATAAATAAATTTATCAACAATCATATTCACAAGCTAGCAGATTCAACAAAGAATAGATTTATACTCAGTAAAGTCTGTTTGAACCAATAAACAGATTTATGAAAAAACAGATTTACAAGTTGGTAGATTCAACAAGTGAACAAATTCACAAATGAATAGATTCAACCAAATTAGTAGATTCATAAATGGACAGATTCTGTCATAAAACATTCTAGCAGAACAAGTAAAATGAATAGATTTTGACTAGTAAAATTCTAGTAGAACAAAGTAGAGTGAATAAACAATAGATCATCAAGACAAATATGATAAAACGAACCGCTTCTGACTATGCAAAATGAAACAAAACGAAGAAGAATGAACGTGCAATGGGTCATCAAGATAAATATAGCAGAATGACCAAATTCTGACTACCTAGAATGAAGTAGAAAGAAGCAAAATGAACATGCAATGGGTCATCAAGATAAATATGGTAGAACAACGAAATTTTGACTACCTAGAATGAAGCAGGAAGAAGCAAAACGAACTTGCAATGAGTCATCAAGAGGAATATGGTAGAACGATTGGATTCTAATTATCTAAAATGAAGCAGAAAGAGATAGAACGAACATGCAATGAGTCATAAAGATAAATGTGGCAAAACAGCCAAATTCCGACTTCTTAGAACGAAGTAGAAAGAAATAAAATGAACATGTAAGATGTCACCGATGTTATTTAACAACTGCCATACCCATCCATACACATCAAAGTTTCACCATTTCAATCAACTAACCAAGTTATGTTTTAAGGACATTTGGCCAACTTAATATCTAGAAACTTTACTTATATCTAGCGAACGCAAACCACAAGCCATCAATTGCCTTCACCACCTTAGTAGCTCGTAAATATGAAGTTTTTTCTCTATATTCTTGGATTGAAAAGTGATATCTAGCACATGCAAGTTTCTGTTTGGATTTTAGAGAAGTAAAAGGGGGCTCTACGGCAAGATAAAAGGAGCTTTATCAAAATAAACTAAGATAATTTGATGTTTTTCATTGTTAGGTGTAACTATGCATGCTAATCACCAACTTGATGTGGCATAAATGCAAGACGGAGTTCTTGCACGTGGCCTAGGGAAATGTAAGAAGAAGTGAGTCAATTTGAAGTAAGCATCACTTATTCTAGGTGTCAAAATTAGTGTTAAAAAAATATTGTTTTTGAAGAAACAAATGGCCATGTAAGAGTTACCCACCCCGCTATGGGCGCATTGGTTCGGGCATTCCCCCTCTTTCGGTTGGGGGAGGTTCGAGTCACCACGGTTGCATTTGCGTGACAAGTACGACACCATGGGAGGTGGGTCCTTGTGCTAGCGTCGCCCGGGCTTACGTCGCCGATTGCCGGATGTACGACAGTTTTCGGGTCATCAAAAAAAAAAAAAGGCCATGCAAGAGTTCTTATAAAAACATGTGGCACTTATAATTTTAATTAATAAATTTTGTAAGATAAATATAACAAAGAGCAACTCCCTCAATATGCCAAATTGTGGCGAAATCGAGTGGCAATTCGTTCGATTATGATGAATCTTCACGATTTGCCTTGGTTTCTTGCGCCTCAATGCAGATTGGCGCCGGCTGTAGCAAAATGGGCTTGGCCGGGATCACTGGGAATTTATGAGACTGGTTCGCTTGTGGCCAGCTTCGGCACTATTTTACCCGAAATTTCAGCATTATCGAGTTGATTATTGAGACGCGCTTGTTAGCACTGCCAATGGATCTACCGAACTAGGATGCTTTTCCGCAATCCATGGAGGAGCAACCGGGAGCCACGCTACCAGCTCCGCTTTAACTCAAGAAAATCAGCTTTCTTACGATGATTTACCATGTTTCCCAAAGACATTCGGCATTAACAGTAGTACTTCAGCTTGACTTTAGAAAAATCAGCTTTCTTGCAACGATTTACCATGTTTCCTGAGAGGTTCAGGATGAGCAAAAGTGCAAAGAAGAAAGAAAAGAACAAATCAGAAAATTCACAAAAATATTTAAAATCATGTTATTTCAATTCAGTTTGTCAAGTCATATGGCCAGTCATGTTACTTAAGATGGTTAGAGATGACTAGATTGGTATGTCAACATTTTCAGATAAAATTAGCCGAAAAGAATATGTTGGAGTATTAAAAAAATAAATTGAATTGAAAAAGTTTAAGATTATATTGGAATTCATTGATTTAGAACTAAATCGATAATTTTGCCCATCTTATCTAATCTTTCCTTCCCTCGCTTTTTCTTAGCCCTTTCCTAAATCCCAATGATTAAAACAGGTTCATCTTTGAGAGTCTACTATCCATGTGAACTTCTATTCATGGATTCAATTGCGATCGTCTCAGACATTAAACGGTAAGATGAAGAACATGAAACCACCACTTCTCTTATTATTCCTCTTCATCTCCGTCCTGCTCGAAGCACTCATGGTCTCAGTCACCGGTGACAATGTTGGCGCATACTTGCCGGTTAATGATATCGCCGTCAACTGCAGCTCCCTCGTAGACCCGTTAAACGGGTGGGTCGGGTCGGGTTTGGGTCGGGTCATAAATGGTCCGACCCAAATCGACCCATTTAACCCGTTTATGACCCATTTATTACAGTGCAAAATTTTTAACCCATACCCGACCCGATCCGTAACCGACCCATACCCGACCCATTTAACGAAACCTAAAAAAGTTTATATATATATTTTTAAAATGATATTGCTAAAATGGTTTTATACAACACAAATTTAATGGATAATTTTTATAATTTTTAAAATAATTATTTTAAAAATCGAATTTTAATTATTTTTTTAAAAAATTAATTTTTAATTTTTTTATTTTTTAAAAATTATTTTTTAATTATTTTTATTTTTAAGAATATAATATTTAATTTTCTTTTTCTTTTTCTTTTTCTTTTTCTTCTTCTTCTTCGGTCACCCGCCGCCACGACGACAATGGCGGCCGGCCACAAAGCGAGCCTCAAGCTCGCCCGGCTCGCGACGCCCGAGCTTGAGTCTCGCCATTCGGCGAGCTCGAGCTCGCCCGACGCCGGTGAGCCGGAGTCTCGCCGGATCGGCGAGGCTCCCGATCCGGCGAGCTCGAGCTCGCCCCTCGCCGGATCCGCGAAGCTCGAGCCTCGCCGGACGTCGGTGAGGCCTCCGCCTCGCCAGATCCGGGCGAGCTCGAGGCTCGCCGGCGTCGGCGAGCTCGAGCTCGCCCTCGCCCGACGCCGGCGAGTTCGAGTCTCGCCAGATCGGCGAGGCTCGAGCCTCGCCCGACGCCGGCGAGTTCGAGTCTCGCCCAGACGGCGAGGCTCGAGCCTCGCCGGGCGTCGGCGAGGCCTCCGCCGCCGTATCCGGCAAGCTCGAGCTCGCCCGACGCCGCTCGCCGCCCGGCAAGGCGAGGCTCGCTGGCGGTCGCGCCATCGCCGTGCCGGCGACCGGAGGAAGAAGAAAGAAAAAAATAAGAAGAAAAAAAAATAAGAAATAAAAAAATAAAAATAATTATAATTTCGGTTTTTATAAAAAAAAAAAAATTGTAAAGCTAAAGAGAGGAGAGAGATGGTGGGATTTTAAGTGAAAATAAATAGGTTCATTTTTAATGGGTTGATAAATGGGTCATAAATGGGTCAACTCTCAAACCCATTTAAAACCTATATATCTTAGTATTGACCCATTAAAACTCATTATGAATGCTTTATGAAAGAAAGCTTGACCCATTAATGACCCATTTAATCATAAATTGGTCTATAAATGGGTTATGCAACCCATTTAACACCTCTACTCCCTCGGCAACTCCTCTTTGTCCAAGCAGACTTGGATCAGGGACACCGAGGATGGTTCGACCTACTTTCCAATCGATGAAACTCGTTCCTCTATCGTTGCAAGTGCAAACCGTTCATCTCCCCCTGTCCACAACCGCATCCCACACGACACTGCTCGTCTCTCCCGCTCAGAATTCGTCTACACCTTTCGCGTCACCATGGGACCCAAATTCGTTCGCCTCCACTTCCTCCCTTCGGATTACCTCAACTCCGTGACGATTCATTCTTCTCGGTCAAGGCTGCCGGCTACACTCAGCTCCGCAACTTCATCTGCAAAGAGTCCTGCTTAACCATCATAGCTGACCAGATATTGAACGTCACGTTTGCTCTCACTCCTGATAACCCAGACGTGTACGCTTTCGTGAATGGAATCGAAGTTGTTTCCAAAGTGTTACGATTTTGCGACGTCACCAAGTGCAAAACATCTTAAATTAACCAACTTTTATGACCGTTTGTCATGGAAAAGAAGAAATTGTCATAAGTTGAGGATTTCTTTACGGAGAGTAATGACGTTATGACAAGAGCAAAACGTCCAAAATTAGGATTTCAAATACAATTATTTACAAAGGGTTATGTTTGTTTGCCCCAAATAAGGATAAAATGTCATAATCTTGTATTTTTTTCCTTCAACTACAACGCTTTGCGAAAGTAACCATGAATAAAATGTTGCAAATTTTAAAATTTTTTTAATTACAATTATTTAAAAAATCTCAACATTCCATTGTAACCAAAAACTTAACATTGTGAATTAAATCCTTTCAAACTATGATGGCTTATAAAGGATTGCAACAATCAATGTAACTAACAATATAACCTCATAAAACTTTATTAAATTTGATTTTTACTATGCCATGATGTCAATATTCTATGGGTTTGGCACTCATTTGCTAGTGCTTAAAGTATTGTAAATTTTTTGACAAAAAAAAGAAAAAGTATCGTAAATTTCATTTTAGTATGTTGGATGTACATTTTCTAGTATCGGACATCTAACTTTCGACAGTTGGGATCCTTTCATCTTAATCTAATGGTTGACATTTATGGGGTACAGTATAAGATTAAAATCTTAGAAGTCTTTGACTAAGCATCAATGGATTTATCCGGTATACGACACATCAATAAAGCGTTTGATTATATTTCTGTTATATAAATAAATTTTCCTCCTTGAAAGGACAAAAGTTGAAAATGGAAGGACGCGATATAGAAAACACGGTTTGGTGGTGATCCCTTGAGAGAGAGAGAGCATTTGCATGGGACCTGGCAGTCGTACCGCTGACCTGACGTGACCTTCCTAAGGCAATTGAACCTTCCACGAAAAGCGCACCCGGAAGGGCACAAATCCCGTCCGCTGATTTTCTTGTGATCGGCGAGGGCTCTGGGTGCGTTTGTTCTGCATTTGGAAAGCCCATTGGGAAAATGCAAAGCAGTTTAGCCTAAAGGGTTTTGGAGGGAATGCAAAAACTGTTTGGTAAATTCTACTTTGAAAAGCAACTTTGAGATAAATGCTGTTTGGTAAAAAAACACATTTAGAAAGCCCATTTGGTGATTAATGTAATTTTTTTTATTTGTTTAAAATTAAGAAAATAATGTTTGTAACCTTTTTAATTTATATTTGATAACAATTTTAAAGATGTTGTGTAAACAATTTTATTAAAATTAAAATTCATTTTTTTTTTTACTAAAAGACATCAAATAGAAAAATTTACGTGCGCTATTTCTCAATTAAAATAAAAATACTTTAATTACAATAAAAACATGATAACATATGCTTTGAGGAAAGAGTTCATTATCCTTAAAAATTACAAATATCCTTAATTACTTCATAAATACATAGCTATTTGATCACGTAGACATCAAATAGAAAAAAATTTACGTGCGCTATTTCTCAATTGTGATAAAAATATTTTAATTACAATAAAAACATGATAACATATGCTTTGAGGAAAGAGTTCATTATCCTTAAAAATTACAAATATGCTTAATTACTTCATAAATGCATAGCTATTTGATCACGTAGACATCAAATAGAAAAATTTACGTGCGCTCTTTCTCAATTAAAATAAAAATACTTTAATTACAATAAAAACATGATAACATATGATTTGAGGAAAGAGTTCATTATCCTTAAAAATTACAAATATCCTTAATTACTTCATAAATGCATAGCTATTTGATCGCGTAGACATCAAATAGAAAAAAATTTACGTGCGCTCTTTCTCAATTAAAATAAAAATACTTTAATTACAATAAAAACATGATAACATATGCTTTGAGGAAAGAGTTCATTATCCTTAAAAATTACAAATATCCTTAATTACTTCATAAATGCATAGCTATTTGATCACGTAAACATGCCATATCAGATGCTACATCATCATTTGAAGCATTACCCTCCCCATTTATATTATCAGGATCAATTGTATATAAATTGGAATCCAAATCTACTCTAGCAAAATGTGTATCATTCAGGGCATTTCTTCGTATATAATTGTGCAAAGCCATCGTTGCTATCACAATTTTCACTTGCTTTGTATATGGATAACTTGGCATGCCCTTTAAAATTTTTCACTTCTTATTCAATACGCCAAAAGCTCGCTCAATTTCTGATCGTAGTGAGGAGTGAGCACGATTGAACACTTCTTTATAACCTGTCGGTTGAGGACCTTGTTGAAACTCAGGTAAATGATATCTAACTTCTTTATATGGCCCCAAATAAACTGTGGGATTTGGATATCTAGCATCGACCAAATAATATTTACCTACACAAAAAAAAAATTGTAAATTTAATCAACATATAACACATACGTATATTAATGCATAAAAACTATTAATTAACTAACCTTTTGGAGGATGAAGAAATTGTAAATCATGTCTCCTGATGGCTTCATAAAAGATACGAGTGTCATGAGCTGTTCCCTCCCAACCGGCCCACACGTAAGTAAATTCCATGTTAAAATTACACACTGCCATCACATTTTGCGTCGGTGTTCCTTTTCGACCAATAAAACGAAGCTGCTCACTCGTAGGTACCATCGCTGGAATATGAGTACCATCTATAGCTCCAATACAATCCTAAAACAAGAAGAAGAATATTATTTGATTTATATTTAATTCATATTTTGTATTGTATAATCATAACTTACCTTAAATTGTGGAAAAATCTTGTATTATTCCTGATCTTCTTTGGAACTTCCTTAAATTGTAGATCGGATGGTTGGATCAAGTTTGCTCCCATTTCACATACTTTATCCAAAACTAAGCTAAATAGCCTGGATATGGTTTCCCCAGAATGCTGAAAGCGCTCTTTTGCTAATCTATTACCTATATTATGTCCTAAAATATGAAGAAATAATCCTAACATTTCTACAACATCAATATTTCTAGTTCCTTTCAAACCACATCGTGTTACTAAATCATTCATTAAATTATTAAACACAATTCTATCCATTCTAAACATTTGATAAAACCTTTCTGGATTAGCATCTATATCCATCAACTCTCTCAACCATGCATTTCCAGTATATGATGAGGTCATGCACGGTATTTTTTCATCATATATTGACTGATAAACACTAACACCGCAAGTATGTGCAGCTACACAAAGTTGCCAATATTCTTCTTCCTCTTTTTCATGGTTTTCCTTTCAGAAGAGTCATCCATAACTGATCAAAGTAACAAAATAGAATTAGAATAAGATATATAATGAATTATTTAAATCATTCATCAACAAAAACACTTATCATATATATGTATGCAAACTCCATTCGATAAAAACACCAATTAAAAACAAGTCTGATAACGTAGCATAAATATGTCTCACCAACTAATACAAATAAGTAGTGCAAATATATATTAAATTACAATAACATTACACGTGAAAATATAAATAGCAAATATCCTAGTGAGCCCTACGTTGTGCGAACTTATACTTGAGCCACGTGACTTTTCTTGATCATCATCTAAGTTCATAAAGATTTGCCTATTATCTTTCCTTTCTGAAAAATAATCTAGTGCAAAAAAATATAACTCTTGATTTTGCTTTATCTCAGGTATAGCTTTCAACGTCTCCATGAGTTCCTTGTAAAGATCAACCTCTTTGGCATAACTTCTACTTTCAATAGCTGAACAAATCCTCTCCATTTGCGATGCTAGCTTATCAGCCGTACTTTTCTTTTGTTTCTTTCCTTGAGATTGTCTCACCGAACTCTGTGACGTTCTTTTATCACTTCGATGTTGGTCACTGCTCTTTCCACCTATATCGTCCTCTATATTATCATCAGTAAATCCTGCTCCAGCTGAACCACCAATGTCAAATTGTGTGACGACAACATCCTCATCAATATGTAAGCCTTGTGCAGGATTCCATGTGATGCTCCTAGTGGCAACAGTATCTCCAAACATTATATCCAATAAAGCTTGAAGATCTGGATGTATGCCTTTCATCCTAAAAGGTCTAATCTTAGGATTTTCCTATTGTAATAAACATTTTCATGAGTTTTATAGTAAAAAAATGAACTTAAAAAAAATTTAATAAAAGAATGGAAAAAACTTGAATTTTCATCTCCCACCATTCATCACTTGCATCAATGGTATTCTTTCTTGGATCCCATCCTAATCTAGTTTCCTTATGAACCAATGTTCTCCATCTTTTCCAATCTTCCTTCAGATTATCCCACTTACTTTTCATTTGACCTTTATCATACTTTTTGTCCCTTAGGTCCTCAAACTTCTTAATTATAACCGTCCATCCATCCCTTTTGTTGTTTGCAGGACGATTGCCATTGTCAATTTGTTCAACGCATAACTTACAAAATGTTTCAACATCTTCAGGGCTCTAAAATGCCTTTTCTTTTGATGAACTTGCCATCTACTAATAAATGCAATATAAACAAATGCAGGTGAGACATGTGGTGTGGACTTCATACTTAGTTCACCATTTAAGATAGCTTTCAATCACCAAACATCAAGGAACATGAATACACAGCATAGATATGTTTGTTTGAAACCCCAGAAGAAAAAGATAGAATTGGGACTAACCTTTTTGACTCTAGAAGAAGAGATTGCTGGTCAGATCCTGGATGAGCTTATTTCCACCTCTTGAGCAGTGTATCTGTTTTTTTGAAAAGTAAGCAATTGAGTTCAAATTACAAGTATTCAGGCTAGCAATAACTACATAACAGTAATAAAGATGATAAGGATCCATGGGAAGAAGAATATAAATATCCAAAAGAAGAAAAACAACTAAATGTGATAAGGAAAATCAGAAGAGCAGCAAACTCAATTGTGAAAACAGCATCATTAACTTCTAGGAAATCAAACAATTATAAGATACTGACACAACCAATGGGGATCAAATTGCAGAAATGTACAAAGCATGCACAGCAAATGACTAAGAACCAAAAGCAGAATTAAGTTATCTAGGTAAGAAAAGAAAAGGCAGTATTTAGTCAAATTACAAACCTCCCAAGAGCAAGCAGATTGCCAAAAGTGAATGTGATACCAAATTTGATTGGATGGAAGAAAACAAGCATAGACTGCCAAGGCAAAAATGATATTAGAACTAATAAGACATAGAAATACACACCACAGAAACGAAATAAGAACTACTTTTTTATTCTCATGAACATCACATGTTTTAAATATCCAATCAGGAAAACATATATACTTTGTGCCCAAGTGCTTGGTCCAAGTCATGGATAGAAAAATCTATCTTTGTTCTTTTTCCTTGAGAATCCCTAACAATGTACAAAAATCTGGTTTCTCCTTTTCCATGTACTCACTATTTCTTCCATATGGCATTGAAAGTTTGGACCTTTTAAATGACCCAATTAGTCCCACCAGTCATAGCAGTCCCCAAAGCCACCAAAACTTATAAATCACCAACGTAGGACGCCCAAGAGGTTAGCTTGAGGGAACGTGAGATAGGATTTTACAGAGTTAATTGCATAAAGGAATAGCTTCTTGAAGCCAAAAGGACTTTTCAGCATTTTTAAGACTACAGTCATGTCATATGACATGAAAGCAGCGTGACCGTGTATCAAAACACCACAAACAGCCAAGAATCCCGCCATGAGCTAGCAAGATTAATAGAGTGCTAACTAAATGTCTATAAGAAAACATAGAGCTTAGCCACTTAATAAGTCCTTTTCAAAAAGAAAGACATCTGAAAATTTGTAGCCAAAAAGAGCATTCATTTCTAAGGCAGCTTCTCCTTTGCATAGAAAACGCATTACTTCCACAGTGAATCTCTTGCCCTATCCTCAAAAGAGCCATCTAGACACCAAAAAGCTGTTTGCACTCCACAGTCACAAATGCCATCAGAAGTCAACCAAGATTGATCTCAGTTGCATTTGCAATTGCTAAAGCATGTTTACCACCAAAATACCGACTAGGGCCACAATCATGACCACAATCATGACCACAATCACGACTACAATCACCATCTCAGTCTATACCTGAACCTCAAGAAATAGGGCACGGACGAAGGGCTTACCGGTTCGGCCGGCTCGATGGTGCCGATTGGAAGGACTCGTCGGTGGAGCTGGCGCGCGGCGAGGTGTCGACTCAAGCTCGCCGCTCTAGGTCGCCGCTTTCCTTGGACTCTCGTCGCTCGAGCAAGAACCGGTATCACGAGGGAGGAGAGAGCGACGGAAGGGGAGAAGGGGAAGAGAGAGTCGGAAGGAGTCGTCGGTGGAGCCGGCGCGCGGCGACGTGTCGACTCAAGCTCGCCGCTCTAGCTCGCCGCTTTCCCTTGGACTCTTTGTCGCCGAGCAAGAACGGGTATCACGAGGGAGGAGAGAGCGACGGAAGGGGAGAAGGGGAGGAGAGAGTCGGAAGGAGTCGTCGGTGGAGCTGGCGCGCGGGCGAGGTGTCGACTCAAGCTCTGCCGCTCTAGGTCGCCGCTTTCCCTTGGACTCTCTTCTCGTCGCTCGAGCAAGAACCGGTATCACGAGGGAGGAGAGAGCGACGGAAGGGGAGAAGGGGAGGAGAGAGCGAAGTGACGAGGAGAGAGCGAAGCGACGGGAAGGGGAGGAGAGAGGAGTGCGGATGAGCTAGGGTTTTTTTTCTATTTTCAAAATGGACAAAAGTGGGTTTTCAATAAATTTTTGAGGGCAAAATCGACAACTTTAATTTTTTCATTAATTGAAGCCTTCAGCATTCCCAAGGGCCAGCTTTCATTTGAAAGCTCCTTGGGAATTGGTTGCCAAACGCCTCTCTTTGGCTGAAGGGGCTTTGGGGGCTGGATGGGCTTTCTAAATGCCCATCCAAACGCACCCTCTATCCCCTTGCAGATATCTTAGCGACGACTTTGGTCTTCCCCTAATCTCGTCGCTAGTGCCGGCCTTCTCTTCCGCTCTTCTTACTAAATCCCCATTGTCAAAACTGGTTCATCTCCGAGACCCCGCTCTCCTTGTGCTTTTCATCGATTCGTCTGCGACCCTTTGTCGTCGAGTTGCGAGATGAAGAACATGAAACCATCACTTCTACTATTCATCTTCATCTCGGTCTCACTCAAAGCACTCCCGATCTCAATCACTGGCAACAACGTTGACGCTTACCGCCGATCGATGATATTGCCGTCGATCGCGGCTCCTCCACCGCTCCACCGTGGAGAACTGCAATGGATTGGAGACGTCGCCGCCCGTTCGGACTACTCTCCAATTGGGAAAACTCACTCCTCTATCACTACACTGGCAAGTAGTTCATCTCCCGGCGTCCCTGGCACGGCCCCATACCTCACAGCTCGCCTCTCCCGCTCTGAGTTCGCCTACACGTTCCGTGTCACCGTAGGGCCCAAATTCGTTCGCCTGCACTTCGTCCCTTCTGATTACCCTGATATTGCTAGTATGAGTACCTAGAGGGGGGTGAATAGGTGCCTAAACAATTTATCGATATACGGAAGCAATTCTTAACATATGATAGAAAGTAAATTCTCTCTTAATGAAATACGATTGAGGTAGAGAGAGTGAGGAAGAGAAAATTGAACACGGGATTTATAGTGGTTCGGCTTATTCCAAGCCTACGTCCACTCTTCCGCATTGACAGCCCACCGGCTGGATTTCACTATGATCAAAAGAGGAGTTACAGACACGCTTTGCCTTGATTCCACAAGTATAGATGTTTTACCACACTTCCTCAAGGTCTCTCACAAATATAGACTCTCTCTTTTGTATATAAGTATTCACTCAAAAGATTTATCTAAACAAATAGGAGCTTCAGACTTTGGAATTCTTCTATCGCGCACTTCTCTAACAACTAAGAACGTCTTTCTTATATACTCCTTTATGCCATCATACCCGTTGGCACTTACCAAAGGAATTCCTCCAATCTACCCGTTGGACGGAATCAATTAGGAAGATAGTTCGAGCTATTAAAGGAACGTGTTGATAGCCCATCAATCCTGTTCGCCCATACAATCAGGATCTCGGTTTCCATAAGTAGAACCTTCCAATAATATTTAGATAATCATCGAATCTTCAGTCATTGAATCAATCTTGATCAATCAAAGGATTCTTATACGTCTTCTCCAACCACGAGATCTTCTCCGGATGATAAGGTTAAATCCCGAACAAAACATCCAGCCTGGATAACCTTTCTTCAACGGATTAGAGACTCACAATGAGGATAGACTTTGAGTCTTGAGTCTCGGCTGTCCGGAAGTCTTCGAGACTTTAACCAACAGAGTCTCGCCGACCTTCGACTAGACTAATGGAAACGTTTTGTCAACTTCAAAACACTTTACGAAGATTTCTCCAACAATCTCCCCTTTTTGATGGTGACAAAACCTTCCTGCATATTTGGATAACTTTGACTTGCAAAACATTTCTCAAACACATATGCATATCTTATAGAGATGAATGGCTAAAAGATTAACACTAGAATCTGCAACCACAGAAAATAGGTTAGTCTAGTATATAATAAAACCATCCATAAGATATCAATACTTGTTAATAGAAGCAGTCAAATCCAAGTCTAGTTCAGATCTTATCCAGACACAAAACAAAGTCAAAGTCTGTCAAAACAGTTAAACAACAACACAATCCAACAAACAGTTAAAAATGATTGAAAGTTTTTTTTTTGATCAAATCATGCATCTCTCCCCCTTTTTGTCATCATTAAAAAGGATGAGATGAAGTCTTGGGAATGCGGACAAGCTGGAAATCTTCCATAGACGAGCGATGCCTTCCAGCCTTTAAAGTCTTCCTTCAGCTGTACAACCTCCTCACTCTTGGCATTGGCCTGATTCTCGAATAGAGAGGACTTGCATCTTATCATTCAATGAACAGGAAGAAGCTTGACTTTCATTCTTCAAACTTTGAACTTCACTTCCCAAGGCATAAATCTGACCTTTCATCTCCAAGAGAATATCCATGATTCTCGCGAAAATCTGCTCCATTATCGCTCCGAGTACTTGCTTCGCTCGATCTCGCGAAGATGGTAGATCAGCATAATCTTGCAGATTTGGCGATGACACTTCATGACCTTCTTCTGGAAACTGAGATGCATAAACATCTTCTGGGTCTGCAGGCGAGCGACTGACTCCTTCACTTGCATCAGGATATGAAGACGTCATTCCTTTCTCCCCGATCTCCCCGTTTCCATGCCTACAGTGTGGAGAAGAGGTTTCCTCAGGTTGTCCTTCTTCTCTTCTTTCTTCTTCAGATCTTTCTTCCTCTCGCTTCTTGCTCGCTTCTCTTTCTTCTTCTTCCTTCTCCTCTGCTTCTCTTTCTTCTTCTTCCTTCTCCTCTGCTTCTTTCGTCTTTTGTTCCAATTCTTTCCGTGGAACAGGACGACCTAAATTCTTCAAAGCCATTGCAGAGATGGTGATGTCTTCGTCATCATCTTCATCCTCAACGAGGAGAGCTCTTCTTCTCTTTGATGAAGCAGCCATGGGCTCCTTCCCTTTTCTCTTAGCAGCAGAAGAGAGTTGATGAGATTTGGCAGGAGTCTTCTCCTTGAATTTCTCCAATTCCTTGCTTAGTTCCTTCAGACGCATTTTGGTCACCATTTTCAGTCTTACCACCATATGATCGCATGATCGAACACAAAAGATTTGCGGAGGCTGAATATTCAGATGTCTGAATAACTTCGTAACAAGGCTTGGGTAAGGGAGTTGACCTCTGTCCTTCATCACTGCTCTATACATGTGAAACATAACAAGATGAGGAAGAGAAAGCTTCTTACCACGAGAGGATGGCATACATCAACTTTGCCTCGAGCTTGAAACATCGGTTTTGGAAGTTGATTTTGGCCGAAGGCAATTGATCACAATCTTGTGAAGCAAGATGTTGAATGCATTCATCCGTGAGTAGGTGATCTTCTCATCTGTTCTCCCGTCCTTCACCAGTTCAAGTGTGGCCCAAAGAATAGAAACTTTGATTGGTTGATATCTCGCCTCTCTCAACTTCTAACACATCTCGCCAAAGATATTCATATCCACAACATAGTCTTGTTCTTTAACATCAAGGAGAATCTATTCGCATCCAAAAAGCTAAGATTTGAATAGAAATATGCAGTCAATTTAGCATAAGCCTCGGTTGAGTCGAGCAAAACTTTTCAAGTTGAAGATAACTGAACTTTTCCCTCAAGTTCACTTTCACAAAGATCCAGAAAATCAAAGTCCACACTCCTAGGGTTTATTACCCCACGCTTCAGCAATTTCGAGTACGATCCTTTTGTTCCTTTGATCTGAACAAATCTCCCTTTTTCCTTGAATTTCAGCCGCAATACCCATTTTCGGTTGAAATAGACTCGACAGATTGTCATCGTCATTCCCATCTACGGGATTCGGTCCCCGATCCACGAGGATCACTTGGGATATTCGCAAGGGTTTCCTCGCCAACCCTCTACGAGCGATTCCCAAACTTTCCATTTTTCGCAGAAAGATATATTCGTTCCTATATCCTTTGTCTCTAAGAAACTCATCAACATAGTTCAAAGGAGTACGGGTTCCTTTTAAGGCACGATATAGCTTGTAAATAAAAGCGGGCTTTTGAACTCTTACGGGGTCTGCATCCTCGATGATTTCTTCTTGATGCTGATGAACACCGCCTTGAGGACTAGATGGAGAAGACTGACGCTGCTGAGAATGTTGTGGGCTCGGTTGCGATCCGGGAGTAACTTCATCTTCGCAAGATCGAAGTGCGTAGGCCCCTCACTCATTCTCTGTGGTCCCCGCTTGCGATTCTTGAGGACTTTCGTGAAGATGACATCTTTCTCGGTGTTTGGAAGATTCCTTGCTTGACTTTCCTAAAAGATGACAACTTTTTGAAGATTGAGTGAAGAAGACAAACGGGATTTGAGGATCGATGCTTTCTAGGGTTTTTGAGAGAAAAGTGAATAGAAAAGTGAAGAGAAATCGACAAAGTGCTCAATCGGTTAAAACGAAGAGTAAACGAATCACAAAGGAAATAAAAATATGCCTTTTCAAAATAACTGTCTTTATCCGCAAAAATAATTATTTCAAAAATAACTTCCCTTTTGAAAATGAATCGTTGCAATATTTACGTTAATTAAATATAGCAACAATTTAAACACAGTCTGATGATCGTACCTTTTCAAGATAAGATTGGAGAGAGAAAGACTTACAGTCTGACGGTCGAGCCAAGACAAGAGATAAAGTCTTGTAAGCTCGAGTCTGAAAGTCTTTAGACTTTGATATCCTCATACCTCAAAATGTTGAGTCCGGATCGTATAGACTCAAATTGATTTTTCTCCAAAGGCTTTGTGAATATATCCGCCGCTTGATTCTTTGAGTCAACAAATTGAATTGAAACATCTCCATTTTGAACATGGTCTCTAATAAAGTGATGTCGAATCTCTATATGCTTTGCTCTTGAGTGGAGAATTGGATTTTTGGTGTGGTTGATAGCGCTGGTGTTGTCGCAATTAATCTCCGTGCATGAGTCTTCAATTTCAAAGTCTCTTAGCTGTTGTTTTATCCATAAAATTTGCGAACAGCAGCTTCCAAGAGCTATATACTCGCTTCGTTGTTGAAAGAGACACGTGCTTTGTTTCCTTGAAAACCAAGACACTTTGCCCCCCTTCCAAGCAGCCGGCAAGTTCCCGAAGTGCTCTTTCTATCAACTCGCAATCGGCCGATCTGCGTCGAATATCCTTAAGATTAAAGTCTCCCTTCTTAGGATACCAAAGACCGATGCTTGATGATGAAGCGACGTATTTAATGATGCGTTTCGCAGCACTGAGATGAGATTCTCTAGGATCTGATTGAAACCTAGCACAGATGCAAACACTCAACAAAATATCAGGTCTAGAGGCGCTTAGATAAAGAAGTGATCCAATAATGCTCTGTACATGCTTTTGATCAACTTTCTTCCATTCTTCATCTTTGTCTATCTTTAAAGAGCTTGACATTGGTATGTCGGTCTTTTTGCACTTTTCCTGTCCAAACCTTTTGACAAGATCATTAACATATTTTTCTTGATAAATAAAAGTTCCTTCCTCCAATTGATTTACTTGAAGACCAAGGAAGAATGTTAATTCTCCCATCATACTCATTTCAAATTCATCCTGCATAGACTTAGAAAATTTCTTGCAAAGATTCTCATTAGAGGATCCGAAAATAATGTCATCCACATATATTTGAGCAAGTAAGAAACTTTTGTTTTCCTTCTTGATAAATAAGGTCGTATCTACTTTACCTTTGACAAAACCATTTTGTATTAAAAACTTACTCAACTGCCGTACCAAGCTCGGGGTGCTTGCTTTAACCCATACAAAGCCTTTTCAGTCCAAGACCGAGTCCGGCTTCTTTGGGTCTTCAAACCCTGGTGGTTGTTCCACATAAACTTCCTCATGGATAAATCCATTTAGAAAGGCGCTTTTGATGTCCATTTGGAATAACCTGAAATTCTTATAACAGGCAAACGCAAGTAATAGTCGAATAGCTTCTAACCTTGCCACTGGAGCATAAGTCTCATCATAGTCTATTCCTTCTTCTTGCGTATATCCCTTGGCCATGAGTCTTGCTTTATTTCGTACGACTTTTCCTTTCTCGTTCATCTTGTTTCAAAACCCATTTAGCTCCAATAACAGTTTTACCTTTTGGTTTGGATGTCAATTCCTGACATCATTTATGCTGAACTGCTCGAGCTCTTCTTGCATAGCTTCAATCCAGCTTTCATCGATAAAGCTTCTTCTATGCTCTTTGGTTCAATTTCGAAACGAGTGCCACAAAGACTAGACTCTTCTCTCCTTTTGGATCTGTGCGAATTCCTTCATTAATTTCGCCAATTATAAGATCTTTGGGATGACTGGACTTATGCTTCCAGTTACTCGTTGATTTGTCTGGTTGATGATCTCTTTCTTTGTTTGGATCTTCACAACCATCTTGAAGCTGGTTTTCCAGAGTCTGAGATGCTTCTTGAGTTGTAGACTTTGGAGGGTCTGGAGCAAGTTCAGACTCTTCTTGATGAGTCTGACTTGATTCATCCTTTGTTGAGTCTTGAAATTTGACATTCATTGACTCCTCCACAGTCTGGCTCTTCTTGTTATAGACTCTGTAGGCTTTGCTTGAAGTAGAATATCCAAGGAAGATACCTTCATCTGATCTTTCTTCAAACTTACCAACTCGATCTTTTGCATTTTTCAATATAAAACATTTGCAACCGAATACATGAAAGTATGAAACAATAGGCTTCTTTTCTTTGAATAACTCATAAGGGGTTTTCTCAAGAATAGATCTTAAGAAGACTCTATTGATGATATAGCATGCTGTTGAAACAAATTCAGCCCAAAATCGAGAAGAAATTTTACTTTCAATTAAAAGAGTTCTAGCCATTTCTTGAAGAGATCTGTTCTTTCTTTCCACAACTCCATTTTGCTGAGGAGTATATGGAGAGGAAAACACATGCTTACAGCCAGATTCATCACGAATTTTGTAAAATCTTGATTTTCAAATTCACCTCCATGATCTGTTCTTATACTAGATATAACACATCCTTTTTCATTTTGAACCAATTTAGCAAATTTTTCAAAATACGAAAAGGTTTCAGACTTACTTGCAAGGAAATATACCCAAGTAAACGAGTAATCATCAACAATTACTAGGCAATACTTCTTACCCCCAATACTTTGAGTTCTCGTTGGTCCGAAGAGATCCATATGCAGCAACCGTAGTACATGATTAGTAGAGACATACCATTAATTGGCTTAAAAGAATTTCTTACTTGCTTTCCCAGAATACATGGAGTGCATGTATCGGTCTTTTGGTATGGCAATTTGGGTAGTCCTCGAACTAGCTGTTTTGAAGAAATTTTGGCTAATTGCTTCATGTTGACATGACCAAGCTCTTTGTGCCATAAGCTTGCTTCATCTTGAATTGAGATAAGGCATTGCGATTCATTTGGTTTCACATCCAGAAGATAGATATTTCCATATCTTCGACCCATGAAAGACTCGAGTAGAGTCTTTACCGATTCCGAACATGTTCCTTCTTGAAAGAAGATCTTGAAACCAAAAGATCACACAATTGACTAATGCTGAGAAGATTGTAATTGAGTCCTTCCACTAACGAAACATTACTTATTGTGAGGGTTCCAATTTTCACGGTTCCAAATCCCACAATACTTCCTTTGCTGTTTCCTCCAAATGAAACTTTTCCACCATTTACTTGAACAAGCTTTATGAAGCAATTTGAGTCTCCCCGTCATGTGTCTTGAGCATCCACTATCAAGATACCACTTTACCTTTTCTTTGACGGACACCTGCAATTGAAAGAGAGTCTCGAGCTTTCTTTGGTACCCAAATTTTCTTGGGTCCTTTGGTGTTAGTAAGATAAACAGTATTAGCCCATACTTTCTTAACGTGGTTTCCATACCATAGGACACTCTTTTTCAAAGTGATCCTGGACTGTTGCACTTAGAACATCTGAGAGCATTTCTACCTACGTGTTTTACAAAAACTTTCTTGAAGTGATTTTTGTAAACCTCACTCGAGAGTCTTTTCTTAATTCTTTCTTTTACTTTAGGAAAATCAATCAAGGGAATTGATTCTTCATCATACCTAGACCGGACTTATTGAAGTAAGGTCTTTGTCTTTGAAAGAATTTTATCAAGTTTTTCAGACCCTATAGAAAATTTCTTTGATATATTTGATAAGTCTGTTTTAAAAAAACATTTTCTTTTAAAAGATTATTTTCATTTTCTTTAAGATTGGAAACAGACAAGTCTAGACTTTTAACTCTTTCGCTAAAACATTTTCCTTTTGTTTTAGAGCTGAGTTTTCTATTTTCAGTTCGAAAATTCTTTTGAGAGAAGTCTTAAGACTAAAGCATAGTTCATCAATATATTTAGAAACTTTAACAACAGAATTTTGAAATCTCTTGCTTCAAATTCACTGTCTCGAGTTTGATCCCCGAGTCCGATCCAGTCCGAGTCCGATTGTGCCATCGGACATAGATTGGCATATTCATTATCACTTTCTTCACACTCGCATCACCCAGGGTTTCGGCTTTGAGAGCTTTTCGAAATTTTCCAGCTTTTCCTCTCTTCTTCTTCGAAGAGGACAATTGGGTCCGATGTGTCCCTTTTTCTTGCATTCAAAGCGACTACATCTTTATTTGGTTCCTCATCATCAACGAGACTTGGTCTGCTGTCTTTGAAAGTTTTGTTTCTTTGAGTTGAACCTTCTTCCTTTTCTATTCAGTTTTGAATCTTCTTATCATGAGAGCAAGCTCCTCATCGTCCATATCATCTTCGAGAATCTGTAACATCGAATCATCATTTGATTTTAATGCAATGGATTTCTTACCTTTTGAATCTTCATCTTCATTGATCCTTTCCACTTCATAGGACTGAAGAGTTCCAATCAGCTCGTCGACAGATAGTGGCATGATTCTCTGCGTCTCTCTTATCGAAGTCTTTATGTGATTCCAATCCCTTGAGAGTCCACGCAGTAGCTTGTTTACCTTCATGGGATCGAAGTTGGTTGACCTTGATTTTCAAGACCATTCACAATATCTCGTAAAACGACTAAACATGTCGATATTGATTCTCCCGGTTTCATTACAAGGCTTCGTATTGACCGAGAAGAATGTTGATTCTTGTTTCCTTCACTCGACTGTTCCTTCATAGGTGATATGCAATCTGTCCCAAACTTCTTTTGCTGTACCACAAGAAGATATTCTATTATATTCAGTTGGTGATAAAGCACAATATAAGGAGTAAATTGCTTTTGCATCGAGTGTCTGTCTCTTGATTATTTCTTCCCGAGGCATTCCGCTGGTTTCTTCAGTTTCTTTTCCTCTTTCGTAGACCGATGCAAAGTGGTAGGAGTAATTCCTTTTCTACAACGTCCCATTCCGGAGGATCCTTTGATCGTAGGAAAGCTTTCATCTTGTTCTTCCGATGTTGTAATCCTTTCCATCAAAGTAGGGTGGTCTGGTATTGCTTTGCCCTTCCATCGCCCCGGTGCTAGCATACTAGCCATGGATCTTTAACTCAAGTAAAACACTTCAAACAAAGTGAGTACACGGGCTCTGATACCAATTGATATTGCTAGTATGAGTACCTAGAGGGGGGTGAATAGGTGCCTAAACAATTTATCGATATACGGAAGCAATTCTTAACATATGATAGAAAGTAAATTCTCTCTTAATGAAATACGATTGAGGTAGAGAGAGTGAGGAAGAGAAAATTGAACACGAGATTTATAGTGGTTCGGCTTATTCCAAGCCTACGTCCACTCTTCCGCACCGACACCCACCGACCGGATTTCACTATGATCAAAAGAGGAGTTACAAAGACGCTTGCCTTGATTCCACGGTGTAGATGTTTTACCACACTTCCTCAAGGTCTCTCACAAATATAGACTCTCTCTTTTGTATATAAGTATTCGCTCAAAAGATTTATCTAAACAAATAGGAGCTTCAGACTTTGGAATTCTTCTATCGCACACTTCTCTAACAACTAAGAACGTCTTCCTTATATACTCCTTTATGCCATCATACCCGTTGGCACTTACCAAAGGAATTCCTCCAATCTACCCGTTGGACGGAATCAATTAGGAAGATAGTTCGAGCTATTAAAGGAACGTGTTGATAGCCCATCAATCTCGTTCGCCCATACAATCGGGATCTCGGTTTCCATAAGTAGAACCTTCCAATAATATTTAGATAATCATCGAATCTTCAGTCATTGAATCAATCTTGATCAATCAAATGATTCTTATACGTCTTCTCCAACCACGAGATCTTCTCCGGATGATAAGGTTAAATCTGAACAAAACATCCAGTTTGGATAACCTTTCTTCAACAGATTAGAGACTGTCAATGAGGATAGACTTTGAGTCTTGAGTCAGGCTGTCCGGAAGTCTTCAGACTTTAACCAACAGAGTCTGCTGACCTTCAGACTAGACTGATGGAAACGTTTTGTCAACTTCAAAACACTTTACGAAGATTTCTCCAACATACCCCAACTTCCGCCGTGCCGATTCCTTCTTCTCAGTCGAGGCCGCTGGCTACACCCTGCTCCGCAACTTCAGCGCTTCCCTCTTTGCTGATTACACCCGCTCTGCGAGCTTCTTCTCTAAAGAGTTCTGCTTAAGTGTCGGAGAGGACCAGATATTGAACATAACGTTCACTCCCACTCCTGACAATTCAGACACGTATGCTTTCGTGAATGGAATCGAAGTCGTTTCCATGCCCGAACATCTCTACTACAACACTTTCATCGACTCAAACGAGGGAATCGGGGTGGTAGGGCTACCGTCGCCACACACCTTGGGTACTGCTGATGCTCTCGAAACGGTAAAGCGCTTGAACATAGGAAGACGGTTTGTACGTCCAGCTGAAGACACGGGAATGTACAGGACCTGGGAAGCAGATGAAGACTACGTGACTTCCTCAGACATCGGAATTTTGCCAGTTAACACAACTATCCAACTCAATTACAGTGAGCAAGTGCCAAATTACACGGCTCCAGATGTAGTATACACTGTTGCAAGGACCATGGGAACGGACAAAAGAATCAATCTGAGCTACAACCTCACGTGGTCCGTCGAGGTGGAGACGAACTTCTATTACTTCGTCCGGTTACACTTTTGCGAATTCCAGATAGAGATAAATGACCCCTTAGATAGGGTTTTCAGGGTTTTCATAGATTTACAATATGCGGATGTCATTAAGTGTAGCAGGAAGGGCGTGCCTGTCTATAGAGATTTTGCAGTAGCCCTACATCATAGCCAAAAGAAAAGAACCAACCTCTCCGTCGCATTGGGCGCGCTTCCAGATCCTTACACTCTTTACTCTGATGCCATCTTGAATGGCCTCGAGATATTCAAGATCAACAATCCTGACGGGAATCTCGCAGGGCTGAACCCGGATCAGGTCCCGAATAAACTGCCAGGACCTCCATCGGCAAGCAAGGCACCGTCGAGCCTCAGCAAAGCGGTAAAAATTGCCACCATTGCTGGTGGAACTTCGGGCTTCACCATACTCTCTCTCCTGGCTTTCTTCCTTTACCGGCGACGAAACAGAGCGAAGGATTCGACCTCGAGCGACGGCACCTCACGGTGGGGCCCATTGTCCTACGCGACGACCAAGTCAACGAAGACCCAGGGGTCGTCGCGGCCATCGGATCTGTGCCGCCACTTCTCATTAAAGGAGATCAGAGCGGCCACGAACAACTTTGACAAAGGGTTTATTATCGGCGTGGGCGGGTTCGGCAACGTGTACAAGGGCTATGTCCATGGCGACGCCAACCCAGTAGCGATCAAGCGGCTGAACCAGGGATCGCATCAGGGCCTTCATGAGTTCAGGACCGAGATTGAGATGCTCTCGCAGCTTCGGCACCTCCACCTGGTCTCCCTGATTGGGTTCTGCGAGGACGCGGGAGAGATGATCCTCGTGTACGACTACATGGCACGCGGGACCCTCAGCGACCATCTCTACAACACTGATAATCCCCCACTCCCCTGGAAGCAGCGGCTCGAGATCTGCATAGGCGCTGCGTGGGGACTCCACTACCTCCACAGCGGTGCGAAGCACACCATCATACATCGCGACGTGAAGACGGCCAACATCCTGCTCAACGAGAAGTGGGTTGCCAAGGTGTCCGACTTTGGGCTCTCGAAGGTCGGACCCACGAGCGAGTCTAAGACGCACGTTAGCACGGCCGTGAAGGGCACCTTCGGGTACCTGGACCCGGAGTACTACAGGCGCCAGCGGCTGACTGACAAGTCCGACGTCTATTCCTTCGGTGTGGTGCTGTTCGAGGTGCTGTGTGCAAGGCCTGCCGTGAGCCGGATGGCCCCGGTGGAGCAGATTAGCCTGGCTGAGTGGGCCCAGAGTTGTTGTAAGAGCGGGTCCGTCGAGGAAATGGTGGACCCGCACCTGAAGGGGGCTATCGCCCTCGAGTGCCTCAACAAGTTCTGCGAGATCGCTATGAGCTGCTTACAGGACGAGGGGGCCAAGCGGCCATCCATGAACGACGTTGTGTGGGGCCTCAATTTCGCACTGCAGCTACAGGTGAGCACAGAGCTGGAAGTGAAGGATCATGCGGGTGTGTCAGTGCATGATAGCGATGGTAGCGACCATGACGCAGCTTCGATCAGAGGCAGCGGCAGCAACGAGGCGATCAACACTAGTGATAGCGATAGTGGTCGTTGGAAGAGCAGTAGGGAAACTGCGACGTCGACCAGAGCCGGAAGCAACGATGTTTGTGATGAGACTATGACTAGTTATGACTAAGAGAAGTTGCCTTGAGAAAATATTAGGTGCTCAAGTGTGACGCTCAGAACGTTGTTTGATACGTGTTTCTTATATTATTACTCTCTTTTAACATATGAAAACGTAATTAAATATTTACTATTATTTTTTTAACAATTAAAGGCCGTACAAGTATAATCAACATATTGATGCCTCTTTTATTTATACCACATTTGAGTTCATAATCTTATTATATTACGAGCAAAAAACAAAAATTTGGATAGGGGTGACGAGACCTATCTTCGTACTATACTATACTTTCAAAAGTCTGCCTATATAAACGTAATCACGGGTCGATAACTTCTCCGTTTGTTGTGTCTCCATCGTCAAGTCCTGGTACCAGGAAATGAACTGAAAAGGAACTCACTCTAGGAAACCTCCTACATCAACCCACATAATAGAACTACACTTGATATTTATTATTTCATATTCTAATTCAAACACATTTCATAAAGACCTTCATAATTCATAGAGACTTTATAGCGTAAAGGTTGAAAGGTTTTCATTCTACATGTTTGACAAATAAAAGGAATGAGCCAAAATCCAGTAAATGAAATTTCTAGTTTTAAGTTAAAAGAATTATTTTACCACTTCATCTGATATACACAAAGTGAATGCATAATCATCCGATAAGTGTGATAAAAATATAAGTAGACTTTACCTTTTCCATTTTCATTTACCATAGAAATTGTTAACCAACAATATGTCCATTCAGGCTCATGCATAAGCACACTATGTTTCACATAAACAAACAGACAATATAAGTAATATTTGATTCTACACATGATAATGCATTTTATTCATTAATATTTCCTCCTCTTGAACTTTCCTATGCATCCCAACTATTAGGGCATCTCAATTTCAAGGTATTCTACAAACTTCCACCACAGAATGTCCCCACCATAGGGCGTCTCAACTCTCGAGACATCTCGAAACACTCTTCGGGACATCCCAATTGGACATCCCGCAAACTACCATCATGGGGCATCGTCACGCACCACTATATGAGTGACGGAATCCCACTAATGTTATTTAAAGCCATAACACACACACACACACACACACACACACTTACAAGCATATCACACATATCTCAACTCAATTTAATACATTAAACAAATAATCGTATATGAAATACATATGGTCAAACTCTAGTCGTTAAAGTTTGGAGATCCAAATGGGTACATTTTGAATTTGGACATTAGCGGAATCCGAACGAATAAATATATTATGGACATAAAGTTTGAACATGTAAATGGGTACATTTTGAGTTAGAATAACAAGTACATTCTGGTCGTAAAGTCTGAATAATCAAAAAGGTAAATTCTGGCTTAATAGAAGCTTCTAGAACAAAAGAACATATTCAATAATGAATGGATTTACAAATGAATAGAATCAACAAAGAATAGAGTTATATTTAGTAAAGTTTGTTTGAATCAATGGATAGATTTATTAACAAACAAATTCACATGTTGGCAGATTCAACAAAAAATAGATTCATACTTAGTAAAGTCTGTCTAAACCAATAAACAAATTTATCAACGAACATATTCACAAGTTGGCAAATTCAACAAGGAATAGATTCATACTCATTTAAAGTCTGTTTGAACTAATAAACATATTTATGAATGAACAGATTCATAAGTTGGCAGATTCAACAAGTGAACAGATTCACAAATGAATAGATTCGATCAAATAAGTAGATTCACAAAAAGCAGATTCACAAATGGATAGATTCTGTCATAGGAAATTCTAGCAGAAACAAGTATAATGAATAGATTATAACTAGTAAAATTCCAACAGAACAAAATAGAGCGAATATGCAAGAGGTTATCATGACAAATATAACAGAACAAATTGCTTTTGACTATGCAGAACGAAACAAAATGAAGAAGAATGAATGTGTAATGGGTCATCGAGATAAATATGGCAGGACGACCAAATTTTAACCACCTAGAATGTAGTAGAAAGAAGCAGAACAAACATGTAATGACTCATTAAGATAAATATGGTGGAATGACCAAATTCTAACTACCTAGAATGAAGTAGGAAGAAGCAAAATGAATCATCAAGATAAATATGACAGAACGACCAGATTCTGATTATCTAAAATGAAGTAGAAAGAAACATAATGAACATACAATGGGTCATCAAGATAAATGTAGTAGAACAGTCAGATTTTGACTACTTAGAATGAAGTAGAAAGAAACATAACAAACCTTTGGAAATTGAATGATGTACCATGTAGGGCTATGTAGCGATTTTTGGCTAAATAATCATTGTTAAGTCTGCATGATTGTGTTAATATTCAGTAGAAGGTACAAATCCTTCACTATCTTAGATTCAATGGCAATCAAAGAGCTTTAACATAGGGCAGAGATTCAGCTTTCATCTCTTTATGAATCCATCTTGAGGCTATTTGGAAATTGAAAACCTTTGCAAATTGCAGACTTTGGTATATGAGGGCATTAAATGCCCTCTTACAAGCTACTGAAGACGCTTCTGCAGCTTATTCTTAGGCGGACTTGCAGTTTTCAAACAGTAATATTGATCAAAGTTGTGTGAATTTTTGAAAGAAATTGGACTGTAATGACGTGGATGGGATCTGCAAAATGAGTCTAAACATTTGGAGGATTAAGTACAAATTTGGTTCTCTAAGTTTAGGCATTTGTGTGATTTGATCTTCTATTTTTTATGTCGTGCAATTAAGTCCTCTTAACTTTTTTGATTTGTGCAATCAGGTGTATTGTTTACTTGTTGTAAGTAATGCTGTCACACTATGATTTCCTTTTTACTTGTTTTTCCTGTTTGCTTTCTGCTCATTTGGAAGCAAATTAGCATCACCTATTATTTTTGTCACGTAAACAATGTCACGTCATTGAATAATTTGATGGTTTAGTTGAAGTGGTTGACTGAAGGATTTAATTGCACAAATTCAAAAAGTTCAAAGATTTGATTGTACAAAATAGAACTTAAAGGACCCATATTGCACAAATGTAGAAAGTTAGAGGACTCGATTTAACGAAATAAAAATTAGAGGATCAAATCGCATAAATGCAGAAACTTAAGGACCATAATATGCATTTTACCCAACATTTCTACTATGAATTGCCTATGACCGTGCCAGGTCTGTGTTGGGCCGAGGCAAATTATGTCCGGGTCTGGTTTCTATTTTCTATTCTTTTAATAAATCTAATATAGAGGAAACAATCAAGTCCCTTTTTGCTAACGGCTCGGCCCTGCCCGGCAAAGGCCGTGTAGGCCTTGCTGCGACTACGCCGGTGCGCTGGTCATTCCTAATCCGGACATTTGATTAGCACGATACAGGGTGTTATGCCCTCTCCAGTGTGATTTACTGCGGTTCTGAACAAGCTTTTCTGTTCCTAGCAATGTCACAGCCAAAATTCCCTTCCATCTTGTGTAACTGAGAAAACTGGTAATGAGTAACATTTTGAGCATGTTCTCTTTGAAAACTCAGGCACACGATGCATAAATCCGGCTGTCAAAACACAAAAGAATGGTTTGAACTACAATTCAGGCACATGATGCATAAATCCGACCGTCAAACACAAAAGAAAAGGTTTGAACTACATGGAACATGTAATCTAGTGTCGTAGACATCAATGCCAGAACGGAGCATATGCTTCCTCTTTCTATGACCGAGAAGAGACTTGTCAATAGACGGGACATGAAAGCCTCCGGTATGTGCATATTGGCGGCACGAATACACCATTTGAATAATTGTTATGAAAGCCCCAGCTTCAGAGCTACTTTATTCTTCCGGTTTTGAGACGGCATGCTGTAAAGACCTGAAATGTCGGTATGCCCTTTCCACCATGCTTGGCCGATATCATGCAAAAAATCAACCAAAGAACAGTTTAATATATACGCACCGGATTGTCATTCATTTTCTCGGAAGTTAACGAAACCTTGGTAGTGTCCTGCTTGGCACCTTTTGTGTGAAAACATATTTTAATAGACTTGGCTATGCCAGCCACGCCAAGCGGAGAAAGGTCCATTTATGTCATGATCTTTAGGACTGGAGATGGGTTTCACTTAGTTGTATGAAAACCATTTGAAAATTTGTTGATCTTTGGCTCATCCAAGGAATTTGCCGTGCATCATCAGGATTGAGAAAAGATGGGACGTCCCTTGACCGAACTATTTGCTCCTTGCAGTTAGGTCCATCAACACATGCAACCAGAGGAGGTGAGCGATCCTTCGCCTCAGCAACAGTTTCGGCTCTAGCAGAATGTACAAACCAGTCCGATTAATCTGATGCAGGATGTACAATTCCAGCCCCAAAATTAGTAGATGATGCCACTTCACGCGATGCCACGATCTAATCCACAGCTGCTGGTTGGTCCTGGACAAATTCCACAAGCGAACCAAAGTTTTGGGGCTCAGTCGACTTTGTACTCAGGGCAACCGATTCCCGTGAGCTCTCAGATTCCATCCGGTTTCCAGCCATTGCATCCTGTCCCAGGCTTTACTACAGGGCCGATGAATGCTCTGGCTCAACCCTTTCATACTGCTGGTTTAGACTATCCTCAAGTGCCATTTCATCCGCATAATGTGCCTCCGATGCCTTAAGGGCTAATAGTTCAATTGCCACCATCTGCTCCACCATCTCCTTGGACAATTGGGTTGTTTGACTGCATGGATGACCCTTTAATTGATACAGTCGCCTTTTGGCTTTTCCTAGGCAAGTTAATACTAAAATGGACGAGTAACACATGGAGAATCTCCAAGTATTTCTTGCGTGTTTGCAGCGGTTGTGGCCTGTTGCTTCCCCTGCGTAACATTTGGCCAGATAGCGGAGATTGTTGACTGAGGGAGCGGATGTTAGTAAAGATGCTTTTACTGACTTTTAGATCCTTGACTCTACTAGTGTAGCAGATAACGGAGATTGGAAAATTCAATGTCCTTTCAACATTCTGAGGTAGATAGCAATCGGAATGAGATATTTTATGCACTTCAGCATATGAGAAGAAAGGGTCTCATTGAACTAATGCGGTTGAGAATGATGTTTGCTTTGCAGCATGTGGAACGAGCGAGCTACTGTACGGTGGGATCCATTTTCTCATCGATTGCCCGTGCTTGTTGTCCTGCACTATCTACCAAGCTCTGGAACTGATTTGACCTCATCGAGTCTCCTGCTCCTGACTGGATCACTCACTTCTTTTGCGAATGCTGTTCTCTTTTACAGAGAGCTTAAGAACAGAGGACTTGACCCTTCCATAGGCAACACTGATGTCGACTATAGCCATTTGAGCTCCAAACGAGCATTTAATAAGCCAACTTATTGCAAATATGGCACTACAATACTGTTGTTATGGTTTGATTACCGTCACCAACAAAGAAAAATCTGCATTTTCATATTTTTTTTCGGCAAGAAATTGCTGATGTTTATTCTCGTTACTTGCCAAGGTTGGCAGGGGAATGCGGCAAACATGCAGAATGTGCAGTATCAGGTTGTTATGGTGCCTCCGATGCATCAGCAAGCCGTGAGAGCTTGACGAGGAACATCACATCGGATCCATCAGTGACTCAGATTATCCTCTTATGTAGTGACCAATGAGTACAAGAAAGCGAATGCCAATGGAACTATGAAGTTTCAATTTGCAGATATGAATAACAAATTTCTTTCTAAAATTTTCCATTGTTTTGAGGAACAAATTGAAATAAAATTGTCAAAGAGTATCTTACAATAGTCCAATAACTGATTTGCTTCTGTGCTGTATCGTTGTTGCATCTTGAAACATTACTTTCTTTTCCACCAGTTAGTTTCAGACTCGTATCTAGGATCATGCCACTGTTCACAATTCTTTGACATCCATCAAATCCATAACATCTGCTGTTTTCAATGGCATGATTTTTTGGAGGTGCTTGGTTCACTAGTTGTTTCTTTGGATTAAGCTTTCCAAACTATGTGCTTTCTTAATTCAACCAATGGAAATTACACTGAGAAAGAAGGCTCCCATCTAGATGTGAGAGGATGACCACTGTGAGGTGATCGCAGGTACCACAAGAAATACGCGATGCGAGATGGATGGCCTCTCGTCGACTGCAACACGGTGGTCGCCATCTCTCTCTTCCACACACACGCGACTCTCACCTATTTGGCACCATATTAGCTGATAAGAGCCATGTGAGCCAATGAAAATTCATGAAACCCATGTACGCTGATTGTCCAGCTACTGTTCCAACGTGCTCCTCAGCACTATGTATAGAGCTTTTCAACCGGAAGGCCGACTGCAAACACATATTACAAAAAAAATTGTCACCTTGTCTGGTTTCTCAAGAACTCATTTTGGGGTTTGGCCCACGTCTGGAATAGGTCGAGTCGTGATAGATAATATCATAGCATGTCTCCTTCCGATAGATCTATGGTTTGTGGATGAAATAGGCTCATACCCAATCCAATAAGGGCAATAAGTATTGCTCAAGTGAGAGGGATTGGACAAGGTACTTGATGCAAGCCAAGGTTAGGCTTTCTTAAATAGTAGGATCGGGAGAGTGACTCGCACACGGGAAACAGGACAACATAAATTTCAGCACTGCGCAAGCTCAAGAGAACAGTCATATCTTTGTCGATAGAGATCGGATCGACCTGATTCTAAAGCCAAATGAACAAAGATTTCTGGATCTACAATTGTTCTGTTTTGGGTTTTCTGAAATAAGCACCATAGAATGGTCGAATTTGGGTTGGAAATAACGAAAAGAATAGGAAAAGATAGAAACTTCGTTGGTTGCTCTTCTAGGCCACTAAGGAAGTTGAAAGGGCACCGATTTTTCTAAATTGATGACTGCAACTTGAGGATGCAGATTTTGAAAAGCTCCGACTCTTCAAGGACGGAGTGAAAACTCTTCTAGATTTTCAAGGGTATGAATTCTGCAAGGTGCACGATACTTGCTTGAAAGTAAAGTTTTCATTTATCAAAAGTCGTCTCTTTTTTTCTACAAGAAATTGGATGACTTATGTCGTCAAAGAAATAACGATAGAGCATTAAAACTAGGAAAGAACATAGAAACTTGAAAGCATTAAAGAGCTTAGGAACTAGAAACTAGAAACTAGAAAAATAGTGAAGAGCTTAGGAACTAGAAACTAGTAAAAGCGTCTTTATGTTCTCAAGGTGTCTTTCAAGCTTCCGGGATGGACTCAAGATGTCGATATGGTTTCTCGGTTTCATCGAGCTTGAATGCAGGCCAATCTTCTTGGTCAAGAGAGCTAGTCTTCAATGCGGGCTGCATCATCCTCCCCATCTTTAAAAGAATTCGTCCTCGAATTCTCGCCATCATCATCAGAAGAATCTCCCATATAAGGTGTTAAATGTCGAACATTGAAGACATCGTGAATCTTCAAATGAGAAGGAAGATTTAATCGATACACATTAAGATTGATGCGCTCAAGAACTTCGAGAGGTCTAAGCTTTCGATTACTAAGCTTGTTATAACTTCTGACGGGATGCCGTTCCAGTGGCAAATAAGCCCAAACAAAATCTCTAGGTTCAAAGATAACTTCACGCTGCCGCTTGTCGATGTCTGTTTTATAGGATTCAGTTTTGCTCTCTAGTCTTTGGCACACATCTTCATGAATTTTCCTCATTTGAGAAACAATATCGTTGACTTTGCCGCTCGACTTCTCAGCAAAAGGAATTGGTGCAAGATCAAGAGAAGTGTTCGGTTGTTGACCATATACGATCATAAATGGACTATATCCAGTGCTACAGTTCTCAGCACAATTGTATGCAAATTCTCCCAGAGACAACCGCGTCTCCCAAGAACTGGGATTATTATCGATCAAAGTCCTTAATAGATTTCTCAATGTTCGATTGATGACCTCAGTTTGTCCATCCATTTGGGGATGAAACACAATACTATATTGCAGTTTAGTAGCGACATTCTTCCACAGTTGTCGCCAAAAGTGACTAAGAAATTTTGTATCCCGATATGAAGTAATGGTCTTCGGAATGCCATGCAACTTATAGACTTCCTTGAAAAATAAGTTGGCAATACGCGAAGCATCCATAGTTTTTTGACATGGAATAAAATGTTCCATTTTTGAAAATCGATCGACAACAACAAAGATCGAATCCATACCTTTGTTTGTGCATGGTAGTCCAAGGACAAAGTCCATAGAGATATCCTCCCATGGGGCATGTGGAATCGGCAAGGGCAAATAAAGGCCAGCGTTAGTAGCTTGTCCCTTTCCATTTTGGCAATGTCGACACCTCATCACATGTCGATGTACATCACGTTTCAAATGAAGCCAAAAGTATTGGCTGAGACGAGTTGTATAGTTTTGTCACGCCCAAGATGTCCTTCACGGTGAACTTCATCGATCACCCTTTGCCTAAGAGAATAGTCCGGCACACATAAACGATTTCCTTTGAAAAGAAAACCATCACATATAGTAAAATCAGCAAGCTTCTTTTCATGTGCATCGGGAATGATCTTGGAAAAGTTACGACTGTTCTCTTGAGCTTGCGCAGTGTTGAAATTTCTGTTCATCCTATTTCCCATGTGTGAGTCACTGGTAAAAGCAGAGCGTTGAAACTAGGAAAATAGTAAATAGCATAGAAACTAGAAACTAGTAAAAGCGTCTTCATGGCTCCAAGGTGTCTTTCAAACTTCCGGGATGGACTCAAGATATCAATACGGCTTCTCGGTTTCGTTGAGCTTGAATGCGGGCCGATCTTCTTGGTCGAGAAAGCTGGTCTTCAATGCGGGCTGCATTAGTACTACTCTTGGCAGACTCTTAAGATAGTAAATGGTGCAGGGAAATGCCGTGACAATGCAGAATGTGCAGTATCAGGTTGCTAGGAAGCCTCCAATGAATTAGCAACCCAAGAGAGCTTGATGAGGAACATTCCATCGGAATATCAGTGTCTTCATTCATTCTCTAATTTAATTATCAATGAATCAGAAATAATAGACAAAGGGAGTTTCAATTTGCAAATATGATACGGAAGCATTTGATTTGACTCCATCAACAAACTCAGCACCTTCGATTTTCATTCAAGTCAAAGCAGAATTTGTTCATAATGTACTTCAATGGATCAAGAATGATGTTATCGATATCGATTAGGAGACTATCAACTAGGTTACCCATTAGAGAGTCACCGATTCTTCCCTTCAAAGTTATCAACTCACCATATTAGTTGCCGAAGTTAATTAACAACATATCGATGGGAGGCTATTCCGGGAGATTCCTATGGATATTTGTTGTATCCTAAGAGACTGCTAACATGCAAGTCCGATTGGATTTGAATCCATCGAGTCGCCATATTTGCTCCTTGAAAGATGACAAATGGAAAATGGAAGGACATAACCAAGAAAACACAAGGAAAGTGACAAGGGAGAGAATTAGGGTGTGTTTGGTAATGTTTCTATTTTGAGAAACAATTTCTTTTTAGAATATTTTTTTTCTTATTTCTACTATTTGAAACAATTTTTAAGTAAAAGAACACGTTTAGTAATCATACAAAATTTCTATTCTCGAGATAGAAAAAGAATAAGAATGCGTTTAGTACGGCTCACATTTTTTTTTGGTAATGTAGAATTTCTTTTAATTTTTAAATAATTTTTAGATTATCTTTTTTCCTCTCTTCACCAATTGTTGTTGCTCCCTACCTCAGCCGGTCACGGGCAACAAAGGACAAGCAAGAAGAAATATAAAAAAAGAAAAAGACTTATTTCTAAAAATTATTCTCAGGAACAAGAAACTATTTTTTCCTACTTCTTATTTCTTTTTTTTAAATCCATTCCCGAGCTGCTTATCTATTCCAAAGAATAGAAAAATTAGTTAACGTTACTAAACGAATTTTTAATTTTTTTTTGTTATGAGGACAAAAGAAAAAAAGAACAAAAAAATTAGCAAGTTGCCATGTAGGACCTTATTTGCATGGACCTGTTGGTTTTACTATTGACCTGACCTTTCTACGCAATGAAACTTTCCATGAAAACGACCTTTCTACGCAATGAAACTTTCAATGAAAAGCACACCAAAGAGTCCCCGGATATCTTACTTCTAACCTGACCTTTCTATGCAATGAAACTTTCTATGAAAAGCACACCAAAGCGTCCCCGGCGATCTTACTACTGACCTGACCTTTCTATGCAATGAAACTTTCCATGAAAAGCACACCAAAGCGTCCCTGGCGATCTTACTACTGACTTGACCTTACTATGCAATAAAACTTTCCATGAAAAGCACACCAAAAGAGTTCGAGTCCCATTGAGTGCTTTTTTATGATAGGTAAAGGGCTCCACTAATTGCGTATATTTTAGCCACGACTTTAGTCTTTCACTATATTCGAAAAAAATTATCAATTCAATCTTATATTTGTTGTGCAGATTTCAATATAATTCTAAAATTTTCAATTTTACCAATATAATCTCAAACATTTTAGTGGAATTTTAGTATAATCTTTCTAATCAACTTTCCCTAAAAATGCCGACGTGGCGGGCCAATCATCATTGTCTATCATACGTGGCATGGCCAAAGAGTTGACATGGACAAATTTATTCAAAAGGACTTCGTTTTCAGTAACTTTATAGATTTTTTGATTTATTTTCTTTTTTCCTTTCCCTTTTCCGTCCTACCATGTATGTTCTTCTTTGGGTGTTATTCCAATGCCCCCACCCTATGGCTACAGCATTTACAAAAGCCAATTCATTGTGCCATTGTGGGTCGAGTTTTTGCTGTTCTTCATCTTCGTTTTCAGTAAAGACACGGATTGATTTGACAATACTAGTGTATGTTGTAATGGCTGGCTTTTGACTTAGTCAATATTGACAAGTAAAACAAAAAAATAAAATAAAGTGGATTCTATTTATAAAAAAAAAAAAAGGAGTACCCGTTCAAAAAAGGCAAATAAAGAAAAAAAAAAGATAAAAAGGAGGGAAACAAAGGCGAAAAAGTAGAAAGGGAAAGGAAAAGGAAAAGAGTACATGCCACGGCACCTCGTCAAGTTAGATTAACTTTATCTCACAGTGCCCAATTAATCTAATTAGAGATTTTCGAAATAAAGCCCTAATTTTGGATCCTTGTGAATTTTAAGCCGGTAGGTTAAATCTATGAGTTGTTAAAATGAGAAATTATGGGGCATTAATAGTTTAGGGTATTATAAAACTATAGGATTTTACATAACTCGATTCAAGCTTATAGTTTGCTCAAAACTAAATTTTTGAAATTATGCGCGCATGCTGTAACATTAGCGAATTTCCTAGTTTACCAATGATTATGGCCCATCTTCAGCTATCTTTAGAGTCGGCAAAGCTTAGGGAATCTAATTACCTCGAAAGGTCTTTTGTTTGATAGAAGATTTGCTAGAATCATAGTTCAATGAAGAGAGTTATGGTGCAAAAAATTATGACACGCAAGCTAGGCATAGCGGATAGTTTTGAATGACTACTACAACAAGCCTTTCGTTGTTGTGTAGGAGTCAATTGGTCGACGGACAAGCATAGTTTAGAGTCATTAGTTAAAGTAGTGTTTTGCTTTGTCTTGACATCAATTCTTGTTTAATTGATAGAATTACTAAATTGTAGACTCGAATAGCTACATTATTTTGGCTTTGAGCATTCCTAAATGAGTGTTGCTGATCTCTTTTATAGTTTTATAAAACCCATGTCTTAAAGTAATAGTAATTTGATATTTTATATATGTGTGTGTATATGTATTGAACTAAGAAGAACGTATTTGTTGCATAAAACTAGATCAAGTGTTTATTATTGTTTAGTTATTGTAAGATGGTTTGATAAACTTTTCTTGAAAGGTCATGTATATTATTTTGTAAATATACTTTATGAGATAACTTTTGAAAAGATTAGAGAAATACTTTACAAAAAGGGATTCTAATCAATGAATTGAGTTGCAAAAGATTATATATTTTGGTTTGTGATATAAATGTTGGATTGGTTTTGTGGATTTTGGAGGATGATGTTGTGGGTTTTTGTCGATGCTCATTATCTCAGTGGGCCCATTTGAGGGATTTGTAAGTATGTATACTAGTTTTAGGATATCTCTGTGGGTTGGCTACTAGCAATATAAGTAGAGACCTAGCCAATGAGAGAATGTTAGTTGCCTTTATCACAGGGCACTAAAAGCTTGATGGACCATTGACGTATGATTTGCTGGGATTGATTAGTGGACTGAACCATTAATACTCATTTTGATATTGATTGGTACTTTTTGCTATGAATATAGTTATGTTGAAGTAATATAGTTCATTTCATCTTGTAAATTTGTTATATATTGGATTTAGTGTAAATGAGTTACATTTTCGTGTCCTAAACATCTATAGTGGATGCCCGATTTGTTTAGAAGAGATTTGTACTACTGATTGGCCTATTGTTGCTTGTTCCATTCATCTTATTTCTTTTTTAAGGTTCTTTAGGTAGACGTAAATAGGAAGAGAGTGTTTACATTTTCCAGAGGATATTTTGATAGTGGGATTTTTTTTTAGATGAGTTGTTTATGTCTATAGACAACACTTTATCAAATATATGGATGTATACATTCCGATATCAAGTTGAGTTAAAGTTACGTTTGAAGCTACATTATTTGGATGAAATGACGGCCGTATCATCTTTTATACTTGTTGGAGTCGGGTGTGTGACAAATATTATAAGTTGAGTCCGGTATTTTGGATCTTAATTGTGTGAATTATGGAATTTTCCTTTCATTTTTGCCTCTGCCACTGCTTCAATTTTCACTTGAGGCCTCCGTTTATCTCTGCGCCACAACCACTGCTTGAATTGTTACAAAGAGCAACTCCCTCAATATGCCAAATCGTGGCCAAATCAGGTGGGAAGTCGTTCGATTCTGATGAATCTTCACCATTTGCCTTGATTTCTTGCGCCTCCAGGTAGATTGGCGCCGGACGCGGCAAAATGGGCTTGGCCGGGATCACTGGGAATTTATGAGACTGGTTCGCTTGTGGCCAGCTTCGGCACTATTCACCGGAAATTTGAGCATTATCGGGTTGATTATCGAGACGCGCTTTTTAGCACCGCCATTAGATCTACCGAACTGGAATGCTTTTCCGTAATCCATGGAGGAGCACCGCCAGCCATGCCGCCAGCTCAGCTTTAACTCTAGAAAAATCAGCCTTCTTACAATGATTTACCATGTTTCCCGAAGAGATTTAGGATTAACAGTAGTACTTCAGCTTGACTTTAGAAAAATCAGCTTTCTTGCAACGATTTACCATGTTTTCCTAAGAGATTAAGGATGAGCAAAAGTGTGAAAGAAGAAAGAACAGAACAAATCAGAAAATTCACAAAAATAGTTAAAATCACATTATTTCAATTCGGTTTGTCCAAGTCATATGGCCAATCGTGTTACTTAAGATGGTTAGAGATGATTGGATTGGTATGTCAACATTTTCGGATAAAATTAGCCTAAAAGAATATGTTGGAGTATTAAAAAAATGAATTGAAAAAGTCTGAGATTATATTGGAATTTGTTAATTTAGGACTAAACTGGTAATTTTCCCCATCTTGTCTAATCTTTCATTCTCTTGCTTTTTCCTAGCTCTTTCCTAAATCCCAATGATTAAAACAGGTTCATCTTCGAGAGTCTACTATCCATGTGAACTTCTATTCATGGATTCAATTTTGCGATCCTCTCAAACATTAAACAGTAAGATGAAGAACATGAAATCACTACTTCTCTTATTATTCCTCTTCATCTCCTTCCTACTCGAAGCACTCAGAGTCTCAGTCATCGGCGATAATGTTGGCGCATACTTGCCGGTTAATGATATCGCCATCAACTGCGGCTCCCTTGGCAACTCCTCCATGTCCAAGCGGAATTGGATCGGGGACTCCCAGGATCGTTCGACCTACTTTCCAATCGATGAAACTCATTCCTCTATCGTTGCAAGCGCAAACCGTTCATCTCCCTCCATCCACAACCGCATCCCACACGAGCGTCACCATGGGGCCAAGATTCGTTCTTCTCGGTCAAGGCTGCCAGCTACACTCAGCTCCGCAACTTCAGCGCTTTCCTCTTTTTCGATCACACTAGCTTCACGAGCTTTCGCAAAGAGTCCTGCTTAACCATCGTAGCTGACCAGATATATATATATATATATATATATATATATATATATATTTTTGGTCGAAAGAAAACTTATAATATATTACAGATCATTACAAGCAAGTGCCGTAGCATCCGAAGAGATAATATTTAGGAAAATAGAAGGAGGGAAGAGAAGCTAGTTTGTAGGTGGGCCTTGATCCCTGTGGGCTTTAGCGCCCGCCAGCTGCGAGGTTTGCCTCGACGCCGAACATGATGAAGCGAGAGATTAGGGCATTGCTGAAGAAGATCGCTGAGAATCGCGAAGAGATGGCGTTCCGTCCATGGCGGCCGCTATTTCGTCCGAACTATCTCCACCAGCTTTAAGCAATTAGATTCGATCACAAAGTGCTGAAGATGGAGCCCCTGTTGGATCAGCCGTTGAAGAGCGGATATGAGGGCGTAGATCTCGGCTTGGAAAGCCGAATGGGCAGGCACAGATCTGGTAAGCACATCAGTTAAAATACCTTTACTATCTCTGTAAATACAAGCGATTGATCCTTTCTCCGATTCCTTGCGAAAAGCCCCATCAATATTACACTTTATGTATCCCTCCACAGGTGGTTTCCATCCCTGATCTAAACTGACCAATTTGTTATTGATCTTCTGTGGCGAGGGTTGTAAAACCTTGAAGATGTTGCTTTGGGTGAGGGCATCATTGACGACTTGGAGAGGATCCGGTGGGATCTGACGAAAAACGGCATTATTTCGTTGCCGCCATATCTCCCACAGAACATAAGCGATCACTTCAAACTCTGGAGATGCTTGTGGGAGGGAAGCTCTGTTGACAATCCAGGCATCGAAACGGCTAACTGAGGTAGGTGATATGTGTACTCTAATTTCTTCATGATTCCAAATGTCGTTAGTCCAAGGGCAGAAGAAGAACAGATGCTCTATCGATTCTGGAACATTATTATTGCATAGAGAACAGTAGGGATGTGGGATGATATGGCGTTGATAGAGATTTTCTTTTGTAGCAATTGCATTTTTGCAAGCTAACCAGAGAAATACCCGAAGCTTTGGAGCAGTGCGCATATGCCAAATTTTCCTCCATAATAGGGTTGGGTTAGTATAAGAGGATGATGCTTTATGTATTGGTGTCTGATGTGGTAAAGAGAGATAATGATAACAACTTTTCACTGTGTAGGTACCAGAAGGTGTTGCTGTCCAAACGAGTTGATCATGTAGGAGAGAAGGATTGAGAGGAGTATTTAGAATTGCTGCACTGACCTGGACACCGAAGAATGCAGTAACAAGGGACGACTTCCATTCAGAGTGCTGTAAATCAATTAGATCAGCGACTAGTTCAGGTTCTCCCTCCTCTGGTAAGCCTCCTATCGGACCTATTGGTAACCAATTATCTTCTCTAATGTGTATCTGCGATCCATCCCCGACTAACCAAAGTAGTTTAGGAGTAATTGCTTCACGACCTTTCAATAAACTCTGCCACCCCTAAGAAGGGCGATATCCTGAGGGAGCAGTTTGAAAGGAGGAAGATCTAAAATATAAACCCTTAAAGAGCTGACTCCAGATAGCTTGAGGTTGCTGAAAGAGACGCCAAGCTTGCTTTCCAAGCATAGCTTTGTTAAAATTAATTAAATCTCTGAATCCCATCCCCCCTGAAACTTTTGAAAGCTTTAATTCTGACCAATTTTTCCAGTGAATTCCGGATTGACTGTTATGTTTACTCCACCAGAATGCTGATATCTTCCTTTCTATCAATCTGCAGAGAGACAACGGAAGCTTGAAGATAGACATGACATACTGAGGTAAGGCTTGAATTACTGATTTCAGTAAGATTTCCTTGCCACTTTTCGATAAAAAATTTTCCTGCCAACCTGCTAACTTAGCATTTACTTGCCAAGATCCAGAGAACATCTCCCTTTTTGAACAGCCCCAATCCGAGGGAATGCCTGTACTTACCATACTTACTGATAATAGGGACTCTGAGTTCTTGTGCTAGATTATGTTGTAAAGGAATAGGACAGTGTTTGCTAAAGAACACACCCGATTTGTTTCTATTAATGAGCTGGCCTGTAGCGAAACAGTATTAGTTTAGGAGATTGGCAAGGTTATGGCATTCAGAAAGTGTGGCTCTGAGGAAAAATACTGAATCATCAGCAAAAAATAGGTGAGATAACTTAGGACAGTCTCTATTAAATTGAATCCCCTTTATATGACCCATGGCCACAGCTTGAGTGAGAGTAGTGGACAGGGCATTGGCAAGTAAAATGAAGAGATATGGAGAGAGGGGATCACCTTGGCGCAGCCCTCTAGTAGGCTTAAAGTAAGGGAGTTGTTCACCATTAAAACGAATACTGAAAGAGACTGTAGTAACGCAAGCCATTACCCGAGTAACCCAACCGTCGCAAAGCCCAAATGCTTCAAATATGCTTCCAAGAAATCCCATTCAACCCTATCGTAGGCCTTCTGCGTGTCTGTTTTGAGAATAAGGTTGAAGCATTTCTTGCATGCTCGCACTTTAAATTGATGCATGACTTCTTGAACCACCATGATATTGTCCTATATCTGTCTGTCACTAATAAAAGCAGCTTGTTCTTGTGAAATCAAAGTAGACAGCCAAGGTTTAAGTCTGTTGGCCATAATTTTTGAAATAATCTTGTAAGCGAAGTTGCAAAGACTTATGGGTCGGTACTGTTCAATACTTTCTGGATGCTGAACTTTAGGGACTAGGGCAATGATTGTTCTGTTTAGTCTAGGAGGCATACAACCTGTTGTAAAGAACTCTTGAACTGTTTGAATAACGGTTGTTTTGATAACATATCAGTGATGCCGATAGAAGAGGCCATGAAGACCATCAGGTCCAGGAGCCTTCGAAGCTCCCAACTAGAAGGTAGCCTGGTAAATCTCCTCCTCTGTTACCCTACTCATCAATTGGTTATTCATTTCAGGTGTTACCACTGCTGGACATTGCTCTAAGAAAGGACGAAAATCCCGGTAGCCCACAGATTGGTATAGCTGAGAGAAGAATCCCTGTGTTAGATCTTTGAGCTGTTCTGGTTCTCTGATCCATTGCTGGTGAGTATCCGCAAACATAGTAATTCTATTACGTTGTCTTCTTTGCATAGTGTAGGCATGAAAAAATTTTGAATTATGATCTCCCCATTTCAACCATTGAATGCGAGATCGCATAGCCCAGAATTGTTCGTCTTGAGTCCATAGTTTGTGAATTTCACATCTAATAGCATTGGCTTGCTCCTTATCCCCTTCCTGATAATATGTTCTATTTATAATTGTCTGCAGTTGAGATTGCAATTAAGAGATTCGTTGATGACAATTGCTGAAACGTGCTCTGCTCCAGCTTGTTAATCGAGTAGCAACTGCCTGTAATTTGGAAATCAATGAGGTACTACTTGTTTCCCATGCCTGTTTAACCACGTCGTGACACTCCTTATCTTGATTCCAGAAAGCTTCATATTGAAAAGTCTTTGCACGCTTAACAGATGGTGGATGAGCTTGCAGCAATAGAGGACAATGATCCGAACCAACGGGTGGTAGGGCAAATACTTATGCAGAAGGGTAAGACATCAGCCATTCCGATGAACAAAACACACGATCGAGCTTCTCCTTTACCAGAGCATCCCCTTCGCGATTATTTGACCAGGTAAATTCGCATCCTTTACTTTGTAGTTCTAGTAAGGCACAATCATTGATTACACTCTGAAAGGAGGTCATGCGCGAAGTGATTGCAGGTCTCTTGCCCACTTTCTCCCAGGGAGAAAGTAAGTCATTGAAATCACCTATACACAGCCAAGGTAAATGATTTGCAGCATGGATGACTCTTATGGTATCCCAAAATTCCTGACGGAGCTGATATGTTGGAGGTGCGTGCAGGCAAGTGATATGCATCGAGGCTACTGTCCTAGGATCAAGGGCGATGAAATCAACAAACTGAGCATCCGAATGTACAAAAGTAACTTCAAAGTGATCATTCCAAAACAGAGCAAGACCACCCTTAAAGCCAACTGGGTCCTTCACAAAAGAGTGAGTAAAGTTAAATTTATGCTGTAACCTATTCACAAGAGGTTGAGCATTCTTTGTTTCCATTAAAAACACGATATCGGGCTTGTCACAGGCTAGCATCGCCTTTAATGCTTGAATTGTCAGGGGATTGCCCAACTCCTGACAATTCCAACTTAAGAGTTTCATTGGGAACACGGTGGCTGTTGAGGGCCAGCCGCCAAAGCCCAAAGATCAGGGATATCTGCCTCCAAAACTGGAGTATCTAGAAGGAGGGACTCATCAAAAGCTATAGAGGAAGGAAGCTTTATGTCATAGGGTGAATATCTTTTCGTTTTCTTACTGGAACCCCCAAGTGGCATTGGGCGAGGAATCTTAGATCTCTTCTGTTGTTGCTTATCCACTGGAAGGACCTGAGTGCTTTTCATCTTTGCTGCTGCAGGTACTAAATCCGTAGTGATAGCAGTTGGATTGACAGGATTCAGATGCTTGGAAGTCCCTTTAGGTATAACAGGGATGGAAGCAGCATCCTCTGTGGCAGGGATAGGAGGGAGAGCTGGGAGGGCTGGCTGCATTTGAGGTGGAGTTTCAGGTACTGTCTCTTCCATTTGCTCGACTAGTACTTTAGGGTGTAAAAAGCATCCCAATAAGGGCTAAATTGTTTAATCTCTGCTCTGAGCCAAGGTCCATAGACCATCGTATCACGGCCATCAAATTGTGCTTCATCATAAGGGTACTCTGGACATGAAGCTGCATAATGACCAAGCCTTCCACATGAATAACAGTAATGGGATAGTCTCTCGTACCTAAAATCAAGCCATAGGGTTTTGCCTTCAATACTGATAAGTTTTCCAGTTTTTAAAGTGTCTTTCAGATCTAATTCTATCCGAACTCTTGCAGATGTGTCAGTTTTCACTTCCAGAACTGTACCTATCTGGGACACAGCTCTACACAGGATGGGAGGAGAAGTCCACTCCAAAGGTAAGCCGATAACATGCACCCAAAACATACATTTACCAAAATCATAGCGTTGTAAGGGAGTATTAGGTTGCCATGGTCGTAGGTTAACCAATTGACCTGAAAATAACCAAGGGCTACCATCCAAAATGTGACGTTTTTCCACTTCAGTTCTGAATTTAATTATATACAGCCCAGTATCAGCTGGAGTAATCTCTACATGATCCACTCGCCAGGCTTTCTTCATCGCAACTTGAAAGGCTGATAAATTCACAGTAGGATTTGTAAAGATATTACCCACCAGTATAAGGCGACAATCCTTCAGTTTGGCTGACGCAGGGATGTCATCCCAAACCTCCAACTCCTGTTCTGAGCATAAACGACCCAGGCGATGACATAGGGAAGCAATTCTCGAGGTATTGTCACTTTCATCCATTAGTAAAGTAACGGTAGTTCACTAGTATAGACAATTTGAAGAACAGATGACTGAAACTGAGATTTGCAGGGGTTGCATGTGACAGATCGCCAACATGCAGACCAGGAATTGCTAGTTATTGAGGAAGACAGAAGAGAAGCAGAACCGGGGAAAGAGTTAGGAGGAGAAAGAGGAAGGTGATGGTTGGAGGGGATGAAAGAAATTGCGCATGCGGAAGAATCAACGAGGAGGAGGAGCAATTAGGGTGGAATGGGCGAGGAACAACGGTGGTTCAAATGAAACTCAAAGTTCAGAAGAACAGCCGGGTAAAACGAAGACATGGCGAAAAACTCGAGCATCACGCGAGAAGAAAACTCTAACATAAACGAGAGGATTTTGTAGTACAAAGGAGTACATCTTTAGCTGACCAGATATTGAACGTCACGTTTGCTCCCACTCCTGGAAACCTAGACGCGTGTGCTTTTGTGAATAAAATCGAAGTTATTTCCAAAGTGTTACGATTTTACGACGTCACTAAGCGCAAAACGTCTTAAATTTACCCACTTTTATGACCGTTTGTCATGGAAAAGAAGAAATTGTCATAAATTGAGAATTTCTTTACAGAGAGTAATGACGTCATGACAAGAGCAAAACGTCCAAAACTAGGATTTTCTTCAAATACATTTATTTACAAAGGGTTATGTTTGTTTTTCCCAAATAAGGATAAAATGTCATAATCTTGTATTTTTTTTTTCAACTACAACGCTTTGCGAAAGTAACCATGAACAAAATGTTGCAAATTTTAAACTTTTTTTTTTATTACAATGATTTTAAAAAATTTCAACGTTCCATTGTAATAAAAAACTCAACATTGTGAATTTTAAATCATTTCAAACTACAATGGCTTATAAAGGTTTGCAACAATCAATGTAACTAACAATATAACCTCATAAAACTTTATTAAATTTGATTATTACTGTGCCATGACGTCAATATTCTACGGGTCTGGCACCCATTTGCTAGTGCTTAAAGCATCGTAAATTTCACTTCAATATGTCGGACGTGCATTTTCTTGTGTCGGACGTGCATTTTCTAGTATTGGACATCTAACTTTCAACAGTTGAGATCCTTTCATCTTAATCTAATGGCTGACATTTATAGGGTACGGTATAAGATTAAAATCTTAGAAGTCTCTGACTAAGCATCAATGGATTTATCCATAATACGATACATCAATAAAGCGTTTGATTATATTTCTGTTAAATAAATAATTTTCCTCCTTGAAAGGATAAAAGTTGAAAATGGAAGGATGCGATATAGAAAACACGGTTTGGTGGTGGTCGCTTTGTTTTTTTTTTTTTTTTGGTTAGAGGTGGTGGTCCCTTTTTTTTTTTTTTTTTTTTTTTTCGGTTGGTCTTACTCTAATTCTACTCTAACACTCACTCTCAGACTTTTGTCTTGTCTCATTGCAGAGCATGAGAGTCGAAACCCACTCCTAAAATAAAATCGTTCTCACATCAATCCCTCCTGAGAAGATGGAGATTTGAACTCCGACCTTCCCTTCTAAATTGGAAGGATGGCTACTGGGCGAACCTCCAATGGTTAGGTGGTGGTCCCTTGAGAGGGAGCATTCTTGCATGGGACCCGCAAAGAGTTGTACCGCCGACCTGACGTGACCTTCCTAAGGCAATTGAACCTTCCACGAAAACCGCACCCGGAAGTAGGGTGTAAACGGTTCGGTTTGGTTCGGTTTTTTTGAAAACCGAACCGAACCGAACCGCTAGAGAAAATTTTCGAACCGAACGGAACCGAACGGTTCGGTTCGATTCGGTTTTCGGTTTTCAAATTTTGGTTTTCTTTTCGGTTTTTTTTTTTTTTTTGTTTACGGCTTACCTTCTATATAAGCTCCTTGAAGCATTGATTGACGTTCTCTCTAGTTTTTGTGCTATATTCAAGAAACGAACATCTATGTCTTTGAAACGAACATCACATCATGAGAAGTGAGATGACTTCTCTTCGAAGAGAAGAGACCCAAAGTAATTCTCGACAACCTCCGTTTGTATTTTTCAACTAATAGAACCCCGCGACTAGAAAAACTCCAGAAGTCGAGAGCACTTTCTCACTCCATACAATCAAATCGACAATAATTAAACGCCATTTTTTGTTTGGCCAAAATTACCAAAAATCGAATAAACCAGCTGGCCAAATTGAAAGTGCTGTCTTGGTCTAGTAAAAAGCTGGACCGAGAAAGTGAATGCGAATACCATGTCTTTTCGATTAAAAATAGATACAACAACACTTAAACCCTCTAAATAAAAGAAAAAAAGTTGGAGGCTACTCGATTGCGTACATGTAGATCACTCGATATGATGTCCGTCTCCGTGACCATTTCACCGAGTAGATAGTCCACCGCCATTCTAACATGAACTAAATGTTAATTTTAACTACAGAACATAGAGGCATCAACTCATGGATTGATATAACAAGTTAAGAATCATAGCTGATGCCATGAGGAAGAGAAAATGATGAAACCAAAGGCTCGTATATTCTTTCTACCACCTAAGATACATGTACTAAAAAGATACCGGGTCAATTGAATTTAGTTGCTTAAAATCATGTATCCCTTCCTGGTTCTCACTCTGTCTATCCATGTATTGTCCAAGTGTAAGCAGATGTGAGTATGCATGTGCTAAAAGACATTTTTTTGGAAGTCTTAAAGCCTCAAACTAAACTATTAGTTCCCATTGAATCTATGGAGGCATAGTCATTAACTAAAAGACCAGACATTTTTTTGTCCGTCTGTGACCATTTCACTGAGTAGATAGTTTGTAGGGTGTGTAGTTGTGACTAGATGCGAGGTCTTTCAGTCGTGAATCGTGGGTGACTGGCCGATCGAGCTCGAGGGTAAGTGAGAATTGGTGTTGGGGGCTTGCGTAGTGAATTGATGTGTGGTGGAAGACTCGCCTGAGAAGTAGCATGCTCGGAATTTTACTTTTCTTCGTTCGATAGTGCACGGACTTCGGGCTCTAGTCTGCAGGGTTCTATTAGTTGAAAAATACAAACGGAGGTTGTTGAGAATTACTTTGGGTACTTGCCGATTCAGTTGTTGTATGTGGGATTTCTGATGGAAGTTCCGGGCCGATGCAAAGGGGCTGTTTTCTGGTTTGAGTCGGGAGAGAACCGATAAAAAAAATTTCGGTTTTCGGTTTGTGGTTCGGTTTTCGGTTCGGTTAACCGATAAAACCGAACCGATAAAAAAATTTCGAATTTTGATGAAAACCGAATGAACCGAACCGAACCGAAAAACCAAAATTTTCGGTTCGGTTCGCGGTTCGGTTCGGTTTTCGGTTCGGGTCTTGACACCCCTACCCGGAAGGGCACAAATCCCGTCCGCTGATTTTCTTGTGATAGGCGAGGGCTCTATCCCCTTGCAGATATCTTAGCGACGACTTTGGTCTTCCCCTAATCTCGTCACTAGTGCCGGCCTTCTCTTCCGCTCTTCTTCCTAATTCCCTGTTAGTCAAAACTGGTTCATCTCCTCTACTTGTGCTTTTCATCGATTCGTCTGCGACCCTCTGTCGTCGCGCAGCGAGATGACGAACATGAAACCACCAGCTCCGTCTCGCTCGAAGCACTCCCAGTCTCAGTCACTGGCGACAACGTTGACGCTTACCGGCCGACCGATGATATTGCTGTCGACTGCGGTTCCTCCACCAGCTCCACTGTGGAGAACCGGAATTGGATTGGAGACACCGCCGACCGTTCGAACTACTCTCCAACTGGGGAAACTCACTCCTCTATCACTACACAGGCAAACAGTTCATCTCCCAGAGTCCCTGGCACCGCCCCATACCTCACGGCTCGCCTCTCCCGGTCCGAGTTCGTCTACACCTTCCACGTCACCGCAGGGCCCAAATTCGTTCGCCTACACTTCGTCCCTTCGAATTACCCCAACTTCCGCCGTGTTGATTCCTTCTTCTCAGTCGAGGCCGCTGGCTACACCCTGCTCCGCAACTTCGGCGCTTCCCTCTTTGCTGATTACACCCGCTCCGCGAGCTTCTTCTCTAAAGAGTTCTGCTTAAGTGTCGGAGAGGACCAGATATTGAACATAACGTTCACTCCCACTCCTAGTAATTCAGACGCGTATGCTTTCGTGAATGGAATCGAAGTCGTTTCCATGCCCGAAAGTCTCTACTACAACACCGTCGCCGACTCAACCGAGGGAATCAAGTTGGCAGGTCAGCTGGCGCCATACACCTTGGATATCACTAAAGCTCTCGAAGCGGTGAAGCGCTTGAACGTGGGAGGACAGTTTGTCGGTCCAGCTCGTGACACGGGAATGTACAGGACCTGGGAAGCAGATGACGAGTACGTGACTTCCCCGGACAAAGGAGTTTTGCCAGTTAACACAACTATCCAACTCAATTACGGTGAGCAAGTGCCAAATTACACGGCTCCAGATCCCGTATACATTACTGCAAGGACCATGGGAACGGACAAAAGAATCAATCTGAGCTACAACCTCACGTGGTCCGTCAAGGTGGACACGAACTTCTACTACTTGGTCCGGTTACACTTTTGCGAATTCCAGATAGAGATAAAGGAGCCCTTAGACAGGGTTTTCAAGATTTTTATAGATTCACAATTGGTCGAGGACCATGCGGATGTCATTAGTTGGAGCGGGAAGGGCGTGCCCGTCTATAGAGATTTTGCAGTAGCCTTGTATGACAGCCAAAAGAAAAGAACCAACCTTTCCGTCGCGTTGGGCGCGCTTCCAGATGGTTCTACTCTTTACTCTGATGCCATCTTGAATGGCCTCGAGATTTTCAAGATCAGCAATCCAGACAGGAATCTCGCAGGGCTGAACCCCGATCCAACTCCACCGGCAAGCAAAGCAGCAAAAATTGCCATCGTTGCTGGTGGAACTTTGGGCTGCACTGTGTTCTTTTTCCTGGCTTTCTTTCTTCACCGGCGAAAAAACAGAGCGAAGGATTCGACCTCGAGCGACGGCACCTCATGGTGGGGCCCGGTCTCCAGCTCGACGACCAAGTCAATGAAGACCCAGTGGTCGTCCCTGCCGTTGGATCTGTGCCGCTACTTCTCGCTGGCGGAGATCAGAGCGGCCACGAACAACTTCGACAAGGTTTTTATTATCGGCGTGGGTGGGTTCGGCAACGTGTACAAGGGCTACGTCGATGGCGGGGCCACTCTGGTGGCGATCAAGAGGCTGAACCAGGGATCGCAGCAGGGCCTCCATGAGTTCAGAACCGAGATCGAGATGCTCTCGCGGCTCCGGCACCTCCACCTAGTCTCCCTGATTGGGTTCTGCAAGGACGCAAGAGAGATGATACTTGTGTACGACTACATGGCACGCGGGACCCTCAGGGACCATCTCTACAACACCGATAATCCCCCACTCCCCTGGAAGCAGCGGCTCGAGATCTGCATAGGCGCCGCGTGGGGACTCCACTACCTCCACAGCGGTGCCAAGCACACCATCATACATCGCGACGTGAAGACGACCAACATCCTGCTCAACGAGAAGTGGGTTGCCAAGGTGTCCGACTTTGGGCTCTCGAAGGTCGGACCCACGAGTGAGTCTAAGACGCACGTTAGCACGGCCGTGAAGGGCACCTTCGGGTACCTGGACCCGGAGTACTTCAGGCACCAGCGGCTGACTGACAAGTCTGACGTCTATTCCTTTGGCGTGGTGCTGTTCGAGGTGCTGTGTGCAAGGCCTGCTGTGAGCCGGATGGCCCCAATGGAGCAGATCAGCCTGGCTGAGTGGGCGCAGAGTTGCTGCAAGAGCGGGGCCGTCGAGGAGATCGTGGACCCGCACCTGAAGGGGTCTATCACCCCCGAGTGCCTCAACAAGTTCTGCGAGATCGCCATGAGCTGCTTGCAGGACAAGGGGGCCAAGCGGCCATCCATGAACGACGTTGTGTGGGGCCTCAATTTCGCACTGCAGCTACAGGTGAGCACAGAGCTGGAAGTGACGGATCATGTGGGTGTGTCAGTGCATGATAGCAATGACAGCGACCATGACGCAGCTTCGATCAGAGGCAGCGGCAGCGATGAGGCGATCAACACTAGTGACAGCGATAGTGGTGGTTGGAAGAGCAGTAGGGAAACTGCGACGTCGACCAGAGCCACAAGCAATGATGTTTGTGATGAGAGTATGACTAGTTACGACGCAGAGAAGTTGCCATGAGAATATATTAGGTGCTCAAGGTAACGCTCCGGACGTCAGCCGATACGTGATTCTTATATTATTACTCTCTTTTAGTATGCGAAAGCTTAATCAAACATTTACTAATATTCCTTTAACAATTAAAGACTTTACAAGTATAATCAACATACTTATGCCTCTTTTATTTATACCACTTTAGAGTTCACAATTTTATTACTTTTCGAGCAAAAAACAAAAGTCTGGGTAGGGGTGCGGAGACCCATCTTTATACTATACTATACTTCGAAAAATCTGTCCGTATAAATGTCCAGACTAAAATCACGGGTTGATAACTTCTCCGCTTGCTGCGTCTCCATCATCAAGATTGAAGCCTCTCAACGGATCGACTAACTCACCTTCAAGGTCCTGGTACTAGGAAACGAACTGAAAAGGAACCCACTCTGTGAAACCTCCTACATCAACCCACACAATAGAACTATACTTGATATATATTATTCCAGATTCTGGTTTAAGCATATTTCATAAAGACCTTCATAAGTGATAAGGACTCTATAATGCAGATGTTGAAGGGTGTATATTCTACATGTTTGAAAAATCAAAGGAATGAGCCGAAACTTAGTAAAGGAAATCTCTAGTTTTAAGTTAAAAGAATTCTCTTACCACTTAATCTGGGATACACAAAGTGAATGCATAATCATTTGATAAGTGTGATAAAAACATAAGTAGACTCTACGTTTCCCATTTTCACTTATCATAGAAATTGTTAATCAATAATACATCCATCCAGACTCATGCATGTACACATCATGTTTCACACAAACAAACAAATAATATAAATAATGTTTGGTTATACACATGACAATGCATTTTATTCATTAATATTTCCTCTCAAACTTTCCTGGGCATCCCAACCACTGGGGCATCTCAATTTCGAGGCATCCTGAAAACTTTTACCACAAGGTATCCCCACCACAGGGGCGTCTCAACTCCCGAGACATCCCAAAACATTCTCTGGAGCATCCCAACCACTAGGACATCTCGCAAACTACCACCATGGGGCATCGTCACGCACTACTATATGGGTGACTGAATCATATTAATATCATTTAAAGCAATAATATATGTATACTTACAAGCATATCACATATATCTCAACTCAATTTAATACATTAACCATATAGTCATACTCTAGTCGTTAAAGTCTAGAGATCCAAATGAGTACATTTTGAGTCTGGACATTAAGCAGGATCCGAACGAATAAATATATTCTAGATGTAAAGTTTGAACATGTAAATGGGTACATTCTGAGTTAGAATAACAAGTACATTCTGGTCGTAAAGTCTGAACAATCAAAAGGGCAAATTATGGCTTAATACAAGCTTCTAGAACAAAAGAACATATCCAATAATGAATAGATTTACAAATGAACAGATTCAACAAGGAATATATTCATATTTAGTAAAGTCTGTCTAAACCAATGGATAAATTTATTAATAAACAGATTCACAAGTTGGCAGATTTATACTCAGTAAAATCTGTCTAAACCAATAAATAGATTTATCAACGAACATATTCACAAGTTGGCAGATTCAACAATGAATATATTTATACTTAGTAAAGTTTGTCTGAACCAATACACAGATTTATGAAAAAACAGATTTACAAGTTGGTAGATTCAACAAGTGAACAGATTCGACTAAATGAGTAGATTCACAAAAGACAGATTCACAAATGGACAGATTCTGTCATAGGAAATTCTAGTAGAATAAGTAAAACGAACATATTCTGACTAATAAAATTCTAGCATAACAAAGTAAAGCGAATATGCAATAGATTATCAAGACAAATATGACAGAACGAACCGCTTCTGACTATGCAGAATGAAACAAAATGAAGAAGAATGAATGTGCAATGGGTCATCAAGATAAATATGGTAGAACGACCAAATTCTGACTTCCCAAAATGAAGTAAAAAGAAGCAGAACGAATATGTAATGGGTCATCAAGATAAATATGGCAGAATGGCGAAAATTTGACTACCTAGAATAAAGCAGGAAGAAGCAAAACGAACCTGCAATGGGTCATCAAGAGAAATATGGCAGAACGACCAGATTCTCATTATCTAGAATGAAGCAGAAAGAAATAGAACGAACATGCAATGGGTCATTAAGATAAATGTGGCAGAACAATTAGATTCTGACTTCTCAAATGAAGTAGAAAGAAACAGGATGGACATGTAAGATGTCATCAATGTTATTTAACAACTACCATACTCATCCATACACATCAAAGTTTCACCATTTCGATCAACTAACCAAGTTAAGTTTTAAGGATATTTGGCCAACTTAATATCTAGAAACTTTACTTACCTCGAACGAACGTAAACCGCGAGCCATCAATTGCCTTCACCACCTTAGTAGCTCTTAAATATGAAGTTTTATTCTCTAAATTCTTGGATTGAAAAGTGAAATATAGCACATGCATGTTTTTGTTTGGATTTTAGAGAAGTGAAAGGGTGCTCTACGGCAAGATAAAAGGAGCTTTATCAAAATGAACTAAGATAATTTGATGTTTTTCATTGTTAGGTGTAACTATGCATGCTAATCACCAACTTGATGTGGCATAAATGCAAGACAAAGTTCTTGCACGTGGCCGAGGGAAATGTAAGAAGAAGTGACTCAATTTGAAGTAAGCATCACTTATTCTAGGTGTCAAAATTAGTGTTAAAAAAAATATATTGTTTTGAAGAAACACATGGCCATGCAAGAGTTCTTATAAAGACATGTGGCACTTATAATTTTAATTAATAAATTTTGTAAGGTAAATATAACAAGAGGAACGTAATCGTCTTCTTCCAACATTCATTAGCATAAGTTAACCACTATTATTAATAATTAAGTAAAGTCTACACAATTTATAACACCCATAAACTATTAAGACGACAATAATTTAATTAATACCGTTCTACTATTAGAGCACACATAATTCAATTCACACGTTGGACTTAGAATGACTTATGTTTAGGGAAATTATCTGCTGCGTCCCATGAAATTTACGGGTCGACAAAAGATTTCACGTGTTCATCCGAATACTAAGGCAAATAATACTTAGCTTCATAATATAAGTATCATTATCATAATGTGAGTTTCTGAATATTATAGTCTTACAATTACGAAAACTCTGGATGTCACACCAAGTGATGACATGTCAATTTTACACAAATCCATTCAACGATTGGCACGTGTCACATTTGGGCCCACTTGACCCCTGCATCCTCTCTTTCTTCAACTCCTATCTCTTCTGCTTCTTCTAAGAAAAAGAATAGCTGAATCTCTTTTTTTTTTTTTTGTCAAGTACTCTCTTGCTCACAAGGTTCCACCTGTCGCATTTCAAGCTTAGACTCGCCGCCTCCGGCACGTCACCTCCATCTCTGCCTCCATCTTCACCCACTTCCTTTCCGACCTTCAGTGCCACCGCCTCCTGTCCAACTCCCCCAGTGCCTTATATGTCAGGGTCTGCATTGGCTAAGAGGTAAGGCCCTCTGCCGTGTTGATGAACCATGTCTTTGCCTTCGCCTCGTTCATTGCCTAGGCCAACCTTGGTCGACCTTGAATCAGGGTTGATTCGAGGTCGAGCTGACCTCTATATCACAAGTCTAGGGCTTGCTCGAGCTTAGATCCAAAAGTAGAGGCTCAAATTCACTGGTCGAGCTTGATGAAAGAGGACTGAGAAGGTGATGAGGTGGTGGTGGAAGGAGATTCACATGATTAAGTTGAAAGCAATTATGAGTTGATGGGCATCTGCTATCATCCCCTACAATTTGAGAGGAAGAAGAAGGAAAAAAAAAAGAAAAAGAAAACGAAGTAGAAAAAAGTAAAAACATACAATTGAAGAAAGAGGATGCAAGGGTTCTTGACATGTGGGCCCAAATGTGACACATGTCAAGTGTTGAATGGACTTGTGTAAAATTTACATTTGATTGCTTGTGCTCCCAAAGCTCGTGGAGTAAAGGACATTCAAGTTCAACTATTCCTGGTTTTTTCTTGAAGTTGCTTATGGCAAGGTTTCGCTATAAAAAAAAAAAAAATAGAGGATGAAATAGGGTTTTTTCTTTTCTTTGGGACAAGAATTATAACTTGCGAAATGCCCCTACACATATGAGTGGCGCATTGTAAAAGAAATCTGTTCCTCCGGAATGTATGCAAATTCGATCGATGTTAGATCGATGGGTTTGGCATTCTAGGAAGATTGCCGACTTATGCTCCAAAAATCATATATTGGTCAAGACAAATCCATTATTTTGTTTAAAATAAGTGGCTTTAGTATGCAGTCAAATGAATAGATTTGTGTTATATTATTAATGAACTATTTGACTCTTAATCCAAATAAATTTCTGAAAATTCCTTTTCATTTGTTGAAAAACCTTTTAGAGTCATCCCAAATGGATGGTTTTGCTTGATAGGCAAAAATGAGATCCCCATTTCGTCCTAAGCCAAGATAGAATCTATTTTTCAAGATCCATTTTACTAGACGGAAAGGATTGTCCATTGGATGAGGGATCTTCCCACTTCCACGAAAGCCCTTAGCTTCATTTTTTAGCAGAGAACGCAGATATGATATGATAAAGACGGGCAATCAAGTTTTGGATACTGTAGTTAAGTAGGTGTTTCTTGTCTCATCTAACACTCGAGGAAGAGTTATCTAGCTATAGATGACAAAATTTCCTAGAAATCGTGATGGGGCAACTTATGTATGAAACCGCAAGCAAAAGGATGGGACTAATGAGAAACATTGTTATAAAGAATCTACGCAAAGTTGAGCAATAAAATAAATCGAGCTCCACGAGGAAAAGACGGATGAAACAAAATTTAGCAAGACAAGGCCCGATATAGAGAAACCATCTACATTGCTGCCTTTAGGATATACTTACATTGAGAAGCAAATGGGATGGGGGAATGCCACATACAATATCAGTCATTTGTTATTGTCAATGATAACAAGTTGAAGAACGGAAAGAAAAGTAAAGGCTATGCTAAAGAATCTCAGCTGGACATCTAGGCATTCACAAAAAATGTTGGAGTCAACACCTAATATGAAAACAAGAAGCCGGAAGCATGAGGAAGCAACGAGAAGCCATTGAAGATTGTTGACATCCAAAATCAACCCTAGCATCACGTGTTGGTCACCAGGGTAAAAGGTATGGAAAGTTAGGCAAAATCACACTAGATTACCAAGGGGATATTACTGTATGATCGATGAGCCCGTAAAAAAAAATATTCAACAATCGATGGCAAAGACATATTCCACTATGAATTCAAAAGTTAAGGTTTGACAGCGGTTACTTGGTGGTTACTAAAATTAAGCAGGTGGCAAAAGAAGTTCAAGATATCCCCGAAGTCCCAAGAAATGAGAAGCGGTTGATATTTGAAGACTTAGTTACGAAACCGTTATCGATAAACAAGGGGGCACCAAGACACGATTGGATCAGTCACACAAAAAAGTAAACACATTACCCATGAAGAGAATGGAACGTGGATATGACATAGAGCGGTTACTGGAAAGTATCTCTATAAATACTGTAGGTCAACCAACAAAAGACCCTCGGGAAAACAAGAAATAAAAGCTATTTCTCTACGTTATTTTTAGCATGTTCTAGTGTTCTTAGTTGAAGTTACTAGGTTCCCGTCATTGATTAAATTCCGGCATTATACTTTTTATTTCAGCACATTGCTATCTATTAGATTTGCATTGTGTTATTATCATCCTCAAACAAAGCCGTTGATTTGATTCCGGCATAGCTTGGGTTCTGTCAGTGGATTAACAAGACTCCAGTTAGAATTCTACAGTGGTGTTTGAAGTTGAAGTTGAACATTTGCACTGCATTTGATATCCTCTCTCCAAATTTAGCACGGAACCTTCGTCCCTTACAAATAAAGCTAAAGAATAACTCTCAATAAAAGATATTTCGTTGTGAGAATAAAATCAGTGAAACATCTTTTTGGCATGCCTGTCGAATCTTTGTGCTATTTTGAGAGGATACTATGCCACGAACTAGAAGTCAGCCCAACTTCGATTGCTTAACGCTTAACTGACGAATCATCAAAACAAAGGTTTGAACTACAAAAAAAAAAAGTTTGAACTACAATTCCGGCACACGATGCATAAATCCGGCCGTCAAACACATAAAAAAATTAAAAAAAAAAAAAAAAAAAGAGGTTTGAACTACATGGAGCATGTAATCTAGCGTCGTAGACATCAATGCCAGAACAGAGCATATGCTTCCTCTTTCTGTGACCGAGAAGAGACTTCCTTGTCCATAGACGGGACATGAAAGCCTTCAGTATGTGCATATTGGCGGCACGAATACACCATTTGAATGATTGTCATGAAAACCCCCAGCTTCAGAGCTACTTTATTCTTCCAGTTTTGAGACGGCATGCTGTAAAGACCCGAAATGTCGGTATGCCCTTTCCACTATGCTTGGCCGATATCATGCAAAAAATCAACCAAAGAACAGTTTAATATATACGCACTGTGAAGATGAAGAAACAGAATTGAAGAACTAGAGAATGTGAAGATGAAGAGATATGTCGAAGAACTGAAGATCAATCAAGAAGCTTTGAATTCTTCTGTTTCAATGAGATTGTAATACAAAGTCTGTATATCTCAGATCATCAATGAACAAAGAAGATTTACACTTCTAAATTTCTCACTCTCTCTCTCTATCTCTCTACTGTAAAATACAGAGCATTCATTTATAGGAATTCTCTATCTATTTTCCTCAACAACTACAAAGATGATCCTGCTAAGACTTCTTTATATCTTTTCCTATCAAAGAAGATGAAGATACAATAGAAAAACTGATTTTAACAAGACTATTTCTCAATCTGTTTCAATCCTCAACTGAATAACTGCTCACGTGTCTTCATGAGTTGGCAATCCGTGTCAGTCTTCATCACAAACTCTTCAACATTGATGACGATCCATATCAACCTTCATCGCGATCATTTATTTGAATTGGCGTGTCTTCTCCAGTTTGTGTTACTCACTTTGTTGCTTTGCAGCTCTTCCTTCTCTCTAATATTAGCCTATGTTCTTTCTCTTTTAATATCAGTCTTCACCTTCTTTTCTCTATTATCAATATCAGCAGCGTAGATAGTTGGTACAGTTGGTGTTTTTGATTTATACTCCTTAACATCCCCCCTCAAATTGGGAATGGGTTGAGAAAACCAATGCCCAATTTGATTCGTAGTTGAAAATGTGTAAGGCGAGGCAGAGATTTTGTGCAAATATCAGCAAGTTGATGGTTGCTTGGAACATATCCCACATGGACTGACCCTGAGGAGACCTTTTCCCGAACAAAGTGGAAGTCCACTTCAATATGTTTAGTGCGAGCATGTAAAACAGGGTTGGCAATAAGAGCAATGGCTGATTTATTGTCACAAAAGAGATGAGTTGGACGAGGTAGAGAGCATCCTATGTCACGAAGGACAAAGCTGATCCAAGTAAGTTCAGTAGAAGTGGAAGCAAGAGCACGGTACTCATCTTCTGTAGAGGATCGACTGATTGTGGATTGCTTCTTTGCTGCCCAAGAGATGAGATTGGAGCCAAGGTATGTATAGAAACCAGTTGTTGATCTTCTGGTTTCAACATCTGGCCTAGTCTGCATCTGAAAAACCATACAGATGTAGAGAGCTTCAAGAATGAATGAAAATTCAAAGACTTATGGTGCCTTTAACATATCGCAACACCCTCTTGAGTTTATGAAGATCTGCAACAGTAGGTTTCTGTATTTTTTGACATAGTAAATTCGTAGCATAAGCAATGTTAGGATGTGTTAATGTCAGGTATTGAAGACCACCAACTAAGCTTCAATACTCAATAGGATTGGATAGAGGAATAGAATCATTTGTCAAAATGATTGGTCTTAGTGACAGAGGGGTTGAAATTGGTTTACACTCAAGCATATGAACTCGAGTAAGAAGATCAATAGCATATTTAGTTTGGCAAAGAAACAAATGATCAGAAGTATGTTTAACTTCAATGCCAAGAAAGTAGTGCAGTGGGCCAAGGTCTTTCATATGAAACTGGAGACTTAGAGAATGGATGAGATTAGAAAGCAACTGAGAGGAACTTCCAGTTAAGACAATGTCATCAACATATAGTAGTAGAAGAATTGTGTTTGTACCGGTGTGAAATACGAATAAGGATGGGTCAGTTGTGTTGGAGAAATCTTCCTGGAGTATTTTGAAGCTGACAAAACGTTTCCATCAGTCTAGTCTGAAGATTTGTAGTCTCTACTATTTAAAGTCTGAAGACCTCCGGACTGCTAGACTCAAGACTCAAAGTCTATTCTCATTGACAGTTTCTAATCCGTCGAAGAAGGGCTATCAAGGACTGGATGTTTCGTTAAGGATTTGACCTTATCGACTAGGGAAGATCTCTTGGCTGGATATGACATAACGGAATCCTTTATTGATTCAAAGATTGAGGATCCGATGATTGGCGAAGTATACTTGGAAGGTTCTATTTATGGAAACCGAGATCCGATTATATGGGCGGCGGGATTGATGGGCTATCGACATGTTCCTTAAATAGCTCAAATGATCTTCCTAATTGATTCTGTCAAACTAGAAGATTGGAAGAATTCCTTTGGTAAGTACCAATGGGTATGATGGCATAAAAGAGTATATAAGGAAGACGTTCCAGTTGTTCGAGTAGGTGCGCGATAGAATAATTCCAAAGTCTGAAGCTCTTTGTTCTTAGTCAATTCATTTTCTGAGCGAAATCTTGTACACAAAAGAGAGTTCATATTCTTGAGAAACCTTGAGGAAGTGTGGTAGAGTATCTACACTGTAGAATCAAGGGAGAGCCTTGCTGTAAAAACTCTTTTGTTTATAGTGAAATCCAGCCGGTGGGCTGTCAGTGCGGAAGAGTGGACGTAGGCTTGGAATAAGCCGAACCACTATAATTTATGTGTTCATTTTCTCTTCCCTTCTCTCCGCTTTACTTTGATCATAATTCGCTTTGTTAACGAAAGGAGAACTTCATTTCTATTGTCTGCTTAGTATTGCTCTCTTATCTCGAGAAAATATTTTTATACCTATTCACCCCCCTCTAGGTGCTTATACTAGCTATCTCAATTGGTATCAAAGCCTGTGTACTCACTTTGTTTGAAGTGTTTTACTTCAGAGTTAAAGATCCATGGCTAGTATGTTAGCTCCAGGGCTAGTAGAAAGGCAAAGCAATACCAGACCGCCTTACTTTGATGGAAATGAATACAACATATGGAAAAACAAGATGAAGGCGTTCCTAAAATCAAAGGATCCTCTAGAATGGGACATTGTAGACAAAGGAATCATTCCTAAAGCTACATCTGTCTCAGAGAGAGGAAAAGAAACTGTTGAGTCTAGTGAAATGACTCAGGAAGAGATAACCAAGAGACAAGCTCTTGATGCAAAAGCAATTTATTCTTTATATTGTGCTTTGTCACCTATTGAATATAACATAATATCTTCTTATGTTACAGCGAAAGAAGTTTGGGATAGATTACATATTACCTATGAAGGAACCGTCAAGTGAAAGAAACCAGAGTCAATATTCTCCTCAGTCAATACGAAGCTTTCAAAATGAAATCATGAGAATCTATAACTGACATGTTTAGTCGTTTTTATAGAAATCGTGAATGGTCTTGAAAATCAAGGTTAACCAATTTCTGATCCCATGAAAGTAAACAAGCTACTGCGTGGACTCTCCAATGATTGGAATCACATAAAGACCTCAATAAGGGAGACACAAAGAATTATGCCACTATCTGTCGATGAGTTGGTTGGGACTCTTCAATCTTATAAAGTGGAACAAATCAATCAAGACGAAGATCCTAAATGTAAGAAATTCATTGCATTAAAATCCAATGATGATTCTGATGTTACAGATTCTGAAGACGATATGGATGATGAGGAGCTTGCTCTCATGATAAGAAGATTCAAAAAGCTTAACAGAAAAGGAAGAAGATTCAATCCAAAGAAACAAAGTTTTCAAAAGCAACTATTGAGGATGATGAATCAAATAGAGATGTAGTCTGCTTTGAATGTAAGGAAAAGGGACACATCAGACCCAACTGTCCTCTTCTGAGGAAGAAGAAAGGAAAAGCTGAAAAGTATCGAAATGATCTTAAAGCAGAAACCTGGAGTGATACAGAGTGTGAAGAAAGTGATGATGATTATGTCAATATATGTCCGATGGCACAATCGGATTCGATTCAAACTCCGAGACAGGACTCGATCGGACAAAGTGAATTTGAGGTGAGTAACTCTAAAATCCCTATTAAAGTCTCTAAATACATTGATGAGTTGTGTTTTAGTCTTAAGACTTCTCTTAAAAAGATTTCCGAACTTAAAAAGGAAAATTCTGCACTGAAACAACAGGAAAATGCTTTGAAATAAAATGTGAAATGTTTAGACATGAATGTTTCTACTCTTAAAGAAAGAGAATACAACCTTTCGAAAGAAAATATATTTTTAAAAAATGACATATCAAATATTTCCAAAAGATTTTCAATAGAATCTGAGAAACTTGAGAAAATTCTTTCAGCACAAAGACCTTATTTCAATAAATCTGGTTTGGGAATGACTGTGGAAACCATTCCTTTAATTGATTTTCCTAAAATAAAGGAAAGAATTAAGCAAAGACCCACAAGAGATGCTTACAAAAATCATTTTAAAAAGGTCTTTGTAAAACTAGTAGGTCGCAATGCTCTCAGATGTTCAAAGTGCAATAGTTCATATCATTTTGAGAAAGAATGTCCTATGGTTTGGAAACCTGTTAAGAAAGTATGGGCAAAAACCGCATATCATACTAACACCAATGGACCCAAGAAAATATGGGTACCAAAGAAAGTTTGAGTCTCTTTTTTTTTTTTTTTTTAATGCAGGGCACTATCAAAAGAAGGTAAAATTGTATCTGGATAGTGGATGCTCAAGACATATGACAGAAGATTCAAATTGCTTCATAAAGCTCATTCAAGTAAATGATGGAAAAGTCTCTTTTTGAGGAAACAACAAAGGAAGAATTGTAGGATTCGGAACTATAAAGATTGGAAACCTCACAATCAGCAATCTTTCCTTAGTGAAATGACTCAATTACAATCTGCTCAGTATCAATCAGTTGTGCGATACCGATTTCAAAATCAACTTTCAAGAAGGAATATATTCAGGAACCAGTAAAGATTCTACTCAATCATTCATGGGTTGAAGACATGGAAATATCTACCTCTTGGACGTGAAACCAGATGAATCGTAATGTCTAATCTCAATTCAAGACGAAGCGAACTTATGGCATAGAAAACTTGGGCACATCAATAAGAAGCAAATAGCCAAAATTTCAGAAAAGAAGCTAGTTCGTGGTCTACCCAATCTGTCATACCAAAAGTCTGATCTATGTACACCATGTGTATTGGGAAAGGAGTAAGAAGTTCCTTTAAACCAATAAATCAAGTTTCCACTAATCGTGTACTTGCAGCTTCGCATATGGATCTCTTTGGACTAACCGTAACTCGTAGCATCGGAGGTAAGAAATATTGCCTAGTAATTGTGGATGACTACTCACGATTTACTTGGGTATATTTCCTAACAAGTAAGTCCGAAACCTTTTCTTACTTTGAAAAGTTTGCTAAAAAGATTCAAAATGAAAAAGGGTATGTTATTTCAAGTATAAGAACAGACCATGGAGGTAAATTTGAAAATCAATATTTTACAAAATTCTGTGATGAATCGGCTTTCAAAGCATGTGTTCTCTCCATATACTCCCGAGCAAAACGGAGTTGTGGAAAGAAAGAATAGGTCACTTCAAGAAATGGCTAGAACTCTTTTAATTGAAAGCAACATCTCTTCATGTTTTTGGGCTGAAGCAGCTTTCTGACAAAGATGTTATATTATTAATAGAGTTTTTCTAAGACCAATTCTTGAAAAATTCCCCTATGAGTTATTCAAAGAAAAGAAGCCTATTGTTTCATATTTTCATGTGTTTGGATGTAAATGCTTTATATTGAAAAATGCAAATGATTGAGTTGGCAAGTTTGAAGAAAAATCAAACAAATGCATCTTCCTTGGATATTCTATCTCAAGCAAAGCCTACAGAGTCTACAACAAGAAGTCTCAATCTGTGGAGGAATCAATGAATGTCAAATTCCAAGATTCTATGCAAAATGAATCTATTCAGACTCATCTTGAAGAATCTGAACCTGCTCCAGACTCTACAAAGTCTAAATCTCAAGAAGCAGCTCAGACTTCGAAAGACCAGCATCAAATGATTATTGAAGATTCAAATGAAGAAAGTGTTCATCTACTTGACAAATCAATCAGTAACTAGAAGCATAAGTCCAGTCATCCCAAAGATCTCATTATAGGCGACATTAATGAAGGAATTCGCGAAGATCCAAAAGGCGCGAAGAGTCTAGTGTTTGTGGCTCTTATTTCCGAAATAGAACCCAAAAGCATAGAAGAAGTTTTATCGATGAAAGCTGGATTGAAGCCATGCAAGAAGAACTCGTGCAATTCAGTATTAGTGATGTCTAGGAATTGACTCATAAACCGAAAGGTAAATCTATCATTGGAGCTAAATGGGTTTTCAGGAACAAGATGGACGAGAAAGGAAAGGTCGTAAGAAACAAAGCAAGACTCGTGGCCAAGGGATATACGCAAGAAGAAGAGATAGACTATAATGAGACTTACGCACCAGTAGTGAGGTTAGAAGCAATTAGATTATTACTTGCTTTTGCTTGTTATAAAAATTTCAGGTTATTCCAAATGGACGTTAAAAGTGCTTTCCTGAATGGATTTATCCATGAGGAAGTCTATGTGGAACAACCACCTGGGTTTGAAGACCCAAGGAAACCAGACTTAGTATTCGAACTGAAAAAGGCCTTATATGGTTTAAAGCAAGCACCTCGAGCTTGGTACGACAGGCTGAGTAATTTTTTAATTCAAAACGGCTTTGTCAAAGTTAAAGTAGACACTACTCTGTTTATCAAGAGAGAAAACAAAAGTTTTCTGCTTGTTCAAATATATGTTGATGATATTATTTTTGGATTCTCTAATGAAAGTATGTGCAAGAAATTCTCTAAGTCTATGCAGGATGAATTTGAAATGAGCATGATGGGTGAACTAACCTTTTTTCTTGGACTTCAAGTGAAACAATTGAATGAAGGAACCTTTGTTCATCAAGAAAAATATGCTAATGATCTTGTAAAAAAGTTTGGACTGGAAAATTGCAAAAAGACTGATATACCAATGTCAAGCTCTTTGAAGATAGACAAAGATGAAGGAGGAAAGAAAGTTGACCAGAAGCTATACAGGAGTATCATTGGTTCACTTCTTTATCTTACTGCTTCTAGACCTGACATTTTGTTTAGTGTTTGCATTTGTGCCAGATTTCAAGCAGACCCTAAAGAATCTCATCTAAGTGCTGCAAAGCGTATTATCAAATACATTGCATCAACTTCAAGCCTTGGTCTTTGGTATCCTAAAAGGGAGACTTTACTCTTCTTGGATACTCGACGCAAATCTAGCCGAATGCGAGTTGATAGAAAGAGCACATCGGGTACCTGTCAACTACTTGGAAGCAGGACAGTGTCTTAGTTTTCAAGGAAGCAAAATACAGTGGCTCTTTCTACAGCAAAAGTAGAGTATGTAGCTCTTGGAAGTTGTTTACAAATTCTGTGGATAAAACAACAGCTAATAGACTTTAGAATTGAAGATTCATGCACGGAGATTAACTGTGATAACACCAGCGCAATCAATCTCACCAAGAATCCAATTCTTCACTCAAGAGCAAAACATATAGAGATTCGACATCACTTCATTAGAGATCATGTTCAGAATGGAGAAGTTTCGATTCATTTTGTTGACTCAAAGAACCAACTGGCGGATATATTTACAAAGCCTTTAGAGAAAAATCAATTTGAAACTATTCGTTCCAGACTCAACATCTTGAGGTTTGAAGAAGTAAAAGTCTAGAGTCTCTCAAACTCAGACAATCAAGATCTTTGATTGTAAGTTATTTTATTCTCTCTCAGATTAAATCTTGAAAATGTACGATCATCTGTTCATAATTGATTTTTGCTACTTTCAATTTCCGTGATTAATGCAATCTTTTTTTTCGAAAATTGAGTTAATTTTTAAATGGCAGTTATCTAATTTTTTTTTTTTTTAAAATGCAGTTATTTTTTAAAGGGCATCTTTTTACTTTCCATTACGACGTTTGAATGCCTCTCTCGATCGACCTATATACCGTCGGTTCCTCTTCGTTTAACTCCAAAAACCCTAAAAAGCATCGATCTTCCACTTCCGTCTTCTTCTCTTGTTTGATCTTCCAAAAGTTGTCATCTTTCTTGGGAAAGTCAAGTTTGGAATCTTTCAAAGACTGTGAAAGATGTCGTCTCAAAGGAAGTCTTCGAGGATCACGAACAGGGGACCACAGCAAATACGTGAGGGGCTTACGCACTTTGATCTCACCGAGGAAGAAGAGTTTCCTAATCAGCAGCAGAGCCCACAACATTCTCAGCAGCGTCCATCTTCTCCATCTAGACCTCAGAATGTTGCTCGTCAAGAAGAGGAAGAAATAATCGAAGATGCAGAACCCGTAAGAACTCTTAAGCCCTCTTTTACCTACAAGCTTTATCGTGCTTTAAAAAAGAGTGGAACTCCTTTGAACTATATTGACGAATTTCTGAAAGACAAAGGGTTCAAAAATGAAACCTTCTTTTTACGCACAATGGAACGGTTGGAAATTGCCCCTGCTGAGTCGGCAGAAGAGGCAATGGCAAACATTCCAATCGATCCACGTGTTGGAGGGCTGAATCAGCCAAATGGGAATGATGATGACAAGTTGTACAGTCGGTTTCAACCGAGAATGGGTGTTGCGTCAAAAATTCAGGGAAAAAAGGACAGACTTGTTTCGATCGGAGGAACACAAGCATCTATACTCTAAGTTGTTGAAGCGTGGGGTCATAAACCCTAAAAGTGTGGATTTTGATTTCCTTGACGCTGTGAACGTTAATTTAAGGGAAAAGTTCAGTCTTCTTCAACTTGAACAGCTTACGTTCTGAATCTACGTGCCTATGCTGAACTCATCGCATATTTCTATTCGAATCTTAGTTTCTTAGATGCGAATAGATTCTCTTTTAGTGTCCGAGATCAGGACTATGTGGTGGATGTAAATATGTTGGCTGATGTGATTGGGGTTGAGAGGGAGAGATATCAACCTTTCAATGTCTCTATTGCTCGTACTACGTTGGAACTTGTTAAGGATAGAAGGACTAGGGGAAAGGTTTCCTACTCGAGGATGAGTGCATTCAACATTATGCTTCACAGGATTATGATTAATTGCCTCAGACCAAAATCTACTTCAAAGACTGATGTTTCAAACTCAGAGGCAAAGTTGATGTATGCCATCAATGCTGGGAAAAAGTTCTCTCTTCCTCACACTATTATATTCCACATATATAGAGCAGTGGTGAAGGACAAGGGTCAACTTCCGTATCCAGCTCTTGTGACAAAATTATTCAGACATTTGAATGTTCAGCCTCCCCAGATTCTCTGTGTTTGAACTTGTGATCAAATGGTAGTGGGATTGAAAATGGTGTTTGAAATGCGTCTGAAGGAACTCAACAAGGCGTTGGAGAAATTCAAGGAGAAAACCCGTGTCAAATCTCATCAAATTTCTTCAGCAGCAAAAAGAAAAGGGAAGGAGCCCATGATTGCTCCATCCAAGAAAAGAATAGCTCTCATTGTTGAGGATGAAGAAGATGAGGAAGACATCACCATTACTGCAATGGCATTGAAGAACCTGAGTCGTTCTGTTCCAGAATCAACGGAACGACAAGAGAAAGACACAGAACAGAGGACTGGAGAAAGAAAAGATTTGAAAGCAGAAGAGAAAGAAATAGAGGAGAGAGAAGCTGAAGAAAGAGATGCAAAGGAGGAAAGAATTGAAGAAGAAGAAGAAGAAGAGGAAAGAGGAGATCAAGAGGAAGGAGAGCATAAGGAACACTATTCTCCACCTGAAGGCATGGAAACAGGGGGAGATCGTGAGAAAATAGGAATGTCTTCATATTCTGCTACCAGTGAAGGAGTCAGCCGCTCTCCAGTAGATCTAGAGGACATCTATGCCTCTCAATTTCCTGAGGAGGGACATGATGTTTCATCGCCCAATCTGCGTGGCTATGCTGATTTGACATCGTCTGCCTTTACTCCATCTGATCGTGCAGAAGCCAGTACGTGGACTGATAATTCAACAGATTTTCGCAAAATTCTTAATGTTCTCTTAGAAATGCGGGGTTGGATATATGCTCTGGGATGCGAAGTACAGAATTTGCAGAATGCAAGTCAAGCTTCTTCAGTTTCTTTGAATGATTAAATCCAAGCCCTAGCTCTTCAGATTCAAGCAAATGCTAAGGGAGAAGAGGTGGCTCAACTGAAGGAAGAGTTAACAAAGCTGGAAGGCATTGTCCAATCAATGGGAGATTTCCAGCTTGTTCGTATTCCCAAGCATTCTTGATTCCATCCCAACATTTTTTATGATGACAAAAAGGGGGAGAGATGTGATTTGAACTTTGAACCTTGAACTTTCTTGAACTTGAATTTTTTATTTGTTTTGATGTTTGACTTGACTTTTGTGTCTGGCTGTGGACTGGATTTGGGATTTTGATTGACTGCTTATATTAAGTACTATTGATATCTTATAGATGGCTTCTCATATGCAAGACTAACCTATTTTCTGTGATTGCAGATTCTAGTGTTATCAATAAGCCATTTTATCTTTATGAGAGATCCATATTTGCTTGAGTAATGTTTTGCAGGTCAAAGTTATCCAAATTTGTAGGAAAGTTTTGTCACCATAAAAAATGGGGAGATTGTTGGAGAAATCTTCATGGAGTATTTTGAATCTGACAAAACGTTTCCATCAGTTTAGTCTGAAGATTTGCGTCTCTACTATTTAAAGTCTAAAGACCTCCTGACCGCGACTCAAGACTCAAAGTCTATTCTCATTGACAGTTTCTAATCCGTCGAAGAAGGGCTATCCAGGACTGGATGTTTTGTTAAGGATTTGACCTTATCGATTAGAAAAGATCTCTTGGCTGGATGTGACATAACGGAATCCTTTATTGATTCAAAGATTGAGGATCCGATGATTGGTGAAGTATACTTGGAAGGTTCTACTTATGGAAACCGAGATCCTGATTGTATGGGCGAGCAGGATTGATGAGCTATCGACATGTTCCTTAAATAGCTCGAATGATCTTCCTAATTGATTCTGTCCAACGGGAAGATTGGAAGAATTCATTTGGTAAGTGCCAACGGGTATGATGGCATAAAGGAGTATATAAGGAAAACGTTCCAGTTGTTTGAGTGGGTGCACGATAGAAGAATTCCAAAGTCTGAAGCTCTTTGTTCTTAGTCAATTCATTTTCTAAGCGAAATCTTGTATGCTAAAGAGAGTTCATATTCTTGAGAAACCTTGAGGAAGTGTGGTAGAGTATCTACACTGTGGAATCAAGGGAGAGCCTTGCTATAAAAACTTTTTTGTTCATAGTGAAATCCAGCCGGTGGGCTGTCAATACGAAAGAGTGGACGTAGGCTTGGAATAAGCCGAACCACTATAATTTCTGTGTTCATTTTCTCTTTCCTTTTCTCCGCTTTACTTTGATCATAATTCGCTTTGTTAAAGAAAGGAGAACTTCCTTTCTATTGTTTGCTTAGTATTGCTCTCTTATCTCGAGAAAATATTTTTACACCTATTCACCCCCCTCTAGGTGCTTATACTAGCTATCTCAAGTTGAGCTGCAAAAGAACCCATATTCAAGTGGAAAATTGCTGAACTTGTCAAACTAGGCTTGGGGAGCTTGTCGAAGTCCATAGAGAGACTTCTTGAGGAGACATACATGATGAGGTTTCTTGGGATCTTGAAAGCCAGGAGGCTGCTCCATGTAAACTGTCTCATTTATGATACCATGTAAAAATGCATTTTTAACATCGAGTTGATGAATTGGCCAGTCTTTCATCATTGCTACAGAGAGAACTATTCGAATTGTAGCATGATTGACAACAGGACTAAAAGTCTTTGTAAAGTCAATGCCTTCTTCTTGATGAAAACCTTTAGCAACTAGTCGAGCTTTCAGTCTATCAAGACTACCATCAGATGCAAGTTTTGTTTTAAATACACACTTGCAGCCAATCACATTCATTTGATCAGTTCTAGGAGTTAACTCCCAAGTTTTATTTTGATACAGTGCATCCATTTCTTCTGTCATGGCTTTATACTAGCTTTTATGTGCTAAAGCTGATTTAATTGATATTGGTTCAGTGGGTACTTCATATACAGCAAGACATGCATACCTAGGGTTAGGTTTTATAATGCTAGACTTTGATCGAGTCTGTATAGAATAACTTGAAGTTGTTCCTTGTGAGACATAAGAAGGGATGGCGTGTTCAAATCCAACACTTATATCATTGGATGTTGTTGTTTCAGTAGAAGGCATCTCTTGGTTCTGTACTGGTGAAGAGATTTAATCTTGTGTTATTGTAATAGAGGTACCATGTTCTTGTGTTACATTTGGCATAAATGGTGAATGATTAGTATATGGTATTGTAACTTGCTGTGAAGGTTGAGAATCATTTGCAGTGATATCTCCATCAGTCTGCAAATGTTCTGCATATGTCTGTAAAAAGATAGGAGCTGTTTCCTTGCTTACTGATTCCATAAGTTGAGTTTCTTTAGCCCATAATCGATAAAGTGTTATGAGTGGTGCATACTTTGTTAGACATGTCTTAGTAAAAGGGAAAGAGTTTTCATCAAATAGGACATGTCGACTAATATACACACGACCTGTTGTAGGCACAAGACATATGTAACCTTTATGACGTTCACTGTATCCAATGAACACACATGTGAGTGATCTTGGATTAAACTTGTGCTGGGCATAGGGTCGTAAACATGGATAACATGCACATCCAAACACCCTGAGATGATCATAACTTGGTTCTTGTTGGTATAATCTTCTGTGAGGTGATTGCATCTGCAATTTTGGTGTTGGAAGTATATTGATAACATAGTTAGCTATTATGAATGCATCTACCCAATATTTCAGTGGAACTCTGCCATGATAAAGCATGGCAAGACCTAGTTCAACAATGTGACAATGCTTCCTCTTAGAAATGTCATTCTGTTCAGGTGTGTAAGGACAAGAGATGTGATGTTTGATACCACAGTTCTGCAAATGAGTCTGAAACATGTGGCTAATGAATTCTCCCCCACCATCACACTGAAATATCTTGATTTTTGACTCAAATTGATTCTCTACTTGCTTTTGAAATAGAACAAAGACGTTATAGAAGTTTGACTTCAACTTCAGTGGATAAATCCAGCTAAACTGAGAGAAATTGTCTACAAAAAGAACATAGTATTTGAAATTCTGAAATGAAGTAACAGGTGAAGGGCCCCATATATCACAATGGACTTTCTGTAAGGGCATAGTAGCTATAGATTCTAATAATGGAAATGGCAAAGCTGTGGTCTTAGCAATTTGACAACTGCTACACATGTTCTGCATTCTAGTATTACACTGAATCAGTTGTTGGTTCTGCAAGTACTTCAAGATATTCAAATTGGTGTGTGTTAATCGTTGATGCCATGTATCCTCTCCTACTACTTTGTGTCTCTGAGTTAGAAATGCTTTTGTTGTTTGTGAATTTACTCGATACAGCCCTTTAATTTTCCTCCCGAGCAGCAGAGTTGTGTTGGTGCAATTGTCCTTTACATAGACACCAAATTTATCAAAAACAAATGAGCATGGATAGTCATCTGTTAATCTGGATACTGACAGAAGATTCTTCTTTATATCAGGAACAATTAGCACATCATTTAGAGGCAATGAATTTATTTCAGTATGTAGTAATGTATTACCAGTATAGGTGATAGGCAAACATGATCCATCACCAATCATAATAATGTCATAACCAGTATATCTAGAAGGATTATGAAGTATACCAAGATTAGCAGTGATATGTGCAGTTGCACCAGTGTCTGGATACCACTCACTTCCTTTGGAGTCTTCGAGATGCATTGCTGCTAGAGCTGTTGGAATTTCCTCAACTTGATAGGAATTATCAAAACGATACCAGCAATGTAAAGCATCATGTCCTAGTCTCATGCAAATTTGACACTCTAATCTCATGCTGTCAGCTGATTTCTCATCCTGCAAATCCTTAGAAAAGGTTAGATTTGAAGTGAGATAGGATCTTGTTTCTTGATATCTCTGTGAGGATCCAGCATAAGGGCGAAATCCTGGATTAGAAACAGAACCAAAGGAGTTGTGGAATTGCTTAACTTTTGGACTCTCTTGTATGTAATTGATGTTATTTGGTCTGTAACTTGAATTTCTTCTAGGATATCTAAAGCCTTGACCTCTGTTATTAAGAAATCTTCCTCTTCCATAGCTACGGCCTCCACGACTGTTCACCCTTAAAGTTCCAAAACTAGAATTGTGCTGCATAGGTTCTCTGTCAAGTTCTTCTCTTTGTTGAACTTTTGTTCTTCTTTGACTATAATACGCTAGATTGGGATTGTATGAACTCAATGAGTACCTTTGTAAACTCACTTCAAACCTTTCTAGCTGAGATATCACCTCATCATAGTTTGGTTGAGGTTTTAAACAATAGATGGTGGTTTTAAAATTTTCATACTCAAATCCTAAACCCTCAAAAACTCCAAACAGCTTTGTTATTTCATCTATAGGCTTCCCTATAGCATTGAGTTGATCACAGATTGATTTATATTCTCTAAGATACACAGCCAGAGATCGATCTCGTTTATGACATGTTTACAGCTTTCCTCTTATCTCAAATTCCCTAGCCACAGACTTTTGTGTAAATCTATTGAGCAAGGTTTGCCATGCCTCATAAGATGTTTCTAAGCCAATGATTAGGCTCATAATGTTTTCAGAGACATCTCCGCTATCCAAGATGATATCAACTGATCGGTCTTTGTCCAATCGGTGTAATGGGTTTACAACCTCGCTTTCACACCCTTCTATTTCAATTTACAGCATTCGAGGAGGTGATGGAATTTCACCATTAATGAAGCCAAAGAGTTCTTGGCTTCTCAAAAATCTGTGGATTTGTGCTTGCCATAATAGAAAGTTATCTTCGGCAAGTTTGATTGTGACAAAATTAGAGATATTCACATGTATTGGGAAAGGATACTTTTGTGTTCTTGCTACCATTATTCTATTCTCTCAGCTTTGAAGAAGATGATAATAGCAATGATATTATGATAGCAACCTCAATTACCGCGACACTGCGATCTGCTGCAACTTCAGCTTCTTCACTTTGATTCAATGAATGATTGCTGAATAAGCCTTTCTAACAGGTATGATCTTTTGCTCTGATACCATGTGAAGATGAAGAAACAGAACTGAAGAACTAGAGAATGTGAAGATGAAGAAACAGAACGAAGAACTAGAGAATGTGAAGATGAAGAGATGTGTCGAAGAACTCAAGATCAATCAAGAAGCTTTGAATTCTTCTCTTTCAATGAGATTGTAATACAAAGTCTGTATATCTCGGATCATCAATGAACAAAGAAGATTTACACTTCTAAATTTCTCTCTCTCTCTCTCTCTCTCTCTCTCTCTCTCTCTCTCTCTCTCTCTCTCTCTCTCTCTATTGTAAAATACAGAGCATTCATTTATAGGAATTCTCTATCTGTTTTCCTCAACAACTACAAAGATGATCCTGCTAAGACTTCTTTATATCTTTTCCTATCGAAGAAGATGAAGATACAACAAAAAAAACTGATTTTAACAAGACTGTTTCTCAATCTGTTTCAATCCTCAACTGAATAACTGCTCACGTGTCTTCATGAGTTGGCAATCCGTGTCAGTCTTCATCACAAACTCTTCACCATTGATGACGATCCATATCAACCTTCATTGCGATTTATTTGAGTTGCCGTGTCTTCTCCAGTCCGTGTTACTCACTTTGTTGCTTTGCAGCTCTTCCTTCTCTTTAATAGCAGCCTCTGTTCTTTCTCTTTTAATATCAGTCTTCACCTTCTTTCTCTATTATCAATATCAGGAGCATAGATAGTTGGTACAGTTGGTGTTTTTGATGTATACTCCTTAACAGGTTGTCATTCATTTTCTCGGAAGTTAGCAAAGCCTTTGTAGTGTCCTGCTTGGCACCTTTTGTGTTAAAACATATTTTAATAGACTCTGGCTATGCCAGCCACGCTAAGCAGAGAAAGGTCCGTTTATGTCATAATCTTTAGGACTGGAGATGGGTTTCACTTAGTTGTATGAAAACCATTTGAAAATTTGTTGATCTCTGGCTCATCCAAGGAATTTTCCATGCATCATCAAGATTGAGAAAAGATGGGACGTCCCTTAACCAAACTATTTGCTCCTTGCAGTTCAGTCCACTAACAAATGCAACCGGAGGAGGTGAGCGATCCTTTGACTCCACAACAGTTTCGGCTCCAACAAAATGTACAAACCAATCCGATTAATTTGATGCAGGCTGTACAATTCCAGCCCCACAATTAGTAGACGATACCACTTCATGCGATGCGCAATCTAATCCACATCAACTGGTTGGTCCCGGACAAATTCCGAAGCGAACCAAAGTTTTGGGGCTTAGTCGACTCGCACTCAAGGCAACCAATTCCCATGAGCTCTTAGATTCCAACCGGTTTCCAGCCATTGCATCTTGTCCCAAGCTTTATTACAGGGTCGATGTCGCGACCAAATTTTCGGGTGTGAACTACCTAGGGTTTAGCTAATGGATTGTTAAGCTTAGACTTAACTCGGACTCTCCCAAGCCCATACCAATTCGCGACTTAAATTCAAATTTATTAACATGCAAATGGATTTTATCTAAGAGTCGTCATTAATCTATTTTTTGTGGGTCGATTAGAAATCCAAGTAAAGTAACGAGATAATTATTTTACTTCTACGAACTAGAGAATTTGGGTACGGAGACTAGATTACACTAGATTTCTCTAATGCCCTTTCGGTACCATTTCTTTTTATTTTCAAAAATGTTTTTGCAGACAACTTGAATTAATTTTAAGCTATCTCCCTAATATGTGAGGCTATCATGCGGGTGCACAAATCACCAATTTAACACACAGATAAATAATGAATAAATTGAAAAATAAACTTACCTCAAAATAACGAAAGATTCGCAATGTTAAATTAGAATCCACATCAACAACTCTAGATATGATTTCTAATTAACATGCAATTTTTTATATTTTTTTCACTTAATTAATGAAAATCATGCAATATGCAATGCAATATTAAATAAAGACGTGTTTGGTAACATTTCGTTTAAAAATTGTTCCAAGGAATAGAAATAGAAAAAATATTTCTGCTCCTAAACAATTTTTGAATAAAAAACGCGTTTGATAAACTTGTTCCGGGAATAAAAAATGAATAGAAACACATTTGGTAAATTTGTGTTCTTTTTTTGTTTCTTTTAATTTTTTAATTTTTTTCTTTTTTTTTTTTTTTTTCTTCTTTTGGCCGGTCGCTGGCCTTGGCCATGGCCGGTGACCAGCCGACGAGGGCCGACGGCCTCGCCCGGCCACGCCGAGGCTCACCGTGGTTGGGCGAGGCTCGCCTCGCCTTAGCCGGGCGAGTTCAGCTCGCCTGCATCCGACAAGCCCGAGCTTGCCTAACCTTGCCCCGCGCCGACGAGGCTCGGCCTTGCCTTGGCCGGGCAAGCTCGGCCTCGTCGGGCCACCGCCCGAGCCGGCGAGCGTTGTCGGTGGCTAGGCAAGGCCGAGCCTCGCTAGGGGTCCGGCGACACTGACGAGGTCATCGGCCCCAATGGCCGGTCGCCGCCATGGCCGAGGCTAATGACCAAAAGAAAAAGAAAAAGAAAAGGAGAAAAAAAAAAAGAAAAAAAAAAAGGAGAAGAGAGAAAAATTGTTCTTAAAAATTGTTCCAAAAACAAGAAACACTTTTTTCTTATTTATTGTTTCTAATTTCAAATGTGTTCTTTCGAACAAAAAAATAGATTTGGAACAAAACGCAAACAAACGCGTTTCTATTATTTGTTTGTTCCCTGAATAAAAAAAACAGAAATTTTGTTCATAAATAGAAACAAAGAACATTAACAAACATGCCCTAAATAACCTAATTCTAATGACATGCAATTTCTAATTAAACGGACCTAGCAACAATCTCTAAATGGCATGCATTTCATGAATCTAATCCTATATGACATTTACATGACATTTTTTTCCTAAAAATGCAATCTATCCTAGAGAATAGAACTAATTTATTCTAAGACATTTTTTGTATTTTTTCATGTAATTCGGAATTAAATATAATGTGAAAATTATCTAATTAGATTAAGATTCTATTCAATTTGTATTAGGGATTAGGTTGAACCAAATCCTAATTTAAACTAAAATATTATCTTAACCAAAATAATCCAAAAATGCAATCTATTTAAGAAAATACCTAAACTTATAATAAATTAAGAGAAAATATTATCTAAAATTAAACTAAGTGTAATTTTATCCTAATATGCCATGACGTACAAAATATGCCCCTAATTTTACATGACATATGCATGATGATTTTTTTTTTTTGTGGCTTTTCCTTTTTTCCAAAATTAAAATTTAACATGCAATTCAAATAATAATAAAACTAGCATCCTAAATGAATGTACTTTCTTTTTCTTTTCTTTTTTAATTTCGAAATTAACAATTACCAAATAATTAAACATGCAATTCAAGTTTTTTTATAAAAAAAAAAAAAAAACTAGCAACCTAAATTAATTGATTTGATTTTTTTATTTTTTTTATTTTTAAAAATTTATGATAAATAGAATGCTTAACCTAAATATGCAAATAACCTTAAAACATGCAATGTTCTAACTCGGACATATTTCAAGATAAATAAAGCAATCAAGATCATTCAAAATTATCACACATAGTTCGATGAAGGGATAATTATTTGCTAATAAAATCAATAAATTGATCTTAAGCCTTAAAGATCAAAATATTAATTTTATTCCCGCTGATTAATTTTTTCATCTAAAGCCTTATAGATGAAATAAAAAACTTGGGGCGGTTGCGAATAATGTGGTTTGTCGGAATTTCCAATTATGTATAGGGAAATATTTCACATAAGGAAACAAAATAAATAATGATAATAATAACAAAAGAATAAAATAAAAATAAGAAATCTACCTAATTGAGATTTTAGCCCCTAAACTAAGGTTAGCGATCGACGGCCTGGTGGGTCGCCGGAGCTCCGGTGAGGACCGGCGGCGGACGGACCGGCAGCGAGCAGGGAGGAGCAGCTCGGAAAGGGGCAGCAGCTGGCGGGGCAGAGCAAGAACGGCGTCGTGGCCGGGTCGCAGCAGAGAGATCGGAGCGGCAGAAACAGGGGCGAGCGTGGGTCAGCAGCTGCCGGTGGTGGGTCGCTCGGGACTCAGCAGCAACGAACAGGGCAGGAGCAATGTCGGGTCGTCGGAGCAGAAGCGGAGGCACACGAGTGCAGGCGAGAGCAGCGACGGCGAACGGAACCAGCTTCTGTGGCGTCGGTGACGGAGGTGGCCGGGGAAAGGGGCTCACAAGTTCGGAGCTTCGGAGAGACGTAGTGACCAGCGGCGAAAAGATCGGACAACAGGGGAGCCCGGAACAGAACAGGCCGCGGGCTTCGCCGGTCTCATGGGTTGCAGGTGAGGCGAGCAGGGACATCGTTCGCTGGTCTTCGGCTCCGAACAGCGTCGGCGCGTCGGGTGCTGGGCTGAGCGGGCAGTGAGGCAGGCGCGGCAGAGGAGACTCGGGATCTGCTGCAAGGCGGCGGAGGAGCGGGCGAAGCGACGCTCGCGGCTGTGGAGTTGCAGGGACGGGCTGCAACGGCGTCTACACTCGGGCAAAGAACAGGAGTGGCGACAGCCGGCTTGGGATCTGCTGCGGCGTCGGCGCTTGGGCGGAGAGGCAGGCACGGCGAGGCAGCGGCGTGCCGAGGCACTGCAACAGGGAAGCGGTGGCGCGGCGTGGTTCTGGAATTGGGTTGTAGCGGCGGCTTCGCTCGGGCGCGCGATGAGACAGCGGCAGCAGGCGTCAGCGAAAGAGTTGCACGTTGCGGGCGGGACCGGCAGGGTGACGGTGGTGCGCGGCGGCCGGCGCAACGAAAGCTTGGCTGCTGGTGCGCCGGTGAGGAGATTAATAGCGCAAGGGGCGGTCACAGCAACCTCCGAGGAAGATGAACAGCGCTTTTCCCTTTTTTTCTTTTTCCCTGTTCTCACGTCACTTTCTCTTTGTCTCCTTCTGCAGCCACAGCTTTTCCTTTTGACTTGTTTTTGTGTTTTTTGTTAAAGAAGGAAGAGAAGCCCCAAAGCTTCTGCTGGCTTTTTCCTTCGCACAAAAATTTCTTCTTTTGTTGAATCTTTGACCTAAAAAACCGAGACGAAGCCTCCTTGTGCGGCCGAATATTCAACGTGTGTGGTCCTCTCTAAACCTGACGCGAAAAATCTTTTTATAGGCCGAAAATTAGAGTTTTAATTTCATTTTCAAATCAACATCCGTGAATACTTCTTTTTGCACACAATCACTTTTTTTTTTTATTTTCCACATCAATTGATGTTATCGCCTAAAGATAAAATTGCAACCAAATTTTCTTAAATTTAAAAAAATCCGCGGTAATATCATTTCAAATCTCAATTTAGGTAATTTTTGTCATTAAAAGAAAACGGGCTCGAGCCAATTTACTTGCTTCGTGGCTTAGTCCGGCCTATTAAATTAAAGTTTAGAACCACTAATTTGAATCCATTCACCACTGATCCAATAAAATGCAAAAAGTATAAATTAAAAATAAATGCACCTGAATCTATATGCAATTAATATTTTTTCAGGGATAAAATTGATCCATAATTTTCTATACAATAAATAAATGATCGGATGGCCAAAATTTAGGTGTCAGCGGCCGATGAATGCTCCGGCTCAACCCTTTCATACTGTTAGTTTAGACTATCCTCAAGTGTCATTTCATCCACATGACGTGCCCCCGATGCCTTAAGGGATAATAGTTAAATTGCCACCATCTGCTCCACCATCTCCTTGGACAACGGAGTTGTTTGACTGCATGGACGACCCTTTTGGTACAGTCGCCTTTGCTTTTCCTGGGCAAGTTTATACTAAAATGGACGAGTAACACATGGAGAATCTCCAAGTATTTCTTGCGTGTTTGCAGTGGTTGTGGCCTGTTGCTTCCCCTGCGTAACATTCGGCCAGATAGCGGAGATTGGTGACCGAAGGAGCACATGAGATTGTTGACCGAGGGAGCACATGTTAATAAGGATGCTTTTACTTTTTACTAGTGTAGCAGATGACGGAGATTGGAAAATTCAATGTCCTTTTAACATTCTGAGGGAGAGAGCAATCGGAATGAGATATTTTATGCACTTCAGCATATGAGAAGAAAGGGTCTCATTGAACTAATGCGGTTGAGAATGATGTTTGCTTTGCAGCATGTGGAACGAGCGGGCTACTGTACGGTGGGATCCAGTTTATCATCAGTTGCCTGTGCTTGTTGTCCTGCACTTGCCGAACCAAGCTCCGGAACCGATTCAACCTCATCGAGTCTCCTGCTCCTGACTGCATCACTCACTTCTTTTGTGAATGCTGTGCCCTTTCTGAGGGATACAAAGAGCTTAAGAACAGAGGACTTGACTCTTCCATAGGCAAAACTGATGTCGACTATAGCCATTTGAGCTCCAAACGAGCACTTAATAAGCCAACTTATTGCAAATATGGCACTAAAATACTGTTGTTATGGTTTGATTACCGTCACCAACAAAGAAAAATCTGCATTTTCATTCTTGTTGCTTGCCAAGGTTGGCAGGGGAATGCAGCAAACATGCAGAATGTGCAGTATCAGGTTGTTATGGTGCCTCCAATGCATCAGCAAGCCATGAGAGCTTGACGAGGAACATCACATCGGATCCATCAGTGACTCAGATCATCCTCTCATGTAGTCACCAATGAGTCCAAGAAAGCGAATGCCAATGGAACTATGAAGTTTCAATTTGCAGATATGAATTAAAAAAAAAATTCTAGAAGTTTCCATCGATTTCAGGAACAAATTGAAATAAAATTGTCGAAGAATAACTTACAATAGTCCAACAACTGATTTGCTTCTGTGCTGTATCGTTGTTGCATCTTGAAACATTACTTTCTTTTCCACCGGTTAGTTTTAGACTCATATCTAGGATCATGGCACTGTGCACAATTCTGTGACATCCATCAAATCCATAACATCAGCTGTTTTCAGCGGCATGATTTTTTGGAGGTGCTCGGTTCACTAGTCGTTTCTTTGGATTAAGCTTTCCAAACTACGTGCTTTCTTAATTCAACCAATGGAAATCACACCGAGAAGGAAGGCTCCCATCTAGATGTGAGAGGATGACCACTGTGAGGTGATCGCAGCTACCACAAGAGATACGCGATGTGAGATGGATGGCCTCTCGTCGACTACAACACGGTGGTTGCCATCTCTCTCTTGCACACGCACGCGGCTCTTAGCCCATTTGGCACCATATTAGCTGCATAAGAGCCACGTGAGCCAATGAAAATTAATGTAACACATGTACGCTGATTGTCAACTACTATTCCAACGTGCTCCTCAGCACTATGTATAGAGCTTTTCAACCGGAAGGCCGACTGCAAACACATTTTACAAAAAAAACTTGTCACCTTGTCTGGTTTCTCAAGTACTCATTTTGGGGTTTGGCCCACGTCTGGAATAGGTTGAGTCATCATAGCATGTCTCCTTTTGATAGATCTACAGTCTGTGGATGGAATAGGCTCATACCCAATCCAACAAGGGCAAGGAGTATTGCTCAAGTGAGAGGAATCGGACAAGGTACTACTCTTGGCAAACTTCTAAGATAGCAAATGGTGCAGGAAAATGCTGCAACATGCAGAATGTGCAGTATAGGTTGCTATGAAGCCTCCAACTTTATAGATTTTCTTATTTACTTTCTTTTCTCTTTCTTTCCCTTTCCGTCCTACTGTTCAAGTTTTTCTTTGGGTGTTAATCCAATGTCCCCACCCCATGGCTACAACATTTACAAGAGCCAATTCACTATGCTACTATGGGTGGAGTTTTTTCTGTTCTTCATCTTCGTTTTTAGTAAAGATGGAGGATTGATTTGATAATACTAATAATAAAAAGTCATTGATGTTGTAATGGCTGGCTTTTGACTTAGTCAATATTAACTAGTAAAAGGAAAAAAAAAAAGTGGACTCAAGAAAAGGTATACACGTTCAAAAGAGGCAAATACAGAAAAAAATAAAAAAAGAAAGAGAAAAGAAGAGAATCAAAGGCGAAAAAGTAAGAAGGAAAAGGAAAAGGAAGAAGAGTACATGCCGTGGCGCCCTATGTTGCATGGACATGTTACACGTGCTTCCGTGTCATGTCCGACACATGTCGGAGCGTGTCGAACATATCAACACACTTGGACACGCGTTGACCGCGTGTCGAAATGTGTCAACAACACGCGGTCAACTTTTATTGACACATTTCGACATGCGTGTCCGAAAGACGATGGAGGGGAGAGGCAAGAGCAATGGCAAGAGACAACCAGAGAAAGAGCAAAGACTGAGACGAGGGCCGCCACTTTGTGATGTTGTGATGGATCGGCGATGAGGCTGCAGCTGCGAGGGAGGAAGAGCTAGAGGCGAGGCGAGGCGGTGAATGATTGTGATGAGGACTAAGAAGAGACCAAGAGGAAAATGAGAGGAAAGGGGTGGTGCGGCGAGGAGGAGGAGGAGAAGGGGGCTGCTAGGGTTTTGAGAAGGAAAATAAAAGAATAAAAATGGACTTGGCAACATTGGCGTGTTGGAGAGGGAGGGGGAAGTGACAGGAGGGGGGGGAGGGAAAAAAAGTGAAAAAATTTGGTGGTGGTGGAAAAAAGACGAGACGAGGGAAAAAAGGAGTTTTGGGGGGGGGGGAACTCCCAAGGGACTTTTTATTTAATCGAAAAAGTTATTAAATGAAATTAAAAAGTAATTTTGAAAAATAAAATTACCGTATGTTGAATGATTAGTGTAAATTCGTTGTAGGTTCTTTTTTTTAATTAATTGTTTATTTATAAATTTGAATCAAATTAATTAAAAATAAAAATATTCATTTAATATACAATGTGTCATAGCATGTCAGAATTTTCTATTTTTAAAAAATGAGTGTTGTGTTGTGTCATGTCGTGTCGCATGTCGGTGCAACTTAGATGGCGCCTCGTCAAGTTAGATTAACTTTATCTTGCAACGCCCAATTAATCTAATTAGAGATTTTTGAAATAGAGCCCTAATTTTGGATCCTTGTGAATTTTAAGCCAGTAGGTTAATTCTATGAGTTGTTAAACTGAGAAATTATGGGGCATTAATAGTTTAGGGTATTGTAAAACTATAGGATTTTACATAACTCGATTCAAGCTTATAGTTTGCCCGAAATAAAATTTTGAAATTATGTGCACATGCTGTAACATTAGCGAATTTCCTAGTTTACCAATGATTATGGCCCATCTTAAGCTATCTTTAGAGTTGGCAAAACTTAGGGAATCTAATTATCTCAAAAGGTCTTTCATTAGAGAGAAGATTTGCTAGAATCATGGTTCAATGAAGAGAGTTGTGGTGCAAAAAAATTGTGACACACAAGGTAGGCATAATGGACTGTTTTGAATGACTACTACAACAAGCCTTTCATTGTTGTGTAGGAGTCAATTGGTTGACGAACAAGCGTAGTTTAGATCATCTGTTAAAGTAGTGTTTTGCTTTGTCTTGACATCAATTCTCATTTAATTGATAGAATATTGTTGACTCAAATAGCTACATTATTTGGCTTTGAGTATTCCTAACTGAGTGGCGCTGATTTCTTTTATAGTATTATAAAATCCATGCCTTAAAATAATAGTTAATTTGATATTATATATGTGTTTGTGTATATATATGTGTGTATTGAACTAAGAAGAACATAATTGTTGCATAAAACTAGATCGAGTGTTTATTATGTTTTAGTTATTGTAAGATGGTCTGATAAACTTTTCTTGAAAGGTCATGTGTATTATTTCGTAAAAATACTTATGAGATAAATTTTGAAAAGATTAGAGACATACTTTACAGAAAGGGATTTTGATTGATGAATTGAGTTGCGAAAGATTAGATAATTTGGTTTATGATATAGAGGTTGGATAGGTTTGGTGGATTTTGGAGGATAATGTTGTGAGTTGGTGTTGATGCTCATCATCTCTGGGAACTCATTTGAGGGGTTTGTAAGTATGTATACTAGTTTTAGGATATCTTTATGGGTTGGCTACTAGAAATATAAGTAGAGACCTAGTCAAGGAGAGAATCTTAGAGCTGCATGGAAACACTGCTTTCTTTTTTTTTGTTTCAGTGAACATAAATAAAAAAAAGTGTTTTTGTTCCGAGGAACAGTTTTGAACAAAAGAACACGTTTGGTAACGTTTGTTCCGGGAATAAAAAATGAATAGAAACACGTTTGGTAAATTTTATTCTTTTTTTGTTTCTTTTAATTTTTTAATATTTTTATTTTATTTTTCCTTTCTTTTTATTTTTCTTCTTTCAGCCGGCAGCCTCGCCCGGCCACGGCGAGGCTCGCCGGCCCCCGGCAAGGCCAAGCCTTGCCGTGGTTGGGCGAGGCTCGGCCTCACCTTGGCTGGGCGAGCTCGGGCTCACCTAGATCCGGCGAGGCCAAGCCTCGCCAGGGGCCGGCGACGCTCCGGCGAGGTCGTCGACCCGACGGCGTCGCCGGCCCTTGACGGCCGGTCGCCGGCCATGGCCAAGGCCAGCGATCGGCAAAAAAAAAAAAAGAAGAAAAAGAAGAAGAAAAGAAGAAGAGAGAGAAGAAGAAGAAGAAGAAGAAGAAAAGAGAAGTGTTTCTTCAAAATCGTTTCTGGAACAAGAAGTAAGTTTTTTTTTGTTTCTTTTTTTTGTTCCAATTTTGTTCCGGGAACAAAAAAACAAAAAAAGTGTTCAGAAACAGAAATAATAAGTGTTTCCATGCGGGCCCTTAGTCACCTTTATCATAAGGCATTGATCGTGATGGACCATTGACGTATGATTTGATGAGATTGATTAGTGGACTGAACCATTAATACTTATTTTGATATTATTGATGAAATTGGTATTTTTTGTTATGAATATATTATGTTGAAGTAATATAGTTCATTTTCATCTTGTAAATTTGTTCTATATCGGATTTAGTGTAAATGAGTTACATTTTTGTGTCCTAAACATTCATATTGGATCCTTGATTTGTTTAGAAGAGATTTCTACTACTCATTGGCCTATAATTGCCCATTCCATTTATCTTACTTCTATTTTTAGGTTCTTTGGGTAGCCGTAAATAGGACAAGAATGTTTACATTTTGATAGTGGGATTTTTTTTTATATGAGTTGTTTATGTCTGCGTTGAACTATGAGTTTATTTGTTAGTTGCAGATATATATATATATATATATATATATATATATATGTGTGTGTGTGTGTGTGTGTGTGTGTGTGTGTTATTTTTATGGATTATGGAAACTCTAATCTTGTAAACAAGTGACACTTTATCAAATATATGGATGTATATATTCCAATATCAAGTTGAGTTATAGTTACATTTGAAGCTACATTATTTGGATGAAATGACAACCGTGTCATCCCTTATACTTGTTGGAGTCGGGTGTGTGACAATTGTTATAAGTTGAGATCGGTATTTTAGATCTTAATTGTGTGAAGTATAGAATTTTCCTTTCATTGTGCCTCTGCCGCTGCTTCAATTTTCACTTGAGGCCTCCCTTTATCTTGCGCCACAACCACTGCTTGAATTGTTACAAAGAGCAACTGCCTTAATACGCCAAATCGTGGCCGAATCGGGTGGGAATTCGTTTGATTATGATGAATCTTCACCCTTTGCCCTGGTTTCTTGCGCCTCCATGCAGATTGGCGCCAGCCACAGCAAAATGGGCTTGGCCGGGATCACTGGGAATTTATGAGACTGGTTCGCTTGTGGCCAGCTTCGGCACTATTCACCGGAAATTTGAGCATTATCGGGTTGATTATCGAGGCGCGCTTTTTAGCACCGCCATTAGATCTACCGAACTGGAATGCTTTTCCGTAATCCATGGAGGAGCACCGCCAGCCACGCCACCAGCTCCGCTTTTAACTCTAGAAAAATCAGCTTTCTTACGATGATTTACCATGTCCCAAAGAGATTTGGGATTAACAGTAGTACTTCAGCTTGACGGTAGAAAGTCAGCTTTCTTGCAACGGTTTACCATGTTTCCTAAGAGGTTCAGGATGAGCAGAAGTGCGAAAGAAGAAAGAAAAGAACAAATCAGAAAATTCACAAAAATATTTAAAATCATGTTATTTCAATTTAGTTTGTCCAAGTTATAAGGCCAGTCATGTTACTTAAGATGGTCAAAGATGATTGGACTGGTATGTCAACATTTTCAGATAAAATTAACCGAAAAGAATAGTTGGAGTATTAAAAAAAATTGAATTGAAAAAGTCTAAGATTATATCGGAATTCATTGATTTAGAACTAAATTGGTATTTTTCCCCATCTTATCTAATCTTTCCTTCCCTCGCATTTTCCTAGCTCTTTCCTAAATCCCAATGATTAAGACAGGTTCATCTTGGAGAGTCTACTAGTCATGCGAACTTCTATTCATGGATTCAATTGCGATCCTCTTAGACATTAAACGGTAAGATGAAGAACACGAAACCACCACTTCTCTTATCATTCCTCTTCATCTCTGCCCTGCTTGAAGCACTCACGGTCTCAGTCATCGGCGATAATGTTGGCACATACTTGCCGGTTAATGATATCACCGTCAACTGCGGCTCCCTCGGCAACTCCTCCTTGTGAAGATGAATAAGATGAACGAAGACTGAAAAAATGAAACTTTCTTCTTCCTCTGTATTTACACAGTATATGCTATACATCACAGAGCATATTTTCAATGGCGTGCTCTGTTTTTCACCTTCTCTCACTCGTAAAACCCAGCAACCACTAAGAAGACTTTTTCTCAGAAGAAGAAAAAAGGAAAACAAAAAACTAAACTTAAAAACAGAAAAACAAAACTAAAACAGAAAAGCGAAACTGACAGCACACGTGTAAATTGAAGTCTTCGGTGAAGTCTTCATCACCGACTCACTTCATGACGTGGCTTTCCCAGTTAAATAGTCTCCCTGACTTGTGTGCTTCGCTTTATGCTTTGTGCTATACTTCCGTTGATCTTTACAATAGCTGCAGCCCTTTCACTTTCATTATCTTCCTTTGTTGAAGTTGTGACAGTAGAGTAATCCTCTGCATTGGCTGAGTTGCTCTTATTTCCTTAACATCCCCCCTCAAATTGGGAAGGGTTAAGAATCCCATACCCAATTTGGTTCTAATAGTAGAGTGAGCAAAACGTGATAAGGACTTAGTAAAGATGTCAGCAAGCTGAAGATGACTTGGAATATATCGAACATTTATAGAACCTGAGGATACTTTTTCACGAACAAAGTGAAAATCAACTTCAATATGCTTAGTGCGAGCATGTAGGATGGGATTAGCTGTAAGAGAAATAGCAGATTTGTTATCACAGAACAAGAGTGTGGGTGATATGAGAGATATACCAATATCTCGTAGGACAAAGCTAATCCAAGTAAGATCAGCAGTAGTTGATGCAAGTGCTCGATATTCAGCTTCGGTGGAAGAGCGTGATACGGTAGGTTGTTTCTTGGCTGACCAAGAGAGAAGATTAGAGCCAAGATAAGTGCAAAAACCAGTAGTGGAACGTCTGGTGTCAAGCACATCCAGCCCAATCAGCATCCGAGTATCCGTAGAGGGCTGTTGAACTATTAGAATGGAGAAAGATCCCTAGATGTGCTGTTCCTTTAACATAGCGAAGGACTCTTTTCAATTTATGAAAGTCTGCAATTGTTGGATGCTGCAATTTCTGGCATAGCAGATTCGTTGCATAGACAAGATCAGGTCGGGTGATCGTCAAATATTGAAGACCGCCTACTATACTTCTATACTCAAGTGGATCAGCAAGCAGAATATCATCATTTGTCATAGCAATTGATCTAAGTGGCAAAGGAGTTGAGACAGGTTTGCATTCTCCCGTCATGTGAGCTCATTAAGTAGATCAATTGCATACTTGGTCCGACAAAGAAAGAGATCTTGAGAAGTACGTTTGGCTTCAATTCCTAAAAATAATGAAGATATCCGAGATCTTTCATGTGGAATTGAAGGCTCGGTTTCTTGATCAATGTAGCTAGAAGTTGAGCTGAGCTGCCAGTCAAAATTATGTCGTCTACATAGAGTAATAACAAGTACTATATCTGAACCACTATGAAGAACAAAGAGAGATGGGTCACCAGACTACGAAGAAGCCATTTTCAAGAAGAAAATTACTAAATTTATCAAACCAGGCACGTGGTGCTTGACGAAGACCATATAAAGACCTCTTGAGAAGACAAACACACCGAGATTTTTGAGGATGTATAAACCCTAGGTGGCTGCTCCATATACACAGCCTCATTTAAGACTCCATGTAGGAAAGCATTTTTAACATCAAGTTGATGTATTGGCCAATTTTTCATCATAGCCACGTAAAAGTACTATACGAATAGTAGCATGTTTAACAACAGGGACTGAATGTTTCAAGAAAGTCAACTCCCTCTTCTTGATGAAACCCTTTGGCAACTAACCGAGCTTTTAATCTGTCAAGACTACCATCAGGTGCTAATTTGGTCTTAAACACCCATTTACAGCCTATAACATTCATCTGGTTAGTTCTAGGAACTAGTATCCAGGTCTGATTTTCATACGTGAGCATTCATTTCTTCTTGCATTGCTCGTACCACCCTTCATCAGCTAAGGCTAATTTAACTGATCGTGGTTCCAGAGGCACTTTATATTCAGCTAAACATGCATACTTAGGATTTGGTTTTATAATACCAGATTTTAATCGAGTCTGCATATGATGAATAGCAGCAGTACCTTGATGAACAGCAGCGGTACCTTGATGAACAAAGAACAAGACCTTGATCAATGACAATGTCGGTTGGTGTGACACTTGTGGAAGTAAGACCTGGTTGTTCTTCAGCAATCGAATCGATTGCATGTGTGTGAAAGATGAAATTTGTGGCGTACTTACAATGTATGATGTATCAGTGTGATCATCTTCCAAAGTAGGACTATACTGGAAATTTGCTGTATGGTCAGTGAAGCCATTGTTTACTGGTGCTGCACTATGAGAATCAAGAAGTTTAACTTCTTCCACCCATTGTTTGTACAGGGTAGTATAATGTTCATAGTCAGTTGTCAACTTCTTTGTGAATGGGAAGAAATTCTCATCAAACACAACATGTCTACTTATATATATACGACCATCAGTAGGTACAAGGCAGCGATACCCTTTATGGCGTTGACTCGTATCCCAGAAGACACAGTAAGAGATCCGGGATCGAATTTATGTTGTGTGTATGGTCTAAGACAAGGATAACATGCACATCCAAAGACCCTTAGATGTTCATAGCTTGGCTGATGATGATGAATTTTGCTGTAAGGTGAGTCCAAATGTAACTTTGGTGTAGGAAGAATATTCACAATATAGTTAGCTGTCATGAAGGCATCTACCCAAAATTTCAATGGAACTCTAGAGTGATACAAAGATAGCTAAACCCGGTTCAACTATATGACGATGTTTCCTTTCGATATTCCATTTTGTTCTCGGTGTATGTGGGCAAGACATGAACTGTTTTATGCCACTATTCCTTAAATGATTCTCGAATCTGTTGCGATAAACTCTCCTCCTCCATCACAATGAAAAATTTTGATTCTATGATTGAATTGCCTCTCGACTAGTTTCTGAAACTCAACAAAAATATCATAGAATTCTGACTTCACTTCATTGGATACAGCCAGCTATAGCGGGAAAAATTGTCTACAAAGATGACATAGTACTTAAATTTCTGAAAAGAACTAACGGTGAGGGACCCCAAATGTCACAAAGTGTATCTTTTCTAAAGGAACATTGGATGTAGTGTCTGATAAAGGAAAAGGTAAAGCTGTACTCTTTGCTATTTGACAGCTTCTACATATAGTCTGTGTTGTTGCATTACAAAATCAACTTCGATTCTAGATGCTTTACTATTTTCGAGTTTGTGTGAGCCAATCTCGGTGCCACACATCTTCTCGCTGCAACTTTGTGTCTTTGAGTGAAGAATGCTTCTGTAGTTTGTGAGTCCACTCGGTAAAGTCCTCTAATTTTCCTTCCGAGCTTCATTGTTGTATTGGTGTGATTGTCCTTTACATAGACACCAGTTTTATCAAAGACAAAAGAACAAGGATAGTCATCTGTTAGTTTAGAAACTGAGAGAAGATTCTTCTTTATTTCTGGAACAATTAGTACATCATTAAGAGGTAATGAGTTGTCCTCAGTATTTAACAGAGTATCACCAATGTAAGTAATAGGCAGACATGACCCATTTCCTATCATGACAAAAGATCGGTTCCACTATACTTAGAGAGTGTATGAAGAATACCAGGGATTTGCACCGATGTGAGCAGTAGCACCAAAGATCCGGATACCACTCATTTCCTTTTGGATCCTCAAGATGCATCGCTGTCAATGCTGTTGGAATATCTTCAGCTTGATATGAGTTATCAAATCTATACCAGCGGCGAAGTGCATCATGTCCTGGACGTTTACAAATTTGACACTCCGGTCAGTACTTCCTGTTATTTTCTCATCCCGCAGATGTTTATTGAAGGTTAGAGTCGAAGATGGATAAGTTTTGATGTCCCGATACCTCTCGTGAGTAACTTGCATATGGTCGAAACCCCGACTAGATCCGGGGAAGTCATTTTTCTGTCTAAGTTGCCGATCTCCTTGATCCCGAATCAAAGTGTTTGTTCAGAGTTCGACTTCTTTCAGAATATCCATAACCACGACCTCTACCATTAGTAGCACGTCCTCGACCATAGTTACGTCCCCTCTCGTAATTGCTTCTTTGAACCGCAAAACCGAGTTCCGAGGGATATATTCTCTGTCGTTGTTTCCTTTCGCCGTATTTCGATTGTCTTTGTCCAAAATAAGCTAGATTGGGATTATATTGGTTCCCGGAATAGTTCTCGCAATCTTGTTTCAAATCTTTCTAATTGTGCTATTACCTCATCATATTCTCGCTGAGGTTTCGGGCGATATATAGTAGTTCGAAAATTTTCATACTCGAACCCAGTCCTTCCAAAACACCAAACATTTTGGTTATCTCATCTACAGCTTTCCTATAGCATTTAGCTGATCACATATGGATTTGTATTCTCGAGATAAACGAAAGAACTCGATCCCGTTTACGCGGGCTTGTAGTTTTCCTCTCGGTTCAAATTCTCTAGCAACCGACTTCGTGTAAAACGATTAAGAAGTGTCTGCCATACCTCATAGGATGTTTCTAAGCCAATGATCAAGCTCGAATGTTTTCGATACAGCTCCACTAATCCATGATGATACAAGCTGATCGTTTTTGTCCAATCTGTGTAATGTCTGGATTTGACGGCTTCGGTTTCACACCCTTCAACTTCAATCTGTAACATTCGAGGAGGTGATGGAATTTCACCATTAATGAAGCCAAAAAGTTCTTGGCTTCGAAGAAATCTGTGAAACTGAGCTTGCCATAACAGAAAATTATCTTCAGCAAGTTTGATTGTGACAAAATTGGAAATATTAACATGTATTGGGAAAGGGTACTTCGTGTTCTTGCTGCCATCTTTGTGTTCTCTCGGCTTCAAGAAGACAATGATAATGTTGATGTTAAAAGCACTTTGAAATCTCCAAATCAACAAACGAGAATGATCAATAGCTACTTTGATTTGCTGTGATCAGTGAAGTTCAGACTTATCACAGAGACTTGAACATCACTGGATTTCATACAGGAGTAATCGACCACTTGGTCTCTACCTTCAGCAGAAATAGAACATGCGAATTAGGGATGAACACAGCGCTTACTGTGACTGCGAAGCTGGTGGTGCTGGGAAAGTGGCTTCGGTTGAATCTGCAATTTCAACTTCGGTGGATGAATAGGGAGTCTTACTTCCAACGTCCTCAACGAGGAATCACCGGAGAAACGGAAGCCACCGTAGTTACTATAACCACTACCGATCTCTACCTCGAAGCCGAGTCGAGACCTTCAAACTTGGCACGAATCTGAGTTTCGCGCGAGTGCTCGATCGAGTGACGCCGATCCTCGAGAGCAATCGAGAAGAAGAGAGCAAATCCGGGCCGAGAGCCGAATCGAGCCACAGAGCGGGAATCGCTGTCACCGCCGCGGCCGATCTTCACCCCAAACCGAGAGATTCCCAAACAGAGCGATCCCTGACCTTCACAACCACCGGAACCCTCACAACCACCGGAAACCCTCACAATCACCGGAACCGAGAAACCCTCACAGCCAACGGAACAGAGAGATCCGCCGAGAAACCCTCACAACCAACGGAACAGAGAGATCCGCCGAGAAACCCTCACAACCACCGGAACCGAGAGCGATTGAGAGTCCCCTCGCGATCCCCGACCTTCGCCTTCGATTTCCAAGGGTGATCCGCCAAACCAGATTCGTCACCGCGGTTGCCGTCGGCTTCGGATTGAGTCGATCCGGCAATCGAGGACCAGATCCGACGAGCAGAGAACCGCTTCGCAGCTACAAAGACCTTCGATTTGCACCAGATCTGCGAGCGAGAGGACCAATAAGGATGATCGACCATGCTCGATACCATGTGAAGATGAGCAAGATGAACGAAGACTGGAGAATGAAACTTTCTTCTTTCTCTGTATTTACACAGTATATGCTATACATCACAGAGCATATTTTCAATGGCGTGCTCTGTTTTTCACATTCTCTCACTCGTAAAACCCAGCAACCACTAAGAAGACTTTTTCTCAGAAGAAGAAAAAAGGAAAACAAAAAACTAAACTTAAAAACAGAAAAACAAAACTAAAACAGAAAAGCGAAACTGACAGCACACGTGTAAATTGAAGTCTTCGGTGAAGTCTTCATCACCGACTCACTTCATGACGTGGCTTTCCCAGTTAAATAGTCTCCCCTGACTTGTGTGCTTCGCTTTATGCTTTGTGCTATACTTCCGTTGATCTTTACAATAGCTGCAGCCCTTTCACTTTCATTATCTTCCTTTGTTGAAGTTGTGACAGTAGAGTAATCCCTCTGCATTGGCTGAGTTGCTCTTATTTCCTTAACACTCCGTGTCCAAGCGGACTTGGATCGGGGACTCCGAGGATGGTTCGATCTACTTTCCAATCGATGAAACTCATTCCTCTATCGTTGCAAGTGCAAACCGTTCATCTCCCCCTGTCCACAACCGCATCCCACACGACAATGCTCGTCTCTCCCGCTCCGGATTCGTCTACACCTTCCGCGTCACCATGGGGCCCAAAATCGTTCGCCTCCACTTCTTCCCTTCGGATTACCTCAACTTTGGCCATGACGATTCATTCTTCTCGGTCAAGGCTGCCGGCTACACTCAGCTCCGCAACTTCAGCACTCTCCTCTTTTCCGATCACACCGGCTTCACGAGCTTCTGCAAAGAGTCCTGCTTAACCATCGTAGCTGACCAGATATTGAACGTCACGTTTGCTCCCACTCCTGATAACCCAGACGTGTACGCTTTCGTGAATGGAATCGAAGTTGTTTCCAAAGTGTTACGATTTTGCGACGTCACTAAGTGCGAAACATCTTAAATTTACCAACTTTTGTGACCGTTTGTCATGGAAAAGAAGAAATTGTCATAAGTTGAGGACTTCTTTACAGAGAGTGATGACGTCATGACAAGAGCAAAACGTCCAAGATTAGGATGTTTTTCCAAATACAACTATTGACAAAGGGTTATGTTTGTTTGCCCTAAATAAGGATAAAATGTCATAATCTTGTATTCTTTTTCAACTACAACGCTTTGCGAAGGTAACCATGAACAAAATGTTGCAAATTTTAAACTTTTTTAATTACAATGATTTTAAAAAATTTCAACGTTCCATTGTAACTAAAAACTTAACATTGTGAATTTAAATCCTTTCAAATTATGATGGCTTATAAAGGTTTGCAACAATCATTGTAACTAACAATATAACCTCATAAAACTTTATTAAATTTGATTTTTACTATGCCATGACGTCAATATTCTAGGGGTTCGGCACCCATTTGCTAGTGCTTAAAGCATCGCAAATTTCATTTTAGTATGTTGGATGTGCATTTTCTAGTATCGGACATCTAACTCTCGACAGTTGGGATCCTTCCATCTTAATCTAATGGCTGACATTTATGGGGTATGGTATAAGATTACAATCTTAGAAGTGTCTAACTAAGCATCAATGGATTTATCTAGTATACGATATATTAATAACGCATTTGATAACCACCGCCCGCGGTGACCGCGATGGTTAGAGCTTTCTCCCCCACCGAGGGGGGAGGGGTTCAAAATCCCGCGTCCCCATTGCATTTAATAATATTTCTGTTACATAAATAATTTTCCTCCTTGAAAGGACAAAAGTTGAAAATGGAAGGACGCGATATAGAAAACACTAGGGGTGAGCATGGTTTCAGAATAGAACCTGGAACCTGAGAACCGAACTGGTAGGAACTTATAGGTTCAAGGTTCCAAGGTATACAAGGTAGGTTCGAGGTTCCAAAAATGAGAAACCTATTTCAATGGGTAAGTTTCGGGTTCTTAGTTGGAGAAACCTGAAATCTAGAACCTAGAACCTGGAACAAGTTTAAATATTTTTCTTGATCCATGTCTTCGTGCGATCTTCCGATATTCCATGATGTTTGATGATGAGTGTATAATCTGGAAGCACTAGTCTGAATTTTCATTTTATGACTAAGATTTTTACTTTATTAATGTTAATATTTTTCGTGTATTTAAATATAAATTATGATTAGTGAATTGTAATCGTTCAAATAATAATATAAGTGGGATCTAGGTAGACCTTGGAACTTAAGACATAATAGTTTCCAAGTTCTAGGGTATATAAGGTAGATTTTAGGTTCCAAAAAAATGAGGAACTTGTTCCAACGGGTAGGTTCCAAGTTTACCATCCACCCCTACTTTTATTTAGTTGAATTCTTTGCCAACAATTTTCTTTTCTTTTTTTTTTATAGTTTTGTCCATTTTGTATTCTCTTTGATGAATAACAAGCTCGTTTATTATTATTACATTCATTTTTATTTTGTTTAACTAAAAATGAAATTAAAAAAAAAAAAAAAAAACTTGTTGGACCATAAGTTCTAAGTTAAAAAAAATGAAGAATTTGTATTCCATGATAAATTCTAAGTTTTAGGCGGAATATAAAGGAACCTGAAATTGCTCGTCTCTTCAAAACACGGTTTGGAGGTGGTCCCTTGAGGGAGAGCATTATTGCATGGGACCCGGCAGTCTTACCGCTGACCTGACGTGACCTTCCTAAAGCAATTGAACCTTCCACGAAAAGCGCACCCTGAAGGGCCCAAATCTCGTCCGCTGATTTTCTTGTGATAGGCGAGGGTTCTATCCCCATGCAGATATCTTAGCGACGACTTTGGTCTTCTACTAATCTCGTCACTTGTGCCGGCCTTCTCTTCCGCTCTTCTTCCTAATTCCCCATTAGTCAAAACTGGTTCATCTCCGAGACCCCGCTCTCCTTGTGAACCTCTTTTCATCGATTCATCCGCGACCCTCTGTCGTCGAGTAGCGAGATGAAGAACATGAAACCACCACTTCTACTATTCATTTTCATCTCGGTTTCGCTCGAAGCACTCCCGATCTCAGTCACTGGCAAAAACGTTGACGCTTACCGGCCGACCGATGATTTTGCCGTCGACTGCGGCTCCTCCAACAGCTCCACTGTGGAGAACCGGAATTGGATTGGAGACGCCGCCGACCGTTCGGACTACTCTCCAATTGGGAAAACTCACTCCTCTATCACTACACTGGCAAGCAGTTCATCTCCCAGAGTCCCTGGCACCGCCCCATACCTCACGGCTCGCCTCTCCCGCTCCGAGTTCGCCTACACCTTCCACGTCACCGCAGGGCCCATATTCGTTCGCCTGCACTTCGTCCCTTCGGATTACCCCAACTTCCGCCGTGTTGATTCCTTCTTCTCAGTCAAGGCCGCTGGCTGCACCCTGCTCCACAACTTCAGCGCTTCCCTCTTTGCTGATTACCCCCCCTCCGCGGGCTTCTTCTCTAAAGAGTTCGGCTTAAGTGTCGGAGAGGACCAGATATTGAACATAACGTTCACTCCCACTCCTGGTAATTCAGACGCGTATGCTTTCGTGAATGGAATCGAAGTCGTTTCCATGCCTGAAAGTCTCTACTACAACACCGTCGTCGACTCAACCGAGGGAATCAAGTTGGCAGGTCAGCTGGCGCCATACACCTTGGATACCACTAAAGTTCTCGAAGCGGTGAAGCGCTTGAACGTGGGAGGACAGTTTGTCGGTCCAGCTGATGACACGGGAATGTACAGGACCTGGGAAGCAGATGACGAGTACGTGACTTCCTCGTACATCGGAGGTTTGCCAGTTAACACAACTATCCAACTCAATTACGGTGAGCAAGTGCCAGATTACACAGCTCCAGATCCCGTATACACTACTGCAAGGACCTTGGGAACGGACAAAAGAATCAATCTGAGCTACAACCTCACGTGATCCGTCGAGGTGGAGACGAACTTCTATTACTTGGTCCGGTTACACTTTTGCGAATTCCAGATAGAGATAAAGGAGCCCTTAGACAGGGTTTTTGAGATTTTTATAGATTCACAATTGGTCGAGGACCATGCGGATGTCATTAGTTGGAGCGGGAAGGGCGTGCCCGTCTATAGAGATTTTGCAGTAGCCTTGTATGACAGCCAAAAGAAAAGAACCAACCTCTCCGTCGCGTTGGGCGCACTTCCAGATGGTTCTAGTCTTTACTCTGATGCCATCTTGAATGGCCTCGAGATTTTCAAGATCAGCGCTCCAGATGGGAATCTCGTAGGGCTGAACCCGGGTTCAACTCCACGGGCAAGCAAAGCATCGTCGAGCCTCAGTAAAGCAGCAAAAATTGCCATCGTTGCTGGTGGAACTTCGGCCTTCACCGTGCTGTCTCTCCTTGCTTTCTTTCTCTACCGGCGAAGAAACAGAGCGAAGGATTCGACCTCGAGCGACGGCACCTCATGGTGGGGCCCGGTCTCCCGCTCGACGACTAAGTCAATGAAGACCCAGGGGTCGTCCCTGCCGTTGGATCTGTGCCGCTACTTCTCGCTGGCGGAGATCAGAGCGGCCACGAACAACTTCGACAGGGTGTTTATTATCGGCGTGGGCGGGTTCGGCAACGTGTACAAGGGCTACGTCGATGGCGGGGCCACTCCAGTGGCGATCAAGAGGCTGAACCAGGGATCGCGCAGGGCCTCCATGAGTTCAGGACCGAGATTGAGATGCTCTCGCAGCTCCGGCACCTCCACCTGGTCTCCCTTATTGGGTTCTGCAAGGACGCGGGAGAGATGATCCTCGTGTACGACTACATGGCACGCGGGACCCTCAGCGACCATCTCTACAACACCGATAATCCCCCACTCCCCTGGAAGCAGCGGCTCGAGATCTGCGTAGGCGCCGCGTGGGGGCTCCACTACCTCCACACCGGTGCCAAGCACACCATCATACATCGCGACGTGAAGACGACCAACATCCTGCTCAACGAGAAGTGGGTTGCCAAGGTGTCCGACTTTGGGCTCTCGAAGGTCGGACCCACAAGCGAGTCTAAGACGCACGTCAGCACGGCCGTGAAGGGCACCTTCGGGTACCTGGACCCGGAGTACTACAGGCGCCAGCGGCTGACTGACAAGTCCGACGTCTATTCCTTCGGCGTGGTGCTGTTCGAGGTGCTGTGTGCAAGGCCTGCCGTGAGCCGGATGGCCCCGATGGAGCAGATCAGCCTGGCTGAGTGGGCCCAGAGTTGTTGTAAGAGCGGGGCCATCGAGGAAATGGTGGACCCGCACCTGAAGGGGTCTATCGTCCCCGAGTGCCTCAACAAGTTCTGCGAGATCGCCATGAGCTGCTTGCAGGACGAGGGAACCAAGCGGCCATCCATGAACGACGTTGTGTGGGGCCTCAAGTTTGCACTGCAGCTACAGGTGAGCACAGAGCTGGAGGTGACGGATCATGTGGGTGTATCGGTGCACAATAGCGACGACAACAACCATGACGTGGCTCCAATCAGAGGCAACGACAGCGATGAGGCGTTCAGCACTAGTGATAGCGATAGTGGTGGTTGGAAGAGCGGTTGGGGAGCTGCAATGTCGACCAGAAGAAGCAATGATGTTTGTGATGAGAGTACGACTAGTTACGACTCAAAGAAGTTGCCCTGAGAAAATATTAGGTGCAAAAGTGTAACGCCAAGAACATCACCCGACACATATTTCTTATATTATGACTTTCTTTTAGCATGTTGAAGCGTGATTGAACATTTGCCAATATTCCTTTAACATCTCTAGTTTTAAACTAAAAAACTTATCACTTCACTTGATATACACAAAGTGAATGCATAATTATCTAGTAATTATGATAAAAACATAAGTAGACTTTACTTTTCCCATTTTCATTTACCATACAAATCGTCAACCAATAATACATATGCATACAATGTTTCATACAAACAAATAAACAATATTTGCAATGTTTGGTTTTACATGTGACGATGCATTTTATTTATTAATGTTTCGTGTTCCCTCCTTTAGAACTCTCCCAGGGGCATCCCAACCACTGGAGCATCTCAATTTTGAGGCATTTTGCAAACTTCCAGTGCAGGGTATCCCATCACAGGGCCATCTTAACTCTTGAGGCATTTTGAAACACTCTCTGAGGCATCTCAACCATTGAGACATCTCACAAACTTCCACCACGGGGCATTGTCACATACCACCATATGGGTGATGCAATCACATTAATCTCATTTAAACCCATAATATATGCATACTTACAAGCATAGCACACACATCTCAACTCAATTTAATGCATTAGCCAAATAACCGCATATGAAATAATATATAGTCATATTTTAATTGTTAAAGTTTGGACATCCAAATGAATACATTTTAAATCTAGACATTGAACAGGTTTTAAACGAATAAATATACTTTGGACATAAAGTTTGAACATGTAAATGGGTACATTATAAATAAGAACAACAAGTACATTTTGGTCGTAAAGTGTGAATAATCAAAAGAGTAAATTTTGGCTTAATAAAAGCTTCCGGAACAAAAGAACAAATCCAATAATAAATAGATTTTTCAAATGAACATATTTACAAATGAAAAGATTCAACAACGGACAAAATCAACAAATAAACAGATTCAATAAGGAATATATTCATAATTAGTAAAGTTTGTCTGAACCAATAAACATATTTATTAAGCAACATATTCACAAGTTGGTCAATTCAACAAGGAATAGATTTATACTCAAAAAAGTTTATTTGAATGAATAAATAGATTTATCAATGAATAGATTCACAAGTTGGTAGATTCAACAAGGAATATATTTATACTCAGTAAAGTCTGTCTGAGCAAATAAACAAATTTATGAACGAATAGATTCATAAGTTGGCAGATTTAACAAATGAACAGATTCACAAATGAACAAATTTGACTAAATGAGTAGATTCACAAAAGGGCCACTTCATAAATGGATAGATTCTGTCATAGGAAATTCTAGCAAAAATAAGTAAAACGAACAAGTTCTGACTAGTAAAATTATAGCAGAACGAAGTAAGGTGAATATGCAAAAGGTTATCGAGACAAATATGGCAGAACAAATAACTTCTAACTATGCAGAATGAAACAAAACAAAGCAGAACGAACATGTAATGGGTCATCGAGATAAATATGGCAGAACAGCCAAATTTTGACTGCCCAGAACGAGATAGAAAGAAGTAGAACGAACATGCAATGGGTTATCAAAATAAATATGGCAGAAACAATCAAATTTTGAATATCTAGAACGAAGCGAGAAAAAGCAAAATGAATCTGCAATGGGTCATCAAAAGGAATATGGCAGAACGACCAGATTTTGATTACTTAAAATGAAGTAAAAAGAAACATAATGAACATGTAATGAGTCATCAAAATAAATGTGGTAGAACAACTAGATTATGACTACCTAGAATGAAGCTGAATTAAACAAAATGAACATACAATATGTCATCAATGTTATCCAACAACCACCATCCCCATACATACACATCAAAGTTTCACCATTCAACCAACTAACCAAGTCTAAGTTTTAAGGATGTTGAACCAACTTAATGTCTAGAAACTTTACTTATCCCGAACGAACGCAAACCATGAGCCACCAATTGCCTTCACCACCTTAGTAGCTCTGGAATATGAAGTACTTTTTTTTTTTTTTTTTTTTTTTTAAATCTTGGATTAAAAAATGAAACATAGCACATGTAAGTTTCTATTTGGATTTTGGATAAGTGAGAGGGGGCTCTACGACAAGATAAAATGAGTTTTATCAAAATGAACTAAGATAATTTGATATTTTTCATTGCTAGACATAACTACGCATGCTAATCACAAACTTGATGTGGTACAAATGCAAGGCAAAGTTCTTACACGTGACAAAGGGAAATGCAAGAAGGAGTGACTCAATTTGAAGCACTCATCACTTAAGCTAAGTGCCAAAATTAGTATTAAAAAAAATATTGTTTTGAACAAATACATGGTCATGCAAGAGTTCTTATAAAGACATGTAGCATTTATAATTTTAATTAATAAACTTTGTGTGGTAAATATAGCAAGAGGAACGTAATCCTCCTCTTTCAACATTCATTAGCATAAGTTAACCACTACTATTAATAATTAACTAAAGTTTACATAATTTATAACACACGTCAACTATTAAGACGATAATAGTTTAATTAATATTGTTCTACTATCAGTGCATACATAATTCAATTTACATGTAGAACTCGAGAAGACTTACGTCTGTAGAAATTATTCACCGTGTCCCACGAAATTTATGATTTGACTAAAGTTTCCACGTGTTTTTCCAAATACTGAGGCAAATAATACTAAGTTTCATAATTTAAGTATCATTATCATAATGCGGATTTTCGAATATTATAGTATTACCATTATGAAAACTTTAGATGTTACACCAAGTGATGACATGTCAATTTTACACAAATCTATTCAACGGTTAACATGTGTCACATTTGGGCCCACTTAACCCTTACATCCTCTCTCTCTTCAATTATGCAACACTATTGCTTCTTTTGGGAAAAGAGTAGCCTAATCTCTTTTTTTCTTTTTCAAAAACTTTCTCTCTCACGAGGTTCCACCGGTCACATCTGAGCTTAAACTTGTCGCCTCCGGTATGTCACCTCCATCTTTGCCTCCATTTTCACCCACTTCCTCTCCAACCTCTTGCGCCACCATCTACTATTTAACTCCTCCCATGCCTTATATGTTGGGCTGTGCGTTGTTTAAGAGGTCAAGGCCCTCCACCGTGTTGATGAACCACGTCTATGCTTCCACCTCATTCGTTGCCTAGGCTGACCTTGGTCGACCTCGAATCAAGGTTGATTCCTTGATTCAAGGCCGAGTTGAACTCTGTATCACAATTTTAGGGCTTGCTGGAGCTTAGATCCAATATTGGAGGCTCAAATTCACTAGCTGAGCTTGATGACGGAGGACTAAGAAGGCGGTGAGATGGTGGTGGAAGGAGATTCACGTGATTAAGTTGAAAGCGATTATGAGTTAATGGACGTCTGCTATCATCCCTTGTGATTTGAGGGGAAGAAGAAAATAAAAGGAAAAAAGAAAAGGAAGAAAAAAAAAGTAAAAACATATAATTGGAGAGAGAGGATGCAAGGTTCTTGACATGTGGACCCAAATGTGACACATGTTAAACGCTGAATGGACTTATATCAAATTGACATTTAATTGCTTGCGCTCCCAAAGCTCGTGGAGTAAAGGACATTCAAGCTTAACCGTTCCCGATTTTTTCTTAAACTTGCTTATGGCAAGGTTTGGCTATAAAAGATCGAGGGTGAAATAGGGTTTTTCTTCTTTCCTTTAGGACAAATTGGAACTTGCGTAATGCCTCCATACATATGAGTAGGCACATTTTCTTACGTAAAAGAAATTTGTTATGTCGGAATGTATGCAAATTCAATCAATGTTAGATTGATGGGTTTGACATTCTAGGAAGATTAAGGCTGCGTTCGTTTCACGGAAAATGGACCATCTCTGGAAAACATTTTCCCGGAAGTCATTTTCCAAGAAAATGGCTATATTTTCCGGTGTTCGGCTAATACTTAAATTTTGAGTGGAAAACATTTTCCACCGTTCGTTAACTAATTTCTTTCTTTTTCTTTTTATTTTTTCCTTTTCTTTTCCTTCTCCTTCCTCCTTCCTCCTCCTTCTTCCTCCTCCTTCCTCCTTCCTCCGCCGCCGCATGCCTGACGATGGCGAGCCGACCAAGATCCGGTTGCCGGATCCGGCGAGCTAGGCGGGGCTCGGGCCTCGCCGAGCTCGCCGAGGTCCGCGAGCTGCGAGCTCGCCGGATCCGGCGGCGGAACTCGGGCTCGATCAAGGCGAGCCCGAGCTCCGCCGCCAGATCCGGCGAGCTCCGCGGCTCGCTGCACCTCCGCGGCGAGCTCGGGCGAGGCCCGAGCCCTGCCCAGCTCGCCGGATCTGGCGAGGCCAGAGCTCCACCCCAAGCCGGCGAGGCCCGAGCTCACCGAGCTCGGGCGAGCTGGGCTTCCACAGATCGGGCTAGGCGAAGCCTCGCCGGCCCGAGGCGGAGCTCGAGCTGGCTCGCGACCGCGGCCGGTTGCCGATCGCCAGTCATCGGCCGCTGTCGGGGCCGGCCACTAGCCAAGCTAAGGAAGAAAAATGAAAAGGAAAGAAAGAAAAAAAAAAAAAAAAGGCAGAAGAAGTTATGGAAAATGTTTTCCACTTTTCAGAAGTGGAAAACATTTTCCTTAGCTTTGAATGTAAATTTTACTGTTGATGGAAAACATTTTCCTTGAGTAGTTGATTTTCCGTGAAACGAACACCGGAAAATCCGGAAAACATTTTCCTGGAAGTTATTTTCCGTGAAACGGACGCAGCCTAAATCGCGTATTGGTCAAGACAAATCCTTTATTCTAACTAAAATAAGTGGCTTTAGTATGCGGTCAAATAAATAGATCTGTGTTATAATATTAATGAATTATTCGACCCTTAATCCAAATAAATTTACTCACCCGTGGGCAACTACGTTGATATTTGTTCTCCCTTGCAACGTTGTGGTCAAGAGTTCGAATCCCCGTGTTGCTATCGCGATTCAAGTGGGGGCCCCGACAGTAGAATGTTGGGCCAGTCTCCTTGAGGTTTACATTTAAATAGTGCTCGCACGACATCAGCTTGTGTCACCGAGCATGGGCGGGAGGTGTGACGCCGACTAGCGCAAGTGAAAGGAAGTCTTCGGCGGTTCCTTAGTCACAAAAAAAAAAAAAAACAACAAAATCCGTATAAATTTCTTTAAATTCCTTTTCATTTATTGAAAAACCCTTTTAGAGTCATCCCAAATGGATGGTTCTACTTGATAGGCAAAAATGAGATCATCATTTTGTCCTATGCCAGGATAGAATCTATTTTTCAAGATCCATTTTACTAGACGGAAAGGATTGTCCACTGGATGAGGGATCTTCCCACTTCCACAAAAGCCCTTAGTCTCCATTTTTTGTAGAGAATGCATATATGATATGATAAAGACGGGCAATCAAGTTTTGGATACCGAAAGTGTTTTTGGTTTCATCTAAGGCTTGAGGAAGAACTATCTAGCTATAAATGAGAAAATTTCCTAGAAATCATGGTGCGGCAACCTATATATGAGACTGCAGGCAAAAAAAGGGGACTAATGCGAAAAATTGTTCTAAAGAATTTACGCAAAGTTGAGCAGTACTATAAATCGAGCTCCACAAGGAAAAGACGGATGAAACAAAATTTAGCAAGACAAGGCCTAATATGAGGAAACCATATAGTCGTTGCCTTTAGGATATACTTACATTAAGAAGCAAATGAGATGGGGGAATGCGACATATAATACCAGCCATTTGTTATTGTCTAAGATAATTTGATATTTTTCATTGCTAGACATAACTACGCATGCTAATCACCGACTTGATGTGGTACAAATGCAAGGCAAAGTTGTTACACGTGACCAAGGGAAATGCAAGAAAGAGTGACTCAATTTCAAGTACTCATCACTTAATCTAAGTGTCAAAATTAGTATTAAAACAAATATTGTTTTGAAGAAATACATGGTCATGCATGAGTTCTTATAACGACATGTAGCTTTTATAATTTTAATTAATAAATTTTGTGCGGTAAATATAGCAAGAGGAACGTAATCCTCTTCTTCCAACATTCATTAGCATAAGTTAACCACTACTATTAATAATTAACTAAAGTTTACATAATTTATAACATACGTCAACTATTAAGACGATAATAGTTCAATTAATATTGTTCTACTATTAGCGCATACATAATTCAATTCACATGTAGAACTCGAGAAGACTTACGTCTATAGAAATTATTCACCGTGTCCCACGAAATTTATGATTTGACTAAAGTTTCCACATGTTTTTCCAAATACTGAGGCAAATAATACTAAGTTTCATAATTTAAGTATCATTATCATAATGCGGATTTTCGAATATTATAATATTACAATTATGAAAACTTTAGAATTTTACACAAATCAATTCAATGGTTAACGTGTGTTACATTTGGGCCCACTTAACCCTTGCATCCTCTCTCTCTTTAATTATGCAACACTATTGCTTCTTTTGGGAAAAAGAGTAGCCTAATCACTTTTTTTCTTTTTCAAAAACTCTCTCTCATGAGGTTCCACTGGTCACATTTCAAGCTTAAACTTGTCGCCTCCGGTATGTCACCTCCATCTCTGCCTCCATTTTCACCCACTTCCTCTCCAACCTCTTGTGCCGCCATCTACTATTTAACTCCTCCCATGCCTTATATGTTGGGCTGTGCATTGGTTAAGAGGTCAAGGCCCTCCACTATGTTGATGAACCATGTCTACGCTTCCACCTCATTCATTGCCTAGGCCGACCTTGAATCAAAGTTGATTCCTTGATTCAAGGCTGAGTTGAACTCTATATCACAATTCTAGGGCTTGCTGGAGCTTAGATCCAATATTGGAGGCTCAAATTCACCAGCCGAGCTTGATGACAAAGGATTAAGAAGGTGGTGAGATGGTGGTGGAAGGAGATTCACGTGATTAAGTTGAAAGCATTTCGAGTTGATGGACGTCTGCTATGGTCCCTTGTGATTTGACGAGAAGAAGAAAAAAAAAGAAAGAAAGAAAAGGAAGAAGAAAAAAGTAAAAACATATAATTGGAGAGAGAGGATGCAAGGTTCTTGACATGTGGACCCAAATGTGACACATGTCAAATGCTGAATGGACTTATATCAAATTGACATTTAATTGCTTGCGCTCCCAAAGCTCGTGGAGTAAAGGACATTCAAGTTTAACCGTTCCCGATTTTTCCTTAAACTTGCTTATGGCAAGGTTCGGCTATGAAAGGTCGAGGGTGAAATAGGGTTTTTATTTCTTTCCTTTAGGACAAGAATTGTAACTTGCGAAATGCCTCCATACATATGAGTTGGCACATTTTCCAGTTAGCTAGGTTTACTCCTATGTGGAGGAGGCCTAATGAGTTCTAAGCCCAAAAAGGTCTTGAGCCCATATGATAAGTTATATAAGAAAATATGGTTTCTCACTATCTATATAAAGTGATAGCTACAAAAGGAAATAGTAACAAGAGAAAAAGAGAAAGCAGAAAATTTGGGGTTTGGGGCAATATCTTGTGAAAGCTAGTACGAGCACCTAGAGGGGTAAATATGTGTAAAAACAAATTTCCGAGATAAGTGTTCAACACTAATCAACAATAGATGATGAAAAGGAAGTTAGACCCTTGTAGACTAAATGAATTACAATCAAAGTAAAAGAGTGTAGAGAAGAGAATAAGAACACAGAGTTTATAGTGGTTCGGCTTAATCCAAACCTACGTCTACTCTTCCGCACTGTTGGATTTTACTATGAATCAAAAGAGTTGTTACAGTAAAACTCTTCCTTGATTCCACAGTGTAGAAACTCTGCTACACTTCCTCAAGGTCTCACAAAGATATAAACTCTTTTTTTAGTACAAGATTTCGCTCAATAATTTAATTGACTAAGAACAAGGAGTTTTAGACTTTGGAATTCTTCTATCGTGCACACACTCGAACAATTGAAGGTCTTCCTTATATACTCCTTCATGCCATCTCATTCATTGGCACTTACCAAAGGAATTCTTCCAATCTACCCGTTGGACAGAATCAATTAGGAAGATTTCGAGCTATTTAAGGAATATGACGATAGCCCATTAATCATGTTCGTCCATACAATCAGGATCTAGGTTTCCATAAGTAGAACCTTCCAAGTATACTTTGCCAATCAACGGATCCAAAATCCCTGAATCAATCTCAATTTGAATAATGGATTCCGACATGCTGTATCCAGCCAAGAGATCTTCTCCAGTCGATAGAATCAAATTCTTAACGAAAAATCTAGTTCTGGATAAGCCTTCTTCGACGATCTAGAAACTGTCAATGATGATAGACTTTGAGTCTTGAGTCTGGCAATCCGAAGGTCTTCAGACTTTGATGAAAGAGTCTGCAAGTCTTCAGACTAAACTGATGGAAATGTTTTGTCAACTTTAAAACACTCATGGAAGTTTTCTCCAACAATCTCCCCATTTTTTATGGTGACAAAACTTCCCCGCAGATTTTTATAACTTTGACTTGCAAAACAATACTCAAGCAAACATGGATATCTCACAAAAGATAATTGGCATAGCAAAGATAACATTAAAATTTGCATCCACAGAAAGTAGGTTAGTCCTGTAAATGAGCAACTATCTTTGCCATGAAATATCAGTAGTGCTTAAGATAAACAAACGTTTAAACAGTCAAATCCAAATCTAGTCCAAATCCAAACAGTCAAACACAAAAGTAAAGTCAATCAAACACAAAGGTCAAGAATTCAAGAGTTTAAATCTCAAACCTGCACACATCTCTCCCCCTTTTTGTCAGCATTAAAAAGGTAGAGATGAAAAGAGAATGGAATTATGATTGCTTGGGAACATGAACAAGCTGGAAATCTCCATTGACTGGACAATCCCTTCCAGCTTTTTCAAATCCTCCTTCAGTTGAGCCATATCTTCACCCTTAGCATTTGCTTGAACTTGAAGAGCAAGGGCATGGAGTTGATCATGCAAAGAAACTGAAGAGGTTTGACCTACATTTTGCAAGTTCTGTACTTTGCATCCCAGAGCATAAATTTGGCCTCGCATCTCCAAGAGAACATCAAGCACTCTACCAAAGTCTGCTGAATTATCAGTCTGAGTACTGGCTTTTGCTCAATCAGATGGTGTATTGGCATATGATGGCAAATCAGCATGATCACGCAAATTGGGCGATAAAACATCATGTCCCTCCTCAAGAAATTGAGAGGCAAAGATGTCATATGGATCTGCTGGAGAACAACTTACTCCTTCACTGGTGGCAGCAAATGAGGACGCACCTCTTTTCTCAAGATCTCCCCCTATTTCAATGCCTTCAGGAGGTGAGAAATACTCCTCATGCTCAGCTTCTTCTTGTTCTTCTCTGACCTCTTCTTCCTCTACCTCAATCCTTTCCTCCTCTGCTTCTTTCTCCAATTCTTCTCTCTCTCAAGTCCTTTGTTCTATCTCATCCTTGTCTTGTTCCTGTCTCTCCTCTGTCTCTGAAACAGAACAACTCAAGTTCTTCAATGCAAGCGCAGAAATGGTGATATCATCCTCATCCTCTTCATTTTCCAAAATGAGTGCTCTTCTTTTATTCGATGGAGCAACCATGGGCTCCTTCCCTTTCCGCTTTGCAGCCAAAGAGACTGGATTAGTCTTGACAGGGGTTTTCACCTTGAATTGCTCCAAAGCCTTGTTAAGTTCCTTCGGACGCATTTTAGAGACCATTTTCAGTCCCACCACCATTTGATTGCATGTTCGAACACAAAGAATTCGGGGAGGTTGAATGTTCAAATATCTGAATAACTTGGTCACAAGTGCTGAGTAAGGAAGTTGACCCTTGTCCTTCACCATCGTTCTGTACATGTGGAACATAATAGTGTGTGGAAGAGAGAACTTTTTGCCAGCATTGATGGCATACATCAACTTTGCCTCTGAGTTTGAAACGTCGATCTTTGAAGTTGATTTTGGTTTGAGGCAAATTAATCACTATCTTGTGAAGCAAAATATTGGATGCATTCATCCTCGAATAGGAAATCTTTCCTTCTATTGTTCTATCCTGAACAAGCTCTATCGTTGCTCGACCAATAGACACACTGATTGGTTTATATCTCCCTCTTTCAACCCTAATCACATCAGCCAATGTATTCATGTCAACCACATAGTCCTGATCTTGAACACTGAAAGAGAATCTATTCGCATCCAAGAAACTGAGATTCGAATAGAAGTAAGCAGTAAGTTCAGCATGAGCCTCTATCGTTTCAAAACAAAACCGTTCGAGTTGAAGAAGATTGAATTTCTCTCAAAGAATAACATTTAGAGAATCAAGAAAATCAAAGTCCACACTCCTAGGGTTAATCATACCACGCTTTAGCAACTTAAAGTACAGTTGCTTGTGTTCCTCTGAGCAAAACAAATCTGTCCTTTTGCTTCGGATTTTTGCCGCAACACCCATTCTAGGTTTAAACTGACTGTATATCATATCATCATCATTCCCATCAGGTTGACTCAGCCCTCCAACACGTGAATCGCTTGGGATATTTGCCAATGCTTCTTCCGCCGAACCCGCAGGGGCAATTTCCAATCATTCCATTGTGCGTAAAAAGAAAGTTTCATTTCAATACCCTTTGTCTTTCAGAAATTCATCAATATAGTTCAACGGAGTACCACTCCTCTTCAAAGCACGATAAAGCTTATAGGTAAAAGTGGGCTTATGAGTTCTTACGGGTTCTGCATCTTCGATGATTTCTTTCTCTTCTCGATGTGCAACATTCGGAGGTCTAGATGGAGGAGATGGACGATGTTGAGAATGTTGTGGGCTCTGCTGCTATCTTGGAGATTCTTCTTCTTCGGTGAGATCAAAATGCGTAGGTCCCTCACGCATTTGCTATGATCCCCTGTTCGCGATCCTCGAAGACTTTCTTTGAGACGGCATCTTTCACAGTCTTTGAGAGATTCCAAGCTTGTTTCGCAAGAAAGATGAAATCTTTTCGAGGATTAAACAAGAGAAGAAGACATAAGTGGAAGATCTGTGCTCTCTTAGGGTTTTTGTGAGTAAAACGAAGAAGAACCAATAGTATATAAGACAATCGAAGCAAGGCATACAGAACGTCGTAAAAAGGAAATATAAAAATGCCTTTTAAAAATAACTACCTTTTCAAAAATTAGATAACTGTCATTTCAAAAATAACTTCTTTTTCAAAAAGGAATGATTACAATAATCACGAAAACTGAGGAAATAACATCAATCAATTACAGATAAATGATCGTACATTTTCAAGATTTGATCCGAGAGATAAGTTTATAAAATAGAAGTAACTTACAGTCGTAAATCTTGATCGTTTGAGTCTAAGTGTCTTTATGCTTTCAGTCCTAAGTCTGAACTTCCTCAGACTTTAAGATATTGAGTCTAGAATGAATAACTTCAAATTGATTTTTCTCCAAAGGTTTTGTAAATATATCCGCTAGTTGATTCTTTGAATCCATAAACTGAATCGAAATTTTCTATTTTGAACATGATCTCTAATGAAATGATGTCGAATCTCTATATGTTTTGTTCTTGAGTGAAGAATCGGATTCTTGGTGAGATTGATTGCGCTGGTGTTGTCACATTTAATCTCAATGCATGAATCTTCAATTCCAAAGTCTCTTAACTGTTGTTTCATCCACATAATTTGTGAACAACAACTTCCAAGAGCTACATAATCTGCTTCTGCTGTAGAAAGAGCTACGGTATTGCTTCCTTGAAAACTAAGACACTGTCTTGTTTCCAAGTAGTTGACAGGTGCCCGAGGTGCTCTTTCTATCAACTCTGCATCCAGCTAAGTCTGCGTCTGAGTATCCAAGAAGAGTGAAGTCTCTTTCTTTAGGATACTAGAGACCCAAATTTGAAGTTGAGGCAATGTATTTGATAACACGCTTTGCAGCACTTAAATGAGATTCTTTAGGTCGATTGAAATCTCGCACAAATATAAACACTAAACAAAATGTCAGGTCTAGAAGCAGTTAGATAAAGAAGTGAACCAATGATACTCTTGTATAGCTTCTGGTCAACTTTCTTTCCTTCTTCATCTTTGTCCAGCTTTAAAGAACTTGACATTGGTATATCAGTCTTTTTACAATTCTCCAGTCCAAACTTTTTGACAAGTTCTTTAGCATATTTTTCTTGATGAATAAAGGTTCCCTCCTTCGTTGTTTCACTTGAAGCCCAAGAAAGAAGGTTAGTTCACCCATCATGCTAATTTCAAATTCATCCTGCATAGACTTAGAGAATTTCTTACACAGATTTTCATTAGAAGATCTAAAAATAATATCATCAACATAAATTTGAACAAGTAGAAAACTTTTGCTTTCTCTTTTGATAAACAATGTAGTATTTACTTTACCTTTGACAAAGCCATTTTGAATTAAAAACTTACTTAGTCTGTCGTACCAAGCTCAAGGTGCTTGCTTTAAACCATATAGAGCCATTTTCAGTCTGAATATAGAGTCTGGTTTCCTTGGGTCTTCAAAACAGGGTAAGTGTTCCACATAGACTTCCTCTTGGATAAATCCACTTAGAAAAGTACTTTTGACGTCCATTTGAAATAACCTGAAATTCTTATGACAAGCAAAAGTAAGTAATAATCTAATTGCTTCTAACCTTGCTACTGGCGCGTAAGTCTCATCATAGTCTATCCCTTCTTGTGTATATCCCTTGGCCACGAGTCTTGCTTTGTTTCTTACGACTTGTCCTTTCTCATTCATCTTGTTCCTGAAAACCCATTTAGCTCCAATGATGGATTTTCCCTTTGGTTTAGGAGTCAATTCCCATACATCATTGATATTGAATTGCCCGAGTTCTTCTTGCATAGCTTCAATCCATTTCATCGGTTAAAGCTTCTTTTATGCTTTTGGGTTCTATTTCAAAAATAAGAGCCACAACACTAAACTCTTCATGCTTTTTGGATCTTGTGCGAATTCCTTCATTAATATCACCAATAATGAGATCTTTGGGATGATTGGACTTATGCTTCCAGTTGCTAGTTGATTTGTCAGATTGTTGATCATTTTTCTCATTTGAATCTTCGATGATCATTTGTTCTTGGTCTTTGGAAATGGAGCTGCTTTTGAAGATTTAGACTTTGTAGAGTTTGGACTAGGTTCAGATTCTTCAAGTTGAGTCTGAATCAATTCATTTTGCATAAAGTCTTGAAATTTGACATTTATCGATTCCTCCACAGATTGAGTTTTTTTTTTTGTTTTAGTATACTCTGTAAGCTTTGCTTGTAATAGAATATCCAAGGAAGATACCTTCATCTGATTTTTCTTCAAACTTACCAACTCGATCATTTGCATTTTTCAAAATAAAACATTTACATCCAAATACATGAAAATACGAAACAATTGGCTTTTTTCCTTTAAATAACTCATAAGGAGTTTTCTCTAGAATAGGCCTTAGAAACTGTAGAAACTGCTTCAGCCCAAAAACGAGCAGAGATGTTACTTTTAATTAAAAGAGTTTTAGCCATTTCCTGAAGCGACCTATTCTTTCTTTCCATGACTCCATTTTGCTTTGGAGTATGCGGTGAAGAGAACACAACCAGATTCATCGCAAAATTTTATAAAGTCTTGATTTTCAAATTCACCTCCATGGTATGTCCGTATATTTGAAATAACATGTCATTTCTCATTTTGGACCCTTTTAGCAAACTTTATAAAATATAAAAATGTTTCATACTTACTTGCCAGAAATATACCCAAGTGAATCGTGAGTAGTTATCCACAATTACTAGACAATATTTCTTACCTCCAATGCTCTGAGTTTTGGTTGGTCCAAAAAGATCCATGTGCAGGAGCTGCAGTACACGATTAGTGGATACTTGATTTATTGGTTTGAATAAGTTTATTACCTGTTTTCCCAACACACATGGTATGCATAAATCAGACTTTTGATATGTCAGTTTGGGTAGTCCATGAACAAGCTTCTTTGTTGAGATTTTGGCTATTTGCTTCATGTTGATGTGCCCAAGTTTTCTGTACCATAAGTTTGCTTCCTCTTGAATTGAGATTAGACATTGGGTTTCATCTGATTTGATATCCAAGAGGTAGATATTCCCATGTCTTCGCATTGTGAAAGATTGAGAGGAATCTTTACTGGTTTCTGAACATATTCCTTCTTGAAAATTGATTTTGAAACCAGTGTCGCATAGCTGACTGATGCTCAGTAAATTGTAGTTGAGTCTTTCCACTAAGGAAACATTACTAATCGTGAGGCTTCCAATCTTTACGGTTCCGTATCCCACAATTTTTCCTTTGCTATTTCCTCCAAAAGAAACTTTTCCACCACTAACTTGTACAAGCTTTATGAAGTAATTTGAATCTCCTGTCATATGTCTTGAGCATCCACTATTCAAGTACCATTTAACCTTTTTTTTTATATAGTGACCTGCATTTAGAAAATAGACTCAAGCTTTCTTTGGTACCCATATTTTCTTGGGTCCATTGGTGTTAGTGTAATATACGGTATTTGCCTATACCTTCTAAACAGGTTTCCAAACCATAAGACATTCTTTCTCAAAATAATCTGAGCTATTGCACTTAGGACATTTAAGACACTGCAACCTACTGGTTTTACAAAAAAAATTTGGAAATGATTTTTGTAAGAATCTCTTGTAGGTCTTTGCTTAATTCTTTCCTTTACTTTAGGAAAATTAAGTAGAGAAATTGTTTCTGTAGTCATTCCTAAACCTGATTTGTTGAAGTAAGGTCTATGTACTGAAAGAATTTTTTCAAGTTTTTTAGATTCTATAGAAAATCTTTTAGAAATACTTGAGATATCATTTTTCAAGAATGCATTTTCTTTCAAAGTAGTAACACTTTTGTCTAAACTTTTGACATTTTTTTTCCAAACATTTTCCTATTGTTTTAGTGCAGAATTTTCTCTTTTAAGTTCGGAAATCCTTTTGAGAGAAGTTTTAAGACTAAAATACAATTCATCAATGTATCTAGAGACTTTAGTAGGGATTTTCAAATTACTTATCTCAATTTCACTGTTTGAATCTGAGTCGGATTGTGCCATGAGACAAATATTGGCATAATCATCATCACTTTTCTCACATTTTGTATCACTCCAAGTTTCTGCTTTAAGTGCCTTTCGATATTTCTCAGCTTTTCCTTTCTTTTTCCTCAGAATGGGACAATTAGGTATGATGTGTCCATTTTTCTTGCGTTCAAAGCAGACTACATTTTTATTGGATTCATCCCTCAATTGACTTAGTCTGTTGCTTTTGAAAACTTTGTTTCTTCGGATTGAATCTTTTCCCATTTCTATTTAGTTTTCTGAATCTTCTTATCATGAGAGCAAGCTTTTCATCATCCAAATCGTCTTCAGAATCTGTGACATCAAAATCATCATTAGATTTAATGCAATGTATTTCTTATCTTTAGGATTTTCATCTTCGTTGATTTGCTCCACTTCATAAGACTGAAAAGTCCCAACCAACTTGTCAACAGAGAGTGGCATGATTCTTTGTGTCTCATTTATTGAGGTCTTTATGTGATTCCAATTTTTTGACAATCTACGCAGTAGCTTGTTTACCTTCATGGGTCTAGAAATTGGTTGACCTTGATATTTAAGACCATTCACGATTTCTGTAAAACGACTAAACATGTCAGTGATAGATTCTCCTGATTTCATTTTGAATGCTTCGTATTGATCGAAGCGAGAATGTTGATTCTGGTTTCTTTCACTCGATCGGTTCCTTCATAGGTGATGTGTAATCTATCCCGGACTTCTTTAGCTGTTTCACAAGAAGATATTATGTTATATTCGTAGGAGACAATGCACAATATAAAGAATAAATTGCTTTTGCATCAAGAGCTTGTCTCTTGGTTATCTCTTCTTGAGTCATTTCACTAGACTCAACGGCTTCTTTTCCTCTTTCTAAGACTGGTGTAGCTTTAGGAATGATTCATTTATCTACCACATCCCATTCCAAAGGATCTTTTGATCTTAGGAATGCCTTCATCTTGTTTTTCCATATATTGTATTCATTTCCATCAAAATAAGGCGGTCTTGTATTGCTTTGCCTTTCAACCAGTCTTGGAGCCAACATACTAGCCATGGATCTTTAACTCTGAAGTAAAACACTTCAACTTAAGTGAGTATACGGGTTTTGATACCAATTGTGAAAGCTAGTACGAGCACCTAGAAGGGGGGTGAATAGGTGTAAAAATAAATTTTCAAGATAAGTGTTCAACACTAATCAACAATAGATGATGAAAAGGAAGTTAGACCCTTGTAGACTAAATGAATTATGATCAAAGTAAAATAGTGTAGAGAAGAGAATAAGAACACAGACTTTATAGTGGTTCGGCTTAATCCAAGCCTATGTCCACTCTTCCGCACTGACAACCCACTAGCTAGATTTCACTATGAATAAAAAGAGTTGTTACAGTAAAGTTCTTCCTTGATTTCACAATGTAGAAACTCTGCTACACTTCCTCAAGGTCTCACAAAAATATAGACTCTCTTTTGAGTATAAGATTTCGCTCAATAATTTAATTGACAAAGAACAAGGAGTTTCAGACTTTGGAATTCTTCTATCGTGCACACACTCAAACAACTGAAACGTCTTCCTTATATACTCCTTCATGCCATCACACCCGTTGACACTTACTAAAGGAATTCTTCCAATATACCCGTTAGATAGAATCAATTAGGAATATTTCGAGTTATTTAAGGAATATGATGATAGCCCATCAATCATGCTCGCCCATACAATCAAGATCTAGATTTCGATAAGTAGAACATTTCAAGTATACTTTGCCAATCAACGGATACAAAATCCCTAAATCAATCTCAATTTGAATAATGGATTCCGACATACTGTATCCAACCAAGAGATCTTCTCCATTCAATAGAATCAAATCCTTAATGAAACATCCAGCTCTGGATAAGCCTTCTTTGACGGTCTAGAAACTGTCAATGAGGATAGACTTTGAGTCTTGAGTCTAGCAGTTGAGAGGTCTTCAGACTTTGATAGAAGAGTCTGCAAGTCTTCAGACTAGATTGATGGAAACATTTTATCAACTTCAAAACACTCAAGGAAGTTTTCTCCAACATATCTGATTTACATCAATCTGGCGTTAGAGGTTGATTCTTGGTCCGATTGAGCTGAAATTTTGTCGGCATGTTCATGGCGTAATTTTATCAGATCTGAACGATTTTATTTTCGTTTGAAGCTCCCTACATCAGGTTTTTCGTGGATTGATCAAAACCTGCGTTTTTGGTCAGATTTATCCTTGATCTCTTGTGAAATTCATGTATATTGCTAAGAATTATGTTCTTGAGGTCTTTGATACTATGTACCTTTAGTATTTGCTAGAAAAGAACAATTTTGTTGATAGTGAAGAATTTCGGGTGGACTCCGGTCCCGTGGTTTTTTATCTCCTCACATCGAGGAGGTTTTCCACGTAAAAAAAATCGTCTTGTGTTTGTGTGATTGGTATTTATTTTACTCTACTATATCGATTCCTATTAGGTTTACACAGGATGGGAGATTATTTTATTCCGCTGCATTGATTCGATATTGTTTGAATTGTTATTGTTCTCCCATCAGAGTGATATCAGAGCGTCTGGTTATTGCTTGATTGTTCTGCCTTGTGTTAAACAATGAAAACAAATATGAGTAGAATGGTTACTCTGCATTGATTCGATATGTGAAAGATTTTTATTTGCCCGTATTTGCCGAGGAGAAACCAGAGAATAAAACTGATGCTGAATGATCTATATTTCATCGTCAAGTGTGTGGTTATATTAGGCAGTGGGTGGATGATAATGTTTTGAACCATGTTATTGATAAAACACATGCACGCAGTTTATAGGATAAGCTCGAACAGTTATATGCTCAAAAGACTGGGAATAATAAGTTATTTTTTATAAAACAGATGATGGCTCTGAGATATCAAGATGGTACTCGTTTGGCTGATCATTTAAATTCTTTTTAAGGAATTATAAATCAATTGGCTGCGATGGGAATCAAGTTTGATGATGAGATACAAGCATTATGGTTGCTTGGTACTTTGTCGAACTCCTGGGAGATGTTTCGAACATGTTTGTCTAATTATGCCCCACATGGTACAATTACCATGGATTTGGCCAAGAGTAATATTTTGAATGAAGAGATGAGAAGGAAGACATAAGGATCGTCCTCTTCACATTTTGATGCCTTGGTTATTGAGAAAATGGGAAGAAGTGAGTCTCGAGGTCTGAGAAATAGAAATAAAAGTTGAGACAAAAGCAGAGATAAGTATAATAAATTTGCTAATGTTGAGTGCCATTATTGTCATCAGAAGGGACATATTCAGAAGTTTTGTCGCCAGTTAAAAAGGGAGAAACAAAAGGAGAAAGGTAAAGAGTAGAAAACTAATAATGACAGTGATGACAATCGTGTCGCTGCACTTAAAGAAGACTTTCTCACTATTTTTTATGGTGATGTGGTGAATTTTGTATCTCATGAGACTAGTTGGGTAATTGATAGTGGTGCATACGTTCATGCTACGTCTCGTAGGGATTTCTTTACATTATACAGGTCATGTGACTTCGGATCTATGAAGATGGGAAACAATGGACTAGTTCAAGCTGTAAGCATCGCTGATGTGTGCTTAGAAACCAGTAATGGCACAATGTTAGTATTGAATAATGTTAAACGTATACATGATATCTGCTTGAATTTAATTTCTACAGGCAAGTTGGATGATGAGGGGTATTACAGCACCTTCAGTAATGGTCAATGGAAGCTCACCAAAGGTTCTTTTGTTGTGGCTAAAGGTGAAAAATATTTTTCGTTGTACATTATGCAAGCAAAGTTGTCCACAGACAAAATTAATGCAGTAGACAGTGAAGATGCAGCTGAATTATGGCATAAGAGGCTCAGTCACATCAGTGAGAAGAGTTTGTCAATATTGGCCAAGAAGAAGCTCCTTTCAGGATTGAAAAATTCAGCGCTAAAGAAGTGTGCTCACTGTTTAGTAGGAAAACATAACAAAGTTGCATTTAAAAGCTCCCATCCTTCAAGAAAGTCAGGTATACTGGATTTAGTGCATTCTGATGTTTGCGGTCCTATGAAAACAAAATCACTTGGTGACTCTTTTTATTTTGTTATCTTCATAGATGATTTTTCAAGGAAAATTTGGATTCATACCTTGAAAACTAAAGATCAAGTGTTAGATGCTTTTAAGCAATTTCAGGCTTCATTTGAGAGACTGACTGGAAAGAAATTGAAATGCATCAGAACTGATAACGGGGGAGAGTATATTGGACCTTTTAATGAATATTGCAGACAATAAGGTATTCGACATAAAAAGACACCTCCCAAGACGCCTCAATTAAATGGCTTAACTGAGAGAATGAACATAACATTGATTGAAAGGGTAAGATGCTTACTTTCACGGTCAAAGCTACCTAGATTCTTTTGGGGTGAGGCTTTAAGTACAATTGTGCATGTATTAAATCTTACTCCATGCATTCCTTTAGAGTTTGATGTTCCTAATAGAGTTTGGACAGACAAAGATGTTTCTTATGATTATTTGAGTGTCTTTGGGTGCAAAGCATTTGTGCATATTCCCAAAGATAAGAGGTCTAAACTTGATGTGAAAATACGACAGTGCATATTTATCGATTATGGACAGGATATGCTTGGCTATAAATTTTATGATTCGGTTGAAAAGAAAATTGTAAGAAGCAGAGACATTGTGTTTATGGAAGATCAAACAATAGAGGATATTAAGAAAGCAGAGATGATTTCATCACCACAGGTTAGTGATAATCTAGTTGATTTGGATCCAGTTCCTCTTACAAATATTCCTACACAGGTTGATGAAGAGCAGCAGGAAGTCAATGTTCCAAATAACGCACATGTTCTTGAACATGTTGAAATAGATAATAATATTCCTGAACCAAAGGCTCAATTAGATGTTCAACTGGATGTTCCAGTCCAGAGATCCGTTAGAGACCGACGACCTTCCACAAGATATTCTAAAGATAAGTATGTATTATTGACTGATGCAAGTGAACCGGAGTGCTATGTAGAAGCAATAGAAGATGACTACAAAAGCAATTGGTTCGATGCTATGCGAGATGAGATGTAGTCACTTTATGATAATCATACTTTCGAGTTGGTGAAGTTACCTAAAGGTAAAAGAGTTTTGAAGAACAAGTGGGTATATAGGTTGAAGTAAGATGAACATACTTCACAACCACGGTACAAAGTTAGATTGGTTGTTAAGGGATTCGGTCAGAGAAAGGGTATTGATTTTGATTATATATTTTCTCTGGTAGTGAAAATGTCTTCTATCCATGTGGTACTAGGCTTGACAGCTACCCTAGATTTGGAAATTGAGCAAATGGATGTTAAAACAGCCTTCCTACATGATGACTTGGAGAAAGAGATATACATGGAACAACCTGAGGGTTTTAAAGTGAAAAGAAAAGAGGATTATGTGTGCAAATTGAAGAAAAGTCTCTATGGCTTAAAACAAGCATCGAGGCAGTGGTATAAGAAATTTGCATCAATTATGACAGAACAGGCTATAAGAAGATTTCCTCGGATAACTGTGTGTTTGTCCAAAAATTTTATGATGATGACTTTATTATTCTTTTGCTTTATGTTGATGATATGTTGATTGTTGGCAAGATTGCTTCAAGAATTGAGTTATTGAAGAAATAGTCGAGCAAGTCTTTTGCCATGAAAGACTTGAGCTCAGCAAAGCATATTCTTAGCATTAGAATTACCCTAGACAGAGATGCTAAGAAGTTGTTTTTGTTGCAAGAGAAATATATCGAGAAGATCATTAAGAAATTTTACATGGACAAGGCTAAAGTGGTTAATACTTCTCTTGCTGGCCACTTTAAGTTAAATATGATGCAAAGTCCTACGACTGATAAAGAGAAGAAAGATATGGAAAGTGTTCCATATGCCTCAGCTGTATGAAGCTTAATGTATGTAATGGTATGTACACGCCCAAACTTGGCTCACGCAGTTGGTGTTGTTAGTCGCTATTTGTCAAATCCAAGCAGAGAGCATTTGAATGCAGTGAAGTGGATTATGAGGTATCTTCGGGGAACTTCAAATTTGAAACTCAGTTTCGGAACCGGGAAACTTGAGTTAGTTGGATAAACAGATTCCGACTTGGCTAGAGATATTGATACTCGTAAATCTACTTCTAGTTATTTGATTTCTTTTGCGGGTGGAGCTGTGTCATGGAAGTCAAGATTGCAGAAGTATGTTGCACTTTCTACAACCGAAGCTGAATTTATTGCAGCGACTAAAGCTAATAAAGAGATGCTATGGATGAAGACGTTCATAGAAAAACTTAGGTTCAAGCAAAAGAGGTATGTGCTATGTTGTGATAATCAAAGCGCAATTCATCTTGGTAAGAATTCATCTTTTCATTCTAGATCGAAATATATTGATGTTAGATATCATTGGATAAGAGATGTTCTCGATGAAAAATTGTTGGAACTTGAGAAAATTCATATGGATCATAATGGCTCTGATATGATGACGAAGACTCTACCAAGAGAAAAGCTTGAACATTGCCAATTGATAACAGAGATGGTGAATCCCTCCACATTGTCGTAAGGGGGAGATTTGTTAGCTGGGTTCATTCCTATGTGGAGGAGGCCGAATGAGTTGTAAGCCCAAAAAGGGCTTAACCCCATATGATAAGTGATATGAGGAAATAGGGTTTCTAATTATCTATATAAAGTGACAACCACAAAAGGAAATAGTAACAAGAGAAAAAGAGAAAGCAGAAAATTTGGGGTTTGGGGTTTGGGGCCAAATCTAATTTACATCATTCTGGCATCAGAGGTTGATTTGTGGTCCGATTGAGCTGAAATTTTGTCAGCATGTTCGTGGTGCAATTTTATCGAATTTGAACGGTTTGATTTTTGTTTGAAGCTTCTTACATCAGGTTTTTCATAGATTGATCAAAACTTGCATTTTTTGTCAGATTTATCCTTGATTTCTTGTAAAATTCATGTATATTACCAAGAATTATGTTCTTGAGATCTTTGCTGCTATGTACCTCTAGTATTTGCTAGAGAAGAACAATTTTGTTGATAGTGAAGAATTTCGGATGGACTCCGGTCCAGCGGTTTTTGATCTCCTACATCGAGGAGGTTTTCCATGTAAAAAAAATCGTCTTGTGTTTGCATGATTGGTATTTATTTTACTCTGCTATATCGATTCCTATTAGGTTTACACAAGATGAGAGATTATTTTATTACGCTACATTGATTCGATATTGTTTGAATTGTTACTATTCTCCCATCATTTCCTACGTAAAAGAAATTTGTTCCACCGGAATGTACACAAATTCGATCAATGTTAGATTGATGGGTTTGGCATTCTAGGAAGATTGCTGACTTATGCTCCAAAAATCATGTATCGGTCAAGACAAATTCTTTATTCGAACTAAAATAAGTGGCTTTAGTATGCGGTCAAATGAATAGATCCGTGTTATATTATTAATGAACTATTCGACCCTTAATTCGAATAAATTTACCCAACGGTGGGCAGATGCGTTGGTGTTTGTTCTCCCTTCCAACGCTGCGGTCAAGAGTTTGAATCCCCGCGTTGCTATCGTGATTCAAGTGGGGGGCCCTGACAGTTGGATGCTGGGATGCTGGGCCAGTCTCCCCTAAGGTTTACGTATAAATTGTGTTGGGCATGGGCGGGCGGTGTGACGCCGACTAGCGCAAGTGAAAGGAAGACTCCGGCGGTTCCACGATCACAAAATAAAAATAAAAAACAAAATCTGTATAGATTTCTTAAAATTCCTTTTCATTTATTGAAAAACTCTTTTAGAGTAATCCCAAATGGATGGTTTTGCTTGATATGCAAAAATGAGATCATCATTTCGTCCTATGCCAGGATAGAATCTATTTTTCAAGATCCATTTTACTAGACGGAAAGGATTGTCCACTGGATGAGGGATCTTCCCACTTCCACAAAAGCCCTTAGTCTCCATTTTTCAGTAGAGAACGCATATATGATATGATAAAGACGGGCAATCAAGTTTTGGATACCAAAGGTGTTTTTGGTTTCATCTAAGGCTTGAGGAAGAACTATCTAGCTATAAATGAGAAAATTTCCTAGAAATCATGGTGGGGCAACTTATATATGAGACTGTAGGCAAAAAAAAAGGGGACTAATACGAAACATTGTTCTAAAGAATCTACGCAAAGTTGAGAAGTAATATAAATCGAGCTCCACAAGGAAAAGACGGATGAAACAAAATTTAGCAAGACAAGGCCTAATATGAGGAAACCATATAGTCGTTGCCTTTAGGATATACTTACATTGAGAAGCAAATGAGATGGGGGAATGCGACATATAATACCAAGGGAAATGCAAGAAGGAGTGACTCAATTTGAAGTACTCATCACTTAATATAAGTGTCAAAATTAATATTAAAACAAATATTGTTTTGAAGAAATACATGGTCATGCAAGAGTTCTTATAAAGACATGTAGCATTTATAATTTTAATTAATAAACTTTGTGTGGTAAATATAGCAAGAGGAACGTAATCCTCTTCTTCCAATATTCATTAGCATAAGTTAACCACTACCATAATAATTAACTAAAGTTTACATAATTTATAACACACGTCAACTATTAAGACGATAATAGTTTTAATTAATATTGTTCTACTATCGGCACATACATAATTCAATTCACATGTAGAACTCGAGAAGACTTACGTCTATAGAAATTATTCGCCGTGTCCCATGAAATTTATGATTTGACTAAAGTTTCCACATGTCTTTCCGAATACTGAGGCAAATAATACTAAGTTTCATAATCTAAGTATCATTATCATAATGCGGATTTTCGAATATTATAGTATTACAATCATGAAAACTTTAGATGTCACACCAAGCGATGACATGTCAATTTTACACAAATCTATTCAATAGTTAACATGTGTCACATTTGGGCCCACTTAACCCTTGCATCCTCTCTCTCTCTCTTCAATTATGCAACACTATTGCTTCTTTTGGAAAAAAGAGTAGCCTAATCTCTTTTTTCTTTTTCAAAAACTTTCTCTCTCACGAGGTTCCACCGGTCACATCTCGAGCTTAAACTTGTTGCCTCCGGTATGTCACCTCCATCTCTGCCTCCATTTTCACCCACTTCCTCTCCAACCTCTTGCGCCACTATCTACTATTTAACTCCTTCCCATGCCTTATATGTTGGGTAGTGCGTTGGTTAAGAGGTCAAGGCCCTCTACTGTGTTGATGAACCATGTCTATGCTTCCACCTCATCCGTTGACTTGGTCGACCTCTAATCAAGGTTGATTCCTTGATTCAAGGCCAAGTTGAACTCTGTATCACAACTCTTGGGCTTGCTGGAGCTTAGATCCAATATTAGAGGCTCAAATTCACCAGCCGAGCTTGATGACGGAGGACTAAGAAGGTGGTGAGATGGTGGTGGAAGGAGATTCACATGATTAGGTTGAAAGCGATTCTGAGTTGATGGATGTCTACCGTCATCCCTTGTGATTTGAGGGGAAGAAGAAAAAAAAAGAAAAAAGAAAAGGAAGAAGAAAAATGTAAAAACATATAATTGGAGAGAGAGGATGCAAGGTTCTTGACATGTGGACCCAAATGTGACACATGTCAAATGCTGAACGGACTTATATCAAATTGACATTTAATTGCTTGCGCTCCCAAAGCTCGTGGAGTAAAGGACATTCCAGTTTAATTGTTCCCGATTTTTTCTTAAACTTGCTTATGGCAAGGTTTGGCTATAAAAGATCGAGGGTGAAATAGGGTTTTTCTTCTTTCCTTTAGGACAAGAATTGTAACTTGTAAAATGCCTCCATACAGGTGGACTTCTTCAACAACTCGTAGTCTTCAACAGGTCCTCGGAATTTTCAGCCTATTTTAAATCATATTCCAACATCAGTTGATGCAGTTATGAATCTTCAACTTACTAAAGTCGTTACTATGGAAGAAGTTTATGCTGCAATTCACCAATTGGGTGCCACCAAAGCTCCCGGCCCGGATGATCTGAATGGCCTCTTCTTTCAGCAGCACTGGCATGACATAGGCAGAGACATTCTTAAGAAAGTGCAGCTTTTCTTTGAATCTGGAACCCTCAACCCAGCCCTGAACAGAACCCAGATCACTCATATCCCCAAAAACAAAAATCCAAAAAGATTAGAACAGTTCCGGCCCATAAGCCTGTGCAACTTTATTTACAAAATCATCCCTAAAATCCTCGCCAATAGACTGAAACCTTTTCTACCGAACATCATTGCTGAATAGCGAAGTGCTTTCGTGGGGAGTCGACAAATCTAGGACAATATTTTGATTGTCCAAGAAGTTATCCACAGACTAAGAACTAGAGACAGGAGGAAAAAATTCCAAGCCATTCTTAAACTCGATATGCAGAAGGCTTATGATCGAATCGAGTGGGACTTCCTACAGGAGTGCTTATGTAAAATGGGCTTTAGTGTTGACTAGGTAAAGTGGGTAATGTAATGCGTTTCTACAGTGTCCTACAGCATCAAGTTTAATAGCGAATCTTTACCCTACTTCATGCCATCTCGAGGTATACGCCAGGGCGATCCTCTATCCCCATATATGTTCATTATTGTAGCTAATGTCTTATCACATATGATGAAGACAGCCCTCACAGAGGATACAATGTAAGTTAGCCGAAGCTTATAAGCAGGAATAGGATGTTGACCAAAACCTCACTGCAATGGCTTGTAGACTTGCTGCCGATCCATGCCATTAAACTGAACTGGAATTGCCCAACCCTTTCCCACCTACTATTTGCAGATGACTCCATTTTCTTCCTAGATTGAACGATACTGGAATGCCAAAAATTGGCATCTATTCTCCACCAATATCACAATGCATCTGGCTAGGCCATCAATCTTAACAAATCTGGGATTTTTTTTCAGCAAAGGGTGTCCAGACAGCCTTAAAAGAAATATGGTACTGATGTTGAGGGTTCCTAAAATTGTGAAAGCTAGGAAATATTTAGGCATCCCGTCGGACTGGGGGGCCTCGAAAAAAGATATGTTCGCATGGATACCGGCAAGGGTAAACTCGAAATTGGAGAGCTGGAAAGAAAACCTCCTTTCAAGAGCTGGAAATGAGACTCTCCTCAAATCAATAGTTCGGGCAATCCCTCAATATGCAATGTCAATCTTTAAAATCCAAGTTTCCATTATCAAAGACATTGAGAAAAAAATTGCTAATTTTTGGTGGAGGAATACTAATAAGACAACTGGTTTGCATTGGAGAAAATGGGATATCCTAAAACTTCGCAAGGAGGAAGGCGGTCTTGGCTTTAAGGACTTAATGGCTTTTAACACCGCTATGCTAGGGAAACAAGCTTGGAGGATTTCTCAAGGTCCGAACACACTTTGGACCTAACTCATGAAAGGTCTTTACTTTCTCAATTGTGATTTTTGGCGAGCAGGGAAAGGTTCTCATTCGTCGTGAGGCTGGCAAAGCCTTTTAGCTAGAAGAGATGCAATTACTCCCTAAGTCATGTGGGCAGTGGGGAATGGGCAACATATTTCAATTAGAGAGGATAGGTGGCTGAAAATAGGCCATATTGGAGGATTTGTGAGCCCATTTGAACCAAGTAAAGTTGCCGACTTGATTGATGTTGAAGCTGGACAATGGAAGGAAAACCTATTGCGCTCTCTATTCGAAGAACACCTAGTGAAGGCAATCAAAGCAATACCTCTAGGCCTCCAAACAACAGAAGACAAACTGGTTTGGACAAATAACAAGTTGGGAAACTATACGGTAAAAGGTGCCTACTTCTCAAACATAAAACCAACTAATCATCAGAAGTTGACGCCAACTACATTACACCAGTTTAATCCAGACTTATGGAAACGTATTTGGAACTCCGTCATACAACCAAAAATAAAATTCTTCCTCTGGAGTGCCTGCCAAAATGCACTTCCCACTTTGGATAATCTTTATAGGAGGAAGATTGTACCTGAACCATTATGCCCAATATGTAAGCAGGAACCGGAGATGATTGAGCACACCTTGTTGCTTTGCCCCTAGACAACACAAATTTGGAATGAGCCCTCTCTGCAAGCCCGAATAGATCAAGTGGGTCTGACAAGATTTGATGAATGGTTATGCAAGTATTTGGCAGGACAAAGAAGCTCACCTAACTTTGAACTAGTTGCCACAGTTTTATGGTGCATATGGAAGGATCGTAACCACTTCATTTTTAAGAAACATACCCTCAACCCGCACCAAACCCTGTTCAATGCCATAATATCACAGGAGAGCTTCTCAACTTGGAATAGAAAATCACCAAGAAGGAATCTCGGACAAGACGAACCTGGAATGTGGCAACCCCCTGCCACGGGAGTACTAAAAGTTAATATAGATGCCTTGTTCGAAGGTACCTGGAATATCAGCAATTCGCCTAAAGGATGTCCAGAGGAGGTGGTGTGTCACAATGACACAATTCCGGATCCTTCCTTGCCTTCAACCTCTAATTGGGACAAAAATCTGACCAACCAAAATGCCTTCCCAATCCCTAATCCAAGTTCACATGCAGACATGATTGAGCCAAACTCTGATATAACTCCTATCATGAAGGTCCACAGTTATGCTAGTAAGGATAAAACACATAGAGCTATAGTACAAATTCGAGAAGTCCAGTCTGGACCCAATGCCTACCTAATTTGAACAGAAAGGCGACCATATCACATCTCAACCCAAGTCGAGGTCATACCTGTAATGACACACACATGATGCCCAGTAGAAATCGAGCAAGACAAAATGGAAAACAACCCCTGGTCCGGAGCCCCGTTGATGCACACCATCCGCCACCTGCAATGACTAATAACCAAGTCAAGCTTAGCAAAAATGCATCCGCAACACCCAGTACACAACATTCCAGTAAAGGGAATACCCAAATGCCACTTTTATCTAAGAATAATCGTGCGAGGAACATAGACAGAAGTAGCCCTTACTTGTTCGGCAATGCTAACCAAATGGAGACGCCACACTCTTCCCAGTCTATAATACAAATCACCCGCCTGAGCAGTGCAGTATAGATGTCGTCCCAGATAGTGAAACTCCCCCTTAAGATGCGGCACTAGCGACGAAACATATACCGACATTGCAGTTGCGGAACACAACATCGGATCTCCTGGTGGGAATGGGTCTAAACAACTACAGTCACCACCCTCTTTCCAAATCTATAGCGAAAAGCCCCCTATTGAGCTGCACAGTACAAATGACATCCCTTCTTATGGGAAGCGTCCCTTGAACAACACCACCATCAAAGAAACATTTATCGCCTCTGCTATGGAGTATCACAAACTCAGATCAACCAGATCTAGTCTTCCAACACGGCAAAGCAAAGACGACGAAGCATCCAAGATGGAAGGACTTGCAGATCGGCAAAGCAAGTTGGGAGCACGACCCACTAGCACAGCAACGACGCAGTTGAAGGAAGCAACCCAGATCTAGCATTCAGCCATGCCCCGAACAGAGTGATGATAGAAGCCTCCTCCGCTCCTCAACAGATGTGATCGAAGGAGGGAAGGACTTCCAGATCAGAAGAGCAGGTTGGGCGATCGACCCCCCAGCATAGCAACGACGCAGAGGAAGGACGGGACCCAGATTCGGCTTTCAGCCATGCCCCGAATAGCGTAATGACAGGAGCCTTCTCCACTCCTCAATAGATGCGATCAAGAGCTTGGGCTTCGGTAGCTTGTATCTGCAGAGATTCATTTGGCCGAATACGAGATGGGTTTGCAAAGGATATCGAGGTAAGTTCAGCAGAACAAGCGGAGGTCGTAGCCTTGGTTGAAACCCTAGATTTCATCTCTTCCACGCTCATCCCAAATTCCCCAGAAAAAGAAATAGTACTTCTGTTTGATTGTTGGATGTTAGTGGAAAGTGTTCTATATTTCACAAACTTAAGCTGGACAGTACAACCTCTCGTGGATCGGGCCAAGCACAAGCTGGAGAATATTTCGAGCCTGACACTCGCACACTATACTCAAAATACTAATAGAGTGGCTAATTGGGTAGCTAAAGCACAGCGTTTGCATTTTCTTCCTAGGAACTGGGTCTTTAACCCTCCCTCTACTCTTTTGGATTTACATTGTTGGAATTCGAGTCGGCAGAAGATGACTTACTTGATTCTGATGTGCAAACAACAAATGGCCCTGGAACGAACGTTGAATTGCGAATAAATCACGAACAACACTACCTCACGTTAGTCTGGATGCAATCACAAGGAAAACACCCGATTTCCATGGCATAAATGCCGATCGTTCTTGCAAAAGTGAAATGGAATTCCTTTTTCTTCTTTGATGGAAATGGAGAGAAAATTTAGTGCGAATGAATTGCCAACAAACCCAACGGTTGTGTTCGGGAGGCTTTTGTACGTCTCCCTTCATACCCCTCCATTTGTGTATTTCCATCGTAGCATATCAAGTCCAAATGGTGTAGTCCAATCGCACCCCATCATGGACGTACTAGCTAACTAACTAAAGTACAATATCTCCCACTCGGACATGATGGGCTTGATAGCTCTCTATCAAGAATATAAGGCATTCAACATTCATCAACTTTACAAAACAATTCATACTGGCAAATAAGCCGTGCGACCAGTGAGTACACCTGTACTTGGGAGCTCATATTATGCACCTGTTAAGGATGACATAATGGCTACAACCCTGAAAAGAAATAAACAATCGATGTCTTACGAAGGCCCCGGCACACATTTTGTTACATCACCCAAGTATACTTATCCCCTAAAGGCTATACTTGACTATTCTCAAAACACCATGTATTTACAATTACATCCTCAACCACATAGGACGATATAATTGGTCGACCAGTAAATACATGTGATAGATGTAAAACAACAATAGTCTTCCTTCGCACTCATGTCTCTCTCAATTTCCAATATGGTTCTATTCATTCTCTCAGCTACCCCATTTTGTTGTGGAGTACCAGAAATAGTCAATTGTCGTACAATTCCCTTTTCATCATAAAGAGCCTTGAATTGCTCCGATAAATACTCACGTCCATGATCGGTTCTCAATGCCTTTATTGTTTTGTTCAACTGATTCTCTACCATCGCTATATATCGTCTAAAGCAGTCTAATGCTTCTAACTTATGGGAGATTAGAAAGACATAACCGAAATGTGTGAAGTCATCTATGAAAGTGATGAAATATGAGACTCTATGCCTCGCCCTCACATTCAAAGGACCACAAATGTCAGAATGTATGAGATGCAATGGAAATTCAACTCTAGTCCCTTTACCGAATGGTTTTCTAGTTATTTTTCCCGCTAGACAATGTTCACATACGAATAGACTAACATTAGTGAGTGATCCTAAAAGGCCTTCTCTAGCTAATCTTTGCATTCTTTGCAATCCAATGTGATCTAATCTAGCATGCCAAGTACTTGCATTAATCTCAACATTGTTAGAAGACACAATTAAAGAAAAACAACAATCAACGTTAACATTGTACTGATCATAGTCAATGTCTAACACCATAAATCATTTGATACATGACCTGAACCATAATAAACTATTCCATACAAAATGTCAACACAATCACCATGGAAATTCAATACATAACCTAAGCTAAGAAGAACAATTACAGAGACCAAGTTTCGTCGAATATCTTGAGTATAAAGGACATCATGCAGGAATAGGTTTCGACCACCACATAAGATTAATTTACATGTGCCGATACCCTTCAACTCTTGAGTTATTCCCAATATATATCCATCTTCTTCCAGGCGGTATACGACGATACTCCACAAATGCTTCTCGGTCTCTAGCTACATGGTCTATTGCTCCTGAGTCTACAGTCCACATTGGATGAGATTCAGCAAGCATTACAGTACTAGAAACAAAAGCATTACTCAAAGTAATGGAGTAATAGGGTACCTTTTTTCGACTCAGTGCATTCATGAGCAAAGTGACCCATCTTGCCACAATTGTGGCATTCCATCTTAGCCTTGTCCTTCTTCCCACCACGCTTATTGCGTCGGAAGGTCTTAGCCCTCTTGGGTCCCTGATCAGTCATCTTCCCTTTATTGTTGAACTAAAGATTCCTCTTGCACTTGAAGCCCAAAACTTTGCGCGAACTCGATTCAACAAAATAAGCATGGGTAGAGGATCTCGCAGCCTCTAGGCACTCGTCCTCTAATTCTAAATGGCGTGCAATATCATCAAAAGTGACAATGTTCTCATTATACGTCATATTGATCTTCATATGCTCCCAATTATTAGGAAGATACCTTATAACAGCCTGAACTTGCTATTCATCAGTAAGGGAGTGACCTGCCGACTTCAGCTCATGGATCATGTTTGACATCTCCCGAAGATGCCGCCTCATCGTTACATTTGGGCGCTTTCGGAATGTGTCAAACTTGATGGTGAGTCTCCTCAGCTTAGTGGCAGATGTACCCCAAAACTTATCTTTTAAGGCAACCCACATAGCTTGAGCTTTGTCATAACTCCCAAACTCACACAGAGATCATCTTGCATACAGCTCAATAACGTGATGCGAGCAATGCTATTTTTCTTTTTCCAAGCTTGATAAGCTTCCAAATCTCTCCTGTGTTGAGCTGAAGTTCCAAGCTCAGGTTCATCCATGGTATGGTTGAGGGTTTCCAAAACCTCTTGCTCCTCAAGAATGTACTGAACCTTTCGATTCCAAATATCATAATTGTCACCGTTCAGTTTCTCACCTTTATTGAGGTCAGCCACAATGGTCTTGGATGTCGATGCCATAATCAATTGCTATAACACATTGACATAATAAACGCAGAATCAATACTAACACACTTTACAGAGTAACACACATATTTAATTTGTAGCAAAGACAAATTAAATTAATGATAATTCAACAAAAGACACAAAAGCAAAAGTTCACAATGTTCCCAATCAACTTCTATGTACAATTGTTCTATTATCATTAGTTAGTTTAATTTGCGCAAATTTAAGTTCTAGGTGAGAACTCCTTTCAATTCTACCAACCTACGAACTCCCACTAGGAAAAATAATTACATGACCTTATGTAATATCTACATTTTTCCTTAACACAAAAAACATTGCATGATAATAACTAGCATATAAACAACAATCATGCTTCAATTATAACTATAATTGCAATTCAACATGTAATGGATTTCCTAACATTGTTCTAATTTTCTAGCAACTAGAAAATTGTAAGTATATTAAAAATATATATATCATATCATTGAACCAAGCTCTACACAGCATATATAACAACATTTGCATACGAGCTAGCTATTGTATTTCCTAAACCACAAGAAAATACAAGCTACAAATGAGTAAACTATGCATTAAACCCCAGAAAATACGCGTACATAGGGTTTCCTACGCATTTTCATATATTTACAAAATTCAAAAATATAAAATAATTATACCACTGTGTAGAAGACACTCATACGAACAAAACGCCACCGACCACGCTCCAATCAAAGCTCGCACGTGCCCCCACGCGCCCCCTAAGTGTGCGGCGCGTGTGACGCACACGCCAGCAAGCCAAACGGCTCCTGGTCGGTCCGACCGATCTGACGGGGTGACCAGTCCGACCGGTTTGACCGCCGGACCGATTGACCGGTCAACGGTCGGGTCGGGTCGGGTCAACGGGTCGGGTCGGGTCGCCGGCCGGCCAACCGTCACCAGCGCTGACGTCATCCCGGCGGTTACTGACTATTGGGTGACGTCATCACGCGCCGGTTCACTGATTGGCGCGTATGGTGCACGCGCTGGCTTTGCCAGCGCTTCAAGCGCGTGGCGCCCACACGCAGCAGCTTCTAGCCACATGTGTGGGCGCATCCAGCGTCTCCTACCGATGCTCGACCCATCGCCGAACTCGTCTCAACGAGCTCTTTCACCCTCTATATTCAAAAAATTAATTTTGACCAAAAATTATTTCGAAAACGGCCAAAACCTCACCGATGCACGCGACCCCGAACCCGTTCTTTGCTCTGGGTTCAATTTCAAGTTTTTCATATGGCAATTCCGACTATCAAAAATCCAAACAGTGTAGAATACAATCTCTTGATCTCAATATCAAATGGTAAATGAGAAAACTCAATGAAAAACAAGGCAGAAATCACGACCTGGCTCTGATACCAATGTTGGAATTCGAGTCGGCGGAAGACGACTTACCTGATTCCGATGTGCAAACAGCAAATGGCCCCGGAGCAAACGTTGAATTGCGAATAAATCACGAACAACACTACCTCACGTTAGTCTGGATGCAATCATAAGGAAAACACCCGATTTCCACGGCGTAAATGCCGATCGTTCTTGCAAAAATGAAATGGAATTCCTTTTTCTTCTTTGATGGAAATGGAGAGAAAATTTAGTGCGAATGAATTGCCAACAAACCCAACGGTTGTGTTCGGGAGGCTTTTATACATCTCCCTTCGTACCCCTCCATTTGTGTCTTTCCATCGTAGCATATCAAGTCCAAATGGTGCGGTCCAATCGCACCCCATCATGGACGTACTAGCTAACTAGCTAAAGTACAACATACATTTTCCTACGTAAAAGAAATTTGTTCCGCCAGAATGTACGCAAATTCTATCAATGTTAGATTGATGGGTTTGGCATTCTAGGAAGATTGCTGACTTATGCTCCAAAAATCACGTATCGGTCAAGACAAATCCTTTATTCTAACTAAAATAAGTGGCTTTAGTATGCGGTCAAATGAATAGATCCGTGTTATGTTATTAATGTACTATTCAACTCTTAATCCGAATAAATGTACCCACTCGTGGGTAGATGCGTTGGTGTTTATTCTCCTCTGCTACGCTGCGGTCGAAAGTCCGAATCCCCACATTGCTATCGCGATTCAAGTGGGGGGCCCTGACAGTTGGATGTTGGGCCAGTCTCCCCCAAAGTTTACGTATAAATAGTGCGCAGCACGACGTCAGCTTGTGTCACCGGGCATGGGCAGGTGGTGTGACATCGACTAGCACAAGTGAAAGGAAGTCTTCGGCGATTCCTCGGTTACAAGAAAAAAAAAAAACAAAATCCGTATAAATTTCTTAAAATTCCTTTTCATTTATTTAAAAACCCTTTTAGAGTCATCCCAAATGGATTTGCTTGATACGCAAAAATGAGATCACCATTTCGTCCTATGCCAGGATAGAATCTATTTTTCAAGATCCATTTTACTAGATGGAAAGGATTGTCCACTGGATGAGGGATCTTCCCACTTCCACAAAAGCCCTTAGTCTCCATTTTTCAGTAGAGAACGCATATATGATATGATAAAGACGGGCAATTAACTTTTGGATACCGAAGGTGTTTTTGGTTTCATCTAAGGCTTGAGGAAGAACCATCTAGCTATAAATGAGAAAATTTCCTAGAAATCATGGTGGGGCAACTTATATATGAGACTGCAGGCTAAAAAAAGGGGACTAATGTGAAACATTGTTCTAAAGAATCTACGCAAAGTTGAGCCGTAATATAAATCGAGCTCCACAAGGAAAGGACGGATGAAACAAAATTTAGCAAGACAAGGCCTAATATGAGGAAACCATATAGTCGTCGCCTTTATAATATACTTACATTGAGAAGCAAATGAGATGGGGGAATGCGACATATAATACCAGCCATTTGTTATTGTCTAATATAATTTGATATTTTTCATTGCTAGACATAACTATACATGCTAATCACCGACTTGATGTGGTACAAATGCAAGGGAAAGTTGTTATACGTGACCAAGGGAAATGCAAGAAGGAGTGACTCAATTCCAAGTACTCATCACTTAATCTAAGTGTCAAAATTAGTATTAAAAAAATATTGTTTTGAAGAAATACAAGGTCATGCAAGAGTTCTTATAAAGACATGTAGCATTTATAATTTTAGTTAATAAATTTTGTGTGGTAAATATAGCAAGAGGAACATAATCCTCTTCTTCCAACATTCATTAGCTTAGTTAACCACTGCTATTAATAATTAACTAAAGTTTACATAATTTATAACACACATCAACTATTAAGACGATAATAGTTTAATTAATATTGTTCTACTATTAGCGCATACATAATTCAATTCACATGTAGAACTCCAGAAGACTTACGTCTATAGAAATTATTCGCCGTGTCCCACGAAATTTATGATATGACTAAAGTTTCCACATGTGTTTCCGAATACTGAGGCAAATAATACTGAGTTTCATAATCTAAGTATCATTATCATAATGCGGATTTTCAAATATTATAGTATTACAATTATGAAAACTTTAGATGTCACACCAAGTGATGACATGTCAATTTTACACAAATCAATTCAATGGTTAACATGTGTCACATTTAGGCCCACTTAACCCGTGCATCCTCTCTCTCAATTATGCAACACTATTGCTTCTTTTGGAAAAAAGAGTAGCCTAATCTCTTTTTTCTTTTTCAAATACTTTCTCTCTCACGAGGTTCCACCGGTCACATCTCGAGCTTAAACTTGTCGCCTCTGGTATGTCACCTCCATCTCTGCCTCCATTTTCACCCACTTCCTCTCTAACCTCTTGCGCCACCATCTACTATTTAACTCCTTCCCATGCCTTATATGTTGGGATGTGTGTTGGTTAAGAGGTCAAGGCCCTCCACTGTGTTGATGAACCACGTCTACGCTTCCACCTCATTCATTGCCTAGGCTGACCTTGGTCGACCTCGAATCAAGGTTGATTCCTTGATTCAAGGCTGAGTTGAACTCTGTATCACAATTTTAGGGCTTGCTCGAGCTTAGATAAAATATTGGAGGCTCAAATTCACCAGCCGAGCTTGATGATGGAGGACTAAGAAGGTGGTGAGACGGTGGTGGAAGGAGATTCACGTGATTAAGTTGAAAGCGATTCTGAGTTGATGGACGTCTGATGTGGTCCCTTGTGATTTGAGGGGAAGAAGAAAAAAAATGGAAAAAAGAAAAAGGAGAAGAAAAAAGTAAAAACATATAATTGGAGAGAGAGGATGCAAGGTTCTTGACATGTGGACCCAAATGTGACACATGTCAAATGCTGAATGGACTTATATCAAATTGACATTTAATTGCTTGCGCTCCCAAAGCTCATGGAGTAAAGGACATTCAAGTTTAACTGTTCCCGATTTTTTCTTAAACTTGCTTATGGCAAGGTTTGGCTATAAAAGATCGAGGGTGAAATAGGGTTTTTCTTCTTTCCTTTAGGACAAGAATTGTAACTTGTGAAATGCCTCCATACATATGAGTTGGCACATTTTCCTACGTAAAAGAAATTTGTTCCGCTGGAATGTATGCAAATTCGATCAATGTTAGATTGATGGATTTGGCATTCTAGGAAGATTGCTGACTTATGCTCCAAAAATCACGTATTGGTCAAGATAAATCCTTTATTCTAACTAAAATAAGTGGCTTTAGTATGCGGTCAAATGAATAGATCCGTGTTATATTATTAATGTACTATTCGACCCTTAATCCGAATAAATTTACCCACCCATGGGCAGATGCGTTGGTGTTTGTTCTCCCTTGCAACGCTGCGGTCGAGAGTTCGAATCCCCACATTGCTATCGCGATTCAAGTGGGGGGCCTTGACAGTTGGATGCTGGGCCAGTCTCCCCCAAGGTTTACGTATAAATAGTGCTTAGCACGACGTCGCCTTGTGTCACCGGCATGGGTGGGCGGTGTGACGCCGACCAGCGCAAGCGACTAGCGCAAGCGAAAGAAAGTCTCCGGCGGTTTGTCACTACACAAAAAAAACAAAAACAAAAACAAAAACAAAAAAACAAAATCCATATAAATTTCTTTAAATTCCCTTTCATTTATTGAAAAACCCTTTTAGAGTTATCCCAAATGGATGGTTTTGCTTGATAGGCAAAAATGGGAAAAAGTACCAAAATAGTCCTAAACCTTTTGTATTGGTACCGATTCAGTCATAAACTTTTTAATTGGAACAATTTAGTCCTAAACATTTTTACATTGATACCAATCCAGTCCATCCAGCTAATTTAAGCTGGAAATTGCTGACGTGCCCACCAGCCAGCCTCACGTGGACAAATTTAATAATTTTTTATATTTTTTTCAGATTTTTAAATTATTTTTTTTCCTTTTTTTCTCTTTTTTTCTTTTCTTCTTAACCCTTGGCCGGCCGACCATCGCCGGCCGAGGCCGGTTGGGGCAGGGGCCCCGCGCCCTTTGCTGGCCATGGGTGAGGGCTGTGTGGCCTCGCCGGCCACAAGCGAGGGCGGCCCGCCTAGATCCGAGGGGAGGGCCTCGCGCCCTGTTGGCGACAAAGCGAGGGCGCGGCAGCCCCGACTCGTGGTCGACGAGGGCGTCGGGCCCTCGCCCGCATCCAGCGAGGGCCGAAACACTCGCCCGTTGGCCGTGAGGGCCTCTACGCCCCTCGTTGGCGACAGCAAGGGCACGGCATCCCTCGCTCGTGGCCGACGAGGGCATTGGGCCCTCGCCTAGATCTGGGCAGGGGCCGACACCCTCGCTTGTGGCCAACGAGGCGTTGGGCCCGCCCATCCAGGCGAGGGCCATGGTGACCTTGCCTATGGCTGACGAGGGCCGCTGCGCCCTCACCGGCCATCGGGCAAGGGTTTCGGCCCTCGCTTGATCTGGGTGGGGCCGACGCCTCGCTTGTGGCCGGCGAGGGCACGGCGGCCTCACCAAGTGGCCAGCGAGGGGCCGGCGAGGGCGTGGGGCCCTCGCCTCGATCGGCCTTTGGCCAAGAATGGTCGGCCGGCGGCGAGGGTTAAGAAGAAAAGAAAAAAAAATAATTTAAAAAATCTGAAAAAATATATATAAAAAAATTTTAAATTTGTCCACGTGGCGCCACATAAGACTACCGGCGGCCATGTCAACAATTTCTAGCTTATTAGCCAGATGGACTGAATTGGTACCAATGTAAAAAGGTTTAGGACTAAATTGGTCCAATTAAAAAGTTTATGACTGAATCGGTACCGATACAAAAGGTTTAGGACTATTTTGATACTTTTCCCGGCAAAAATGAGATTCTCATTTCGTCCTTTGCCAGGATAGAATCTATTTTTCAAGATCCATTTTACTAGACGGAAAGGATTATCCAATGTATGAGGGATCTTCCCACTTCCGCAAAAGCCCTTCGTCTTCATTTTTCGGTAGAGAACGCATATATGATGCGATAAAGACGGGCAATCAGTTTTGTATACTGAAGGTGTTTTTGGTTTCATCTAAGGCTTGAGGAAGAACTATCTAGCTATAAATGAGAAAATTTCCTAGAAATCATGGTGGGGCAACTTATATATGAGACTGCAGGCAGAAAAAGGGGACTAATGCGAAACATTGTTCTAAAGAATCTACGCAAAGTTGAGAAGTAATATAAATCGAGCTCCACAAGGAAAAGACGGATGAAACAAAATTTAGCAAGACAAGGCCTAATATGAGGAAACCATATAGTCGTTGCCTTTAGGATATACTTACATTGAGAAGCAAATGAGATGGGGGAATGCGACATATAATACCAGCCATTTGTTATTGTCAATGATAACAAGTTGAAGAACAGAAAGAAAAGTAAAGGGTTTGCTGAAGAATCTCAACTTGACATCTAGGCATTCACAAAAAAAGTTAGAATCAACGCCTAATATGAAAACAAGAAACTGCAAGCATGAAAAAGCAAAGAGAAGCCATTGAAGATTGTTGGCATCCAAAATCAACCCGAACATCACTTGCTGGTCACAAGGGTAAAAAGTATGGAAAGTTAGGCGAAATCACACTTAATTACCAAGGGGATATTACAACATGATCGATGAGCCCGTAAAAAGAAATTCAACTATCGATGGCAAAGACAGAAACCACTATGAATTCAAAAATTAATGTTTGACAGCAATTACTTGGTGGTTCAAATATCCTTGGAGTTCAAGAAATGAGGCAAAAGAAGTTCAAATATCCTTGGAGTCCCAAGAAATGAGGAGCGGTTGATATCCGAAGACCCAGTTACAAGACCCTTTATCGATAAAAAAAAAAAAGGGTGGGGGGGTGGAACCAAGACACGATCGAGTTAGTTACACAGAAAATGAGACAGATTAACCATGACGAGAATGGAACGAGGACATGACAGAGCATGTGACATAGAGCGGTTACTGGAAAGTATCTTTATAAATACCGTAGGTTAGTCAACAAAGACTCTCCTGAAAACAAGAAGAAAAAGCTATTTCTTTACGTTATTTTCAACATGTTCTAGCCTCCTTAGTTGTAGTTACTAGGTTTCCGTCGTCAATTAAATTCCAATGTTCCTCATATCTTGGTCCAGTGTTGTCGATTAAATTCCGGCATTGTGCATTTTATCTTAGCACATAGCCATTGATTAGATTCAATTTCGGCATAACTTGGGTTCCGTCAGTCGATTAACAAGACTCTAGTTTGGATTGTACAGTGGTGTTTCAGGTTGAAGTTCAACATTTGTACTACATTTGGTATCCTTTGTCGAGAATTAGCACGGAACCCTCATCCCTTACAAATAAAGCCGAAGAACTCTCCATAAAAGATATTTCGTTGCGAGTGCAAAACCGGCGAAACATCTTTTTTACATGCTTGGTAGAATCTTTGTGCTATTTTGAGAGGGTACTATGCCATGAACTAGAAGTCGGCCCAACTTCAATAACCTAACTGACGAATCACTCACCTTAATGGCTGAAGATCTAGGACTTGTTGGGTTGTCATCAACCTAGCCGCCTCGAGCCATTCTCAAGAGGAAGACATTGATGTCCCAAGACACTGCTCAAAGGAGCTAAGAAGGCTAACGGAGTTTACCCCTATGATGTTATCGTATATAAGGAGAACGTTTGAAGAAACTCAGAACAAGTTTGTAGATTATGCCGTCAAATGCATGATGGATGTGGTCAGGCCATCAATCATTAATACCTATCAGAAGTATGCTCAAGGGCAGCACGAAGTGGTAAAGACAATTCTGCCCCAAACTAAGGCAGGGACCACAACTTCCAAGTGCGTTCCTCCTTCGACTGGTACTTAGATAACTTTTGGTACTATAGGATAAGGCATGCCTACTATAGATCCCTTTAGGATTTTGTAAAGAGGAGAAAATGTCGCAACAGCCCATACCTGTGCACTTACTACTTCAAAAATGTTGCCCGGTATAACCCAACCAGCTCCTATCAACAATAGTAATGGGATTATTAACCAGACTTCCCACCAGAATACGCTATTCCTGGCCAATGAGAATGCTCAAGTTCATGGCGTTATTCATCAGCATAATCCTACACCGATGCTTGTTACTGCTGTTGATAACCAAGAAATGTTGTTAGTTCAACCAAGGGGGCAGAAGCAGCTTCCACAACCAGCCCTTCTTCATACTGCGTACAATAGACGTTGCATCAAGTAAATCGCCCACCAAATCTGCAAAATAATATGAAGCCCGTGCAATTCCAGGTTCTATAGGAACCTCCACAACCTCAAATCTAGTAGATGCCTAAATTTCAACAACAACCACCTAGGCTATGCCTCAATATAAATCAGATGTGGTAGCCTAATTACGGTATTTAACAAGGTTACCCTTGCGCACACTGGGTCAAAATCAAATACGTGTTGATTCGACGATAAGGCAGTATGCCATTGATGTGCGACTCATTAGGAACGCTACAGGAAACCATACCTAGATTGAATGGATACAGTCCCATATCCGAAGGGGTTTTAAGATGTAGGAGTTTACGCTATTTAACGGAGATAATGACTGGTCTACATTCAAGCATATTAATCGATTTAATACGTTATGTGGTGATGTCGCGCGTGGGGATAATTGGAAATTGCGATTATTCCCTCTTTCACTATCGAAAACTGTTTTGATATGGTATACATTTTTACCAGCAAGTTCAATATTCTCTTGGGAACTGATGGAAAGGCTTTTTAATACGTAGTTCCAAAGGGCCATCTCTGATTTATTGACCATGAAGCAAATGGGGAATGAATTAATTGATCAGTTCATATCAAGGTTCAAGAGAGTTAGGAATTTAGTTCCTTTGCCAGAAAGACCTTTGCCGACCTGGCCTTCAATGGTTTGACATTAAAGATAAGAGAAAGAATGGTAGAATAGCCTTGCTTAGATTTATTCCAGTTACTCACCATAGCAACCAAATATGAAAGTTTACTGAAGGAAAAGGATAAAAGGCATGCACGAAGGGGTGATTTTAATTTCGTCGGAACCTCTGAATTTGATGAGGAAGTAGAACCAGTAGAGCTAGTAGAGGTGGCTGTTGCCAAGATGGTAATAGATAAGCCATATACTTGTCAGGCATTAAAACCCCCAAGAATCAAAGAGAAATCGGCCATTATGGCCAAAGCCAAAGAGTCTACATATTATTCCTTTGATGTTAATAAAACTGAGGAAATCTTTGATATGCTGCTGGCGAACGGACAAATAAGATTGACTGAAGGTCAACTATACCAAACAAAGATGAATTGACAGGCAAGTATTGCAAATGACATCATTCATTGAGTCATAATACTACCGATTGCATAGTCTTGAAGAAGAATAATCAAAAGCAACCTGTCTGTGGAAAATCAAATTTGCTAATGACAAAGGTAAGGCCCTAATGGAAATTGACATTGATCCATTTCCAGTTATGACAAGAATAGTGTCATTAACACGCAAAAATGGGCGACGGCAAACATCAAACTTGTGTGCACAATGCACATAGGAGCTTGAAGGGCTGCATTGACGTTATCCTAAAAGGTTAGATGATCCAAAGATGACTACAGTTGAAGGAATTTATGATGCCGATCAGCCATAAGCCGGCCAATAGACTCATTTTGGAAATAGAAAGGTTTATTTAGAATGGTAGCATGACTATTTAAAAGTCTAAAGTCGTTCAGGCAAAGATATGAAGATGGGGATCCTATTGTAGACACGTTGAGAGAGCCCAGTGATACGTTTGATTATTTTGTTAGATATGGACCACTACCTTTGTACTCTCGTGATTGTGTTCCTACTGGATGGGGGAGGAATTTGATGACCCTAATCCTGAAGGTTTTAGTTCACCCATCTTGCCATATTGACAGCAAACCATAAAGGCACCTTATGACCCATCAGAGGGCTAATGGTATGAAGAGTTTAGTGGGTAATATAACACGAACTCAAAAGAGAATGATGCAAAGAAAGAGGAGAATGCACCAGTTATAAGAACAAGTTAACTAGATTCGTATCACATAAGTCAAACCAGCATTGGTTGCAATAAATGGCTCAAAGCCATATAGAACTAAAAACCTGGTATGGAGGAGGAAGACAGAAAAACGGTCCTTAACACTTGACGGAAAAAGGGTTCAACTCACTTGGGAACACGAGTAGAGGCCAAAGACATTGTCAAGGTCGGTGTTTCCTTTGAGTTCATGCATGGCCCAAGTTATACTACCTCAAGATTTTCGAGGCAATCTTACTAGGTCCTAGGAAGTTGAAGAAGTGTTGACTAGTGAAAAACAGGGAGCTGAATTTCATTTTGATAATAAAGAGGTTATTGAGTTTGAGAAGTTACCTGCGAGTAGCTCCAATCACCTAAGAACTTTGAATATTGTTGCTAATATCAATGGTCGCCCATTATCTAGGGTATTGATTGATGGTGAGTCCACTTTGAATCTTATCCGATATATGTTTTTTAAAAGGCCAGTCAGAAGAGACGAAGAAATAATTCTGTTGAATATTTAGTTATCAGACTTTACTGGAGAGGTTACCGATGTCAAAGGAATATTTGTGGCAGATTTGGCCATTGGATCCAAAACTTCGAAAACGTCCTTATCTATAATTGATTCTGATGGGTCATATAACTTGTTGCTAGGGTGAGATTGGATTCATGGGAATCAATGCGTCCATCAACATTGCACTAGATGGTAGCATTTTGGAATGGCGGCAAGGTGGAATATGTAAAAGAGGGATAAGTACACCAGAATTGCCAAAAATTGTGCATGGTGTTTACTTTAGTGCCAAAAGATTTCATCAGCTCACTTAAATACCAAATCGGAGAAAAATGATAACTTAAATGCTTTCGATGAGATATCCCCGCCACATTGATTACCTAGCAGCTTATAATTAAAATTTTAATATAATTTGACAAATTTTTAAAAAATCCAGTCCATGTGGACAAGCAAAACGACCTTTGCACAATGATCATTTAAATGAGATTAACACTAAAATGATCACTTTTTAACAACGACCAACATTAAAGTAATCATTTTTATATAACAACCGACACTTAAGTAATAATTTTTAATAATAATCACTTAAATGATCCATATTTACAATCTTTGGTACTCAAATGATCACTCAACTTGTCAACATGGCGTTTCTGAGAAAAAATGTCATTTTTCCTTTTTTTTTGCATTGGTCCTTCATTTGCATTTTATGTCCTTTTCATCTTCATCAAAATCCCAAAAAGTAGAGAATTGACTTTTGAGTTGGCTTTTTGATCAACCTTTTGACTAAAAAGTCAACCCCAAGTCAAAATTTAACTTTTTGCACAAAAAGGCCAAAGATAGTCTCAATTTCACTTTTACATTGAAAAATAATAATCAAAGTTTGACCTATTAATTGACATTTAAGTGATTAATTAGTAAAATATTAACTTTGGTTAACACTTTGACAAAAAAATCTCAAAAATTTCAAAACCCTCAAATCATCTTATTTTTACTTTTATTTGACTTTGGCATAAAATATTTCACAAAAATGAATTAAAAACCTAATTTTCCAATTTTTTGGATTATGTTCGAAATCGGACAAAAATAAAATAACTTTGTTTCTAGTCATTTTTTTAGTATAACTTTATTCGCAACATTTGATCAAGAGGTCATTCTAAATCCAATCGTCAAACCAATTTGGAATTTCAGTTGGTATAAAAATTTCCAATTTTAGCCCTAATCAGTTGTCTTGATCAATTCTTCATTGTTTGGGCAATTATGCCCTTAACTATCTTAATTTTTTAGTGGCAATTCAAATCCGGCACCAATTTTGGCAAATTTAGATGGGAACATCTCAATTTGGCATATGCGCTTGAAGGTTATGAAATCAAGCTAGTGTGGTTTGATTGAGTCGATTCGACTAGTTCAAATCAAGTCGATTCTAGACTAGGGTCCAATTGAAGTTCAATTGCAAATAGGGGTCTAACTTGTGGCATCATTTTATTAGGAATTTAATGAATTTGAGGATTTTGCGCACAATTAATCAGCATGGGATAATCTAATTGCGTTTAATTTTAATTTCACTTTAATTAAAAAAATCAGAAAATTAGAACAAAATTAGGATTACGATTGAGGTGGTTTAAGTTGGTCAAACTCGGGTCAAACCGGTTCGAACAGTTCAACTTGGTTTTGACTAGCATTGACCCGTGGCCATTTTCCGACCATTTTCCAGTGACTGGTGACAATTTCAGACTAGTCATGCCTTGGCTGATGGCCAACTCTCTACCATGCATCAAAATTATGAAAATGCCCTAAAGTGAAAAATTACCAAAATGCCCTTGTCTAGTCATCCAATCTTGGCCATCCATTAGACTCATCACTTGAGATAGTTATTTTTTGGTCAAGGTTGATGGACGAATTTTGAAGATAAACCGCAAGGCTAAAGAGTCAAGAATTCAAGTCTCCGTTCAGGTTATAATTGCTAATTCTTTAGTTGCATTTCTTAATTTTTAGGAGTCTTTACTTTACTATTATGTAAGTTTCAAGAGTCAAAGTTCTAAATTCCTAGTTCTCGAATTACTTTCCAGTTCCCATGCTTTAATGTTTCGATAATTCCCATGTCATTATCTCTCTTATATATATATAGAGGAAAGCTCTCAATTGTAATGTGAAAAGTTGTTTGAATGATAATCTTTCTTTGTAAGTTGAATTATTTATCTGATTCTTTATCTAACGTTGTTGGTAGTGAATCAAATAATTCTTTATCCTTAGCTGGTGGAGCAATCCTTTATGCCTCGGTGAGGAGCTGCCATCTATCTCAGTTCTTTATCCCTTGCTGGTGGTTTCTGCCTTTATTCATTAATAGTGAACCTCCCTATCCCTCAACATTTATATTACATTAATTCGTCCATCTCCATACACCTTTCATGCACACAACCCATAAACCCCATTTCTAGAATCACTCGCCCACGTATGCATCAAATATGAATAACATGATATTTTTAAAAATTTCATCAATTTGAGAGAAAATTTGTCAGAGAATATCTTGCAATAGTCCAGCAACCCATTTGTGTCATGTACAGTATCATCGTTGCAATTTGGAACTTTACTTTCTTTCTACCAGTTAGGCAGTTACTCATATATATGAGACTATGAAGCCTCGAAAAATTCTGTGACGTCCATTATATTCATAACAACGTTTGTTTTTCATGTGGCATGATTTATTTTTCTGGAGGTGCTCTTGTTTCACTAGTTTCATCGGTTCTTTGAAAAACTTTCCGAACTTCGTACTTTCTTAATTCGCTAATTTAATGGAATTACGCAGAGCACAGAACTCTCAGATCCAGATCTGAAAGGATGATTACCGTGAGGTGATTGCAGTTTCCACAAGAGATAAGCGACGGGAGATGGATCCCGTCTCGTCGACCGGACCGCAACGCGGTGATTGCCATCTTTCACACCACACGAACACGCACACGCAGACGCACACGCAGACACACACGTCCGTGCACGCAAGCTGCTCTCAGCGTGTTTGGCACCATATTGGTCACAACGGCGCCAAGTAAAGCCGATAAAGTTTAATGTAGCACGTTTACTCCGATTGTCCAGCTACTGTTTCGACGTGCACCTTACCAGTCTGGCAGAGCTTTGTAACCGGAAGACTTACAGTGAATACTTTTTAAAAGAAATTACTGTGATTGATTTCATGGGTTTGGCCCACATATAAAACGAGTTGAGTCATTACAAATAGTACCAAAGCAAGGCTCCCTCTTATAGATGTGTGGTTCATGAATGGAATAGGCCCATACTTGATCTGATAAAGGCATGGAGCAATGACGGGAGTGAGGGGTTTCGAACAAGGTGCTACTCTCAACAGGCTTCTAGAATGGTGGAGGGACCATGCATGGACTAGACCACACATCGGATTAAGGGAGTGTCACTAGGCAATAGAGGCCAACACTGACGTTCTCACATACTATAACGGTTCTTTATGTGAGGGAGTTTGTGAAATCCTAAATCCCATATTAGTTGGGAAAAAGGCCATATGGAGTTATTTATAATTCAACATCGACCCTCAAATGGCCACTACTTTATGTGGTTATTCAAAGTACTCCTTTTAGAGGACTTGGTCCACATGGAATGGATTGAGTTGTTATAGTCATTTGGATTACGTATGACAACACCCTTTTTAATACACGTAATTATAACCTATTTAAAGTTTGAACTTTTGATAATTCAATCTTAATTATCATTCTTTATATTTTCATATTCAAATCTAAACTTAAAAATGAGCAATACAAAATATGGGATAGTTATTTAATTAGCCTAAACATATTATATAAATGTCAGTTCAGTTATAAACTTTTTAATTATGTAAATGCAGTACTAAAATTTTATGTGAAATTTTAATGTAGTCATTCTAGGCAATTTTCTGGCCAATTGCCCGTGAAAATTGCTACCATGATGTCCAATCATTGCTGGTTCTCCTAAGTGGCTTGCTAACGTGGACAACTTGTGGATTGCCATGTTAGCGATTTTCAATGGCCTGGAAGGACTACATTAGAATTCCACATAAATGTTAGGACTATATTAGAAAAATTGAAAATTTAGAATCGAATTGGCATCCATATAATAAGTTTAGCACTGAAATAGTAATTTTTCTCACGGAATATATTATTATGACAAAATATGCCATTTCTTTTGGCAAGATAATGCAGAATTATTTCTTAGCAATAGTTGTAAGCCTCTTTAACTGAAACGGCCGTTGCTAGTAAACCTAATGCATATGCCACTCAGAAAAGTTCAAAGCAACTTCTAAAGGGGTTTGGCAAAATTAGTTCCAAATTTATTCTTTCTTCCAGAATCGGAATGAAGCTGAGGAACTTCACTCTTAGTTTTTCCATACCTTTTCCCACATTCTAGATGACTTTTGTTTGCATTAATCAAAGATCTCGACCGTCCCTTTACCAAGAACCTAGGGCAACGTGTGAAAACAATGAAGTAAAAGCTTCATTGACCAAAAAGAAGAAATATGCCATTTGGCTATCCATTTGTTCTCGAGGGCTTCCCACGTCACGGGTCGCGTATGGTTGATGCTTGGTCAAAAAGGTGGAGAAGAAAGGAGAAGGAGAATATTAATATGTGATGGGAATAAAGATGACAAACGTAATTGGCTTATCTATTGGGTTTGAAAAGACCTCCTGGTTTTGAAGAGACTAAAAAAATGGGATGACAAAGAATCTTTAGCTTTTACCATCTAGGCGGTTCATCTGATCCTACAATTGGATTTTTTAAACGTGTTTTTCTTTTTTTTCTTTTTTTTTCTTTTGCGGTATCTCGATGACTCGATTTAGCATGGTTCCACGTCCAAGATTATGCGTTTGTAACAGACATAGAATATGGTATAAAATCTTGTTGCGATAATTCGATGGCAAAGTGATGAGGTGCCCATAGGAGATGTTAAGTGAGAAAAAGTCTCACATTGTAGATGTGGTGTGGTATGAATCGGTTGATGTATCCTAGCCGGAGCTTAACTTATTGGTTGAATGAATGTGGATCCTCAAGGATTTGAGAGTGATCTCCTTGTTGAGTTGACGTAGCAAAAGCCCAATATCTTTATTTATGGAGATCATAAAAAGAGAGCTCAAGTTCAATCCTATCAACAAATCTAGTTGGACATATGCGTAACTTAATGAATCTCCTCCTCATGTGTGAGCCTTCTTTGTTATACCCACTCCCCTTTAATTTAGGTATCTCTTCTGCATTGACATTTTCTCAACTTGAATTTCCACGTTGGCTTGATCAAGCTTGACAATTATCGGAGACAGGAACAAAATTCACCTTTACGATTACACCCCAATCGCCATAGTTAGCCCAACCAAGTTTGGTTGTAGACTCAAAGAACGATGCGCCACCTCGGTTAAAGAGTCACATTTGAATTTTTATTTTTATTTTTTTGAGATCTTCAACAAACACATATTTACATTGGGGGCACACTAATCTATTTTAAGTTTTGAGACCATTTATTGGCCCGACGCATCATAAGTCTAATACTTTCATCTAGGGTGATCACAAAGGAGAGAGTCTAGATTCGAGCTTGTCAACATATCTCGATGGAACCATTTTCATTTATAAGATTAAGCCAATGAGTAACGATCCAAGTAAAATATATTAACTACTTTGCATCACCATACATCCTTGATGTGAAACTTCTTTTGCCTAACACCCTCATATGTACACTTTAACACTCCTAGGATGAAAGTATTGGACTTCTGCAATGTTGGCCCAACATTAAGTTGATTTGTCTCAGAAAAAATCACGTTAATCCCATGTAATTTTAGTTGTATCAACCTATAAAATATGTTGAGTACATATAATTTGAGCTGATTCACATTCATAAAGTAATTTCTTATGGTTAGGCCAAATGAACAGTGGATGGCATGCCTTCTAGCTGGACTAGATAAGAAAATGCGACTCCCACGTTCGTCTACTTTCTTCCTTAGAATGTGGTGGTTGGTGCCACAACACCCATGTCTCAGCCCAACAGAACTGGACAAACATTGATGCCGCCTCAAAGAATAAAATGTGAGGAAAGTGTCATAGAATATATGTCAGAATCAATGGAGAACTGTCTCACATTGTCGCATTGTGATAATTACATTCCTTACAAAGCTCCCCAAGAAGGTGGACTATCAAGAAAATATTCTGTGGATCTTGTTTTTGGGAATGCCTTCCTTACCCTTCCCATTAAACTCAGGATTTGGAGCTTCAATTCACCAGGTCACTAGTTCAGAATTGAAATAGATTGAGAGACTTGAGAAGATGGACATGAGGTCTAGATTCTTGTGGCAAGTACGAAGAACAAAATCTTGACGATTCAGTCCCACATTATGGACCTCTCTTTCAATGGATCTGTTCTTTTTCTAAACCTAAAGAGTGATACCGATAAAAAGTCTCGGAACAAACTGTGTTCTTCATCTCGATCATGACCTCTACGTTTTGGTGGGGAATCATATTCATGCAGCCGTGACATGCGACGTCTAAATTCTTTATTATCGTCAGCGAGATGATTTTTGGAGCATCTTGGGGATCAGATGCTGCGTACCCGGTCAATTTTGATCACCGTAGAAGAGCATTAAAAGTCTCAAACAATTTTTGAGTTCAGACAAATATTTTATCAATGGTATATAACTCACCGCAGCATCTAAATGTTCTACATGGAAGAAGCATCTGGGAAAATCTGAAAACTTTTGTGTCTGACCCTTAAAAGCAAAGGTTTAGGGAGAAGATAAAAAAGGAGGAGGATAGTTTCAAGAATATAAGAGTCCACCCTTCGTTTTGGGGTTGAATGTTGAGATTGTGGAATATATATATTTCCTGACTCAAGTTCCACCCATAACAGTGTAAGTCAACCGTGTCTTAAACATGAGGACATGGCATGAATTGGAGCAACTTCCCATCTCTGGCTGGGAATAGGCACAGTAAAATCTAGGCAAACAGTTATGAACGAGCTTTCTTTGCAATTTACAGAATCCTCTCACATATTTCTGAAAAATGAGAACTTTTCCATATGAAACTTATCAAGCAACTCAAGATGGCATTGTCCAGAGTCCTGGCACAAGAAACAGAACCCTCTGCTAATGATCTCCCAACAATGTAATCACATGCTAAAGTTTTAAATGCCATGAAGAACGAGGCAGTTTAGTTATACTAGATGATCAAGATGCGATCTCCTTGCTATATCGGCTAGCAATTGAAAAAATGGAATAAGTGTTTATGACATCACTCCTTCACGAAAACAAGACAAACTGTTACTGCAAAGAATGTGATCCATTTAATAAAGAAAAAAGGGAATCAATTTGATGACATAGGGGGAGGTTCTACTCCACCCACTTGCCTCAAACAGAGATTGGAAACTTTTTTTACCCGCATTGAAAGATCTCTCTAGGGTCTTTGCCCAAATTCTTTTCCTATATAAAGAACCCTACATTGGCAAATTTTCCATCCAAAACCAATAAGTCCGTCTTCTCACTAATTAGAAGAAAAAGAATGGCTTCTCTATCTTTTGATGCCAGGCTCAACCACCAACTGAGCAAAAGCCATCAGCAACAACAATCATTGGTCCTCGAAGAGATTGAAGGCCTAATTAGGGTTTACAAGGATGGGCGAGTCGAGAGGTTCCCCATCATCCCTAGTGTCTCCTGCACAATTTCCTCAGGAGTCGACACGCATGCCAGAGACGTCACAATCGACAAGTTCACCAACTTGTGGGCGCGTGTCTATGTTCCAAACCGGCCCGGCAAGTACCCCTTGCTTGTCTACTTCCATGGAGGGGGATTCTGCGTTGGATCAGCTGCGTGGAGCTGCTACCATGAGTTCCTAGCCAATCTGGCGTCCACCGCAAGTTGCGTGATCGTGTCAGTCAATTACCGCCTTGCACCTGAGAACCGTCTCCCAGCTGCTTACGAGGACGGAGTCAATGCGATCATGTGGGTTAAAAGGCAAGTTGCCAATGGATCCGACGAGCACAAATGGTGGGTGAGCCAGTGCAATCTGTCCAACTTTTTCCTAGTTGGCGACAGCGCCGGCGCTAATATAGCCTTTAACGTCGCTGTTCAACTAGGAAACGTCAGTGCTTCTGTGTCCAATGCCATCAAACCATTGCATCTGAAGGGTGTTATTTTAATCCAACCTTTCTTTGGAGGAGAGATCCGGACCGGGTCTGAAAAGATGGCCTCTCAGCCGCCCAATTCGGCGCTGACTCTATCTGCTTCTGACACCTATTGGAGGCTGTCACTTCCTTCAGGGGCAAATAGGGACCATCCCTGGTGCAATCCTTTGTCGAATAGGATCAATTCGAGCATCCCATCGGCGATGGTGTGCATATCGGAGCTCGACATCTTGAAGGACCGGAACTCGCAGCTATGTAATGCCTTGGCCAACATGGGTAAGGCAGTGGAAATGGTCATGTACAGAGGGGTGGGACATGCATTCCAAGTCCTGCACAAGTCCCAGATGGCTCGCTCAAGAACTCAGGAGATGATCTCAGATATCAAAGCTTTCATCAATCAATGATCGCTAACAAAATGAGAGAAGCTGGGTGCATTTTCTTTTGTCAATTAGAAAATGGTACATGTTTTATTTGTGTCGGAGGTCAGGACCTAGGAGGCATGGTGGTGATTGTTGGTCATTTTCAGTCAGCCAGTTTTCTTTATTGGTCACATTTGTACATTATCTCTATAGATGCATTATTGCGTAAAGTCGATGAATTTGTCATCTTCTCATAAAAAAAAGGTCAATCAGTTTGTCATCATTTCATTACTTTCTCTACTTTGCGGCTTCTTTGCATCAGCATGGGTACAGTCTAGCATCGATCACAAATGATAAGTGTTCTCAGATGCGTATGTAACTTTTGTATATTATGTGCACTTGCTTTACCACAAGCATAAAGGATTTCCTAATGACATTACGGTATTTGAAACTTCTACTCAACAAGATCTTCATTCTTCTCTTTTAAGGGTAATTGCAGAATTAGTTTTGAACATATTGTATGAAAACTAATCCAGTTCTCAATTTTTCAATTGAACCTGGAAAAAAATCAATCAAGTCCTCTCAATAAAATCTTGCCTAATTTATTTGACATGATAACCTAGTCATTGCCGGCTATTGTACATGTAGTGGTGACAACATAACGTGGGCTATTTTCAATAAAACATTGCTAGCCATTTTTTCTAGTTATTTTCGAGAAAATGTTAACACAAATGTCATTACTTTCGTATAACGATATCCTTAATGCCAAAATTTTTATTGGATTACTAAAACGTTACTTAAAAAAAACGATAATTTAAGTGCTAACTTCGATATGGAATGCCAAAAAATATGACATGGCATTATTTTATTGCAGATTCATTTATGTGCTTCATCGGAGAAATCAAATCAGCAAAAACCACAAAGAAATGATATTGTTTTAGATCTATCGATTAAACAAATATCTGAACAAATGCTAAGTTCAAAAAATTGCTTAACCAAATTAAAGAGGAAGAATCGAAGCCAATGTAGACAAGCGTAACCAAGCCACCAATCCAGTAAAGAATAAAACAATCTCTCAGCCACTTTCGGTTCGATTTTCCCTTATCCTTCACGATGGAAAAACCATTTTTTATTGCATATTCTCATTCCATTAGCACAAAACGAGGATATGGAGACGACTGAATGAAAAAGTGATCAAACTGATTGATGGGTAAAAACGAAGCAACAAAATGTGAAAGAAAAATCACCAACACTTCCAGTGAATCCAGAAACAAATTTGAAAAACAATGGGGGCAAAATTGCTTATCTTCTTCAAAAGAACCTAACCCAAATTGCTTAAATTAGAGCAAAATTACCTTCTAAAATTTGAAATTGAGAGCAGGAGTAGGAGAATCGGCCCATAATCATGTAACGCGAAACAAATTAAACATGTTATATCGTTGATTTTTCCAACTTAACCTAAATGTGATTCCTATCGATTTGTTCCATCAACTTGCCTTCGACTGATCTCTGCAACACATAATTGAGAAGATTGCTAGGCAATTTGTAGTCATCTTCGGAGTTCTGGAACACGATATCCTCGGCTATGTCATTAGTAGTGCACTAACAAGAGTAGTATAGAGAAGACCAAAAACGCCCCAAATAAAAAAAGCATATTGAGATCACACAAAGAGGGAAAGAAGGAGACAGGAAATGAAAGGTGACCGTTTAGTCCCATTTGCCAAATCATCTTCTTCATTTTCCACTTTGGACTTGAATTTGTTTTAGAATAACCATGTAAAACTAGAAAATATATTATTAAAGTTATCTTGAACTTTTAGCTAGAATTTGTCGTTGGGGACATTTAAATGATCTAACGAATATTTTAGCATCAAAGTGAGTATCGTATAAAAGTTATGGTACTACTATTGTAATTTTCTGATCTTTCCTTCTTTATCACACACAAGCTCCTCTTATTGTTCATTACTTGAAGCTCTGGCTCGCTCTGCCAAAGCTCATCTCCTGCTTGTCCATCACTGCCCACAATGTTGCCTGGAACTTCGGCGGCGTTCTTCCACCACTGTTGACCTTGCTCAACCGTCGGCACCCATCGTCGTCATCTCCAATGAGCCAAACCGAGTGCCCATGTTTTTGGTTCTCTATTTTTAAAGTTCAAGAGGGTGTTGGCAACCTCCATGGCCAAAAATGGCGACCTTGAACTCCATATTCGCGGGTGAGAGAAACAAAGTCAGAGAGACTAATCACAGTGGTAGAGGCTCTCGGCCTCGTACAACGATGGTGGCTGCGGCTGTTCGAGCAAGGCCGGCGATTGTGGCAACACACCGCTAGAGGCCCATGCGGGTGTAGGCAGCGCGGACAAGCATCGGAGGAGCCTTAGCCGAGCGATCGAGAAGATGATGAACGTAAAAAGAGAAGCTCATGTGTGGAAAATAAGCAAATAAGACAGAAAAAATGCAAAAGAATTTCAAAAGATTCAGTAAAAAAAATGCCATCATTTCAATTGAAAATAGTCCATATAAAGCCGTCACTGATATACTTAGGAGGGTTGACAATCTGGACTCCCAAGTTAGATAAATTAGACAAGATTTGACCGAGATGTCTTGATTACATTTTCTGTTTATTTAGGATTACGTTGACTCGACTTAAAGGTTGAGGTCTCACTTGATTTTCTTAGGTTTATGATTGATAGTGCAAATACCCCCTCTCTTTTCACCTCTTTTTTGACAATGGCGTTGAAGGAGTTTTGAATGACTTGTCCAAAGAACCCACGTGTCAAGGAAATAAACCAACGTTACGAGAAGAGGTTGACAGAAAATAAAGCACACCCAACCGTATGGCATCTAAATTAAACATCACAAAAACCTCATAGAATTAGCAACCAGAACAATATCTCAACTAATGAAAAGGTTACGCGTGCATTGATTCTCAGAACAATTTGATCGCTACAGAGCATTTTACATTGTCAGGATGCCAACTGTCCTTAATGGCGGACATTTGTGTAGATATATTGACAATTGTCGATGAAAGTCAACCCTTGCCAGCCGCAATGACCCACTTAGAAAGTTGTCTATAGAAGGAAAGAGAGTCGTCTAGGTAAGGGGTTGGATTCTTTAAAATCCTAATTTGAGTATTAGCATCCTCCTTCCCATCCAATCACCGACTTAATCATCCAAGGCGCCACTTCCGGTTCTAAACCCGGATGCCTTATCTCGAATTTGTTCTGCAGATCCATTTTAGAAGTTCAGCATTAGCAGTTTGGCGCCGTCCTTACGAAATGGCTAAGCTGTTTTGTCTTTCTTTAGAATTTCAAAACTATTCCTTCCGTAGTCTTTTGTTATTCCGTTCCGGGATGGATGGCCAATGCTGCTTTCTCAGTTCTCAAAATACCAAGTCTGACCCGGCGATTCCCGGACAAATGTCTCCACCATTCTCAACAAAATTTCCCTACCATATAGTGGGCCATAAGGCTATCCCCATCATCCTCCGAATCCTTCTCCACAACCTTCTTACGGTTATGAATTCTATGTTCCTCCACGTTGTGCTCCTCTCTTCGGGGTTAATTATGTTACTTGCTGGAAAGCAATGTGGATCAGCTTCTGATAGCTTTTCCTGGAGGGCCCAGATGTAAGTTCCTGGACTAACGATTCCTGGAAATGCTTTGACAGATGATTGAACGAGTTTTGGGAGTGAGTCCGGTGTGAGGGAAGAAGGGTCAATCTCGGTGGGAAAGCAAAGGGCCGACCACCCCTTTAAAGAAATGGAATGTAAGATCCTAGATGTTCTCCGGAGGCTCAACGAAACAAAGCCGTAGGGGTCAAGTTCTGGCTATAATGATCTCCATTTATCGAAGAAATAATGACGGCTAATCTCTGGAAGGGGTTTAGACTCCCTCATTTGAATACTTATGATGGCTCGAGAGATCCCCTTGATCACCTGGAGGCATTCCGGGCCATGATGATGTTACATGCCGCTCCCGACGCGATTATATCCCATGCCTTCCCAGCCACTTTGACCAAGGCGGCAAGAATATGGTATAGTCACCTTTCGTCTGCGCTCTGTCAGCTCGTTTTGTGAAGTGGTTGATCTATTCTGAGATCACTTTTCCAACTGCCTTCCGCTTCAAAAAATGGAAAACTTCTTGTTGGCTGTAAAGCGAAAAAGCCCTGAAGAAGCCCTTAAAGAAAACTTGCGCGAGTTTAGCCATTGCGAGCTAATCTCGACCTTATCCCAAATAGTACCAACTCGGGGTTTTAATCTCAAATACCACTTATAGAATGAGAGGTCGGAAGAAGGAAAAGCCCTGCACTTGCCTGATTTGGGAGATTACACACACTCCCTAATGGAATCCCCATGTATAAGAAGAACTTCGCAGGTAAATCGAGGGAAAGGGGACCTAAATGGCCGAGGAATATGTTTTTTTTTTTTTTTTTTTTTAAGAATTAATACCATGAAAAAAACCCCAACTAGTACACCTGTAACATATTTATTCCAAACTGATTTTTTTACTACTAAAACCTCAAACCACTACACTTATGATAAATTCACCTAAAACTAATTTTTTTTTATCATCAAAAATTACTAAATTGAATTAATATCACAAAAAATCACAAACTGACATACCTATGACAAATAGAGGGTAAACTTCTAAACTAGTATACTCATCAATTGCCACGTGTTATCCAACTTTGGCAATTTTATGGAAAAATTTTAATGGACACTAACGGAAAATAAATTTGTTACAAGTGTATCAATTTGGGCAAAGTTTTCATAGATATATTAATTTAGGGATTTTGATGATATTAACTCATTTTAAATTAAGGGCCTAAAATCACTTATCCTAGAACTCGTCAATTTAGTCGAGGACTTGAAGGAGATAATTCCCATGTTCGTCCTCATTTTGAGTCTGTCGAAGATAATCAAGTATGCATGTGGCCTAAATGTAAGGTTTTCGGTTTTCGGAGCCATGGGATTAGCAAGATGCATTGCTATGAAGGTTTTGGAGCTTAGAATGGATAGGAATAAAACAATCTCATGTGTCTCTATATGTGTTTTTTCTGAATTATCAGTCTGTTTTCGGAATTAGGAATTGCCGAACTCAAATTATGAAGACCTAATGTCTTAATATCGTGTAAATCTAGGTTTTTCACATTCTTTTATTCTTTCAATTTCAGCCTTAATTAAACAATGGACTTTAAATCACAAGGGCTAAGTCTCATTGAATGTAAATGAGTGGAACTTTGATTAAACCGAGCTCAATTAAGGCCCTCCCCATCTTTATGAATTTCGGCCAGCCCTTAGTGTGCATGAGCTTGGCCAAATTCCACTTTTTGTGGGTTCAATTGATGATAGACTTGATTCCTTTAGGGTTTATTTTGATTAAACTCAAAGCCTTTAATTTTAAGGAGCTAAATTCAATTAAAATTTAATTGCTATTTTGGCTTGGAAATTTCGGCCACTTGCTTCCCTTGTGCTGGCCAAATCTTGCTTGTAGTACAGGCCCAATCCACATTACTGATTTAGGTCCACTCAATGTTCCTTAAAATTATATACTATGCAATTTGATTATAATTTTTATTTTTTTTTTTATGTAATTAATTTTAAATGGTTAGCCAAAATTTAAGTGTCAGCACATAGTACGTATACACATAGTACATATAATAAACTCAATTTAAATGTCAAATCTAATAGGCTCTACATGGGACCAATCATTTTCAATTATCGAGATCCCACTTACTAAATATACTAGCCGTATAATAATCTCCCCAACACCAGAGAATGGGAATGAAAAGACCAGGAGTCGACCATGCTTTTCACCAGAGCATCCCTTCTTTTTTTTCTCTTTTCCGGATGACCAGACCGACCCATTACTCCGCGCTGAAGTGACTCTTCGAAAGAAACGAAATAAAAAAGAAAGAAATTAAAGGGGGAAACAAAAAGGAAACCGACAAGACTAAAGCAGAGGAATAAGTGATGAGGAAGAAGATAGCATGCAAAGATTCCGCGGCGGTCCTTTACACCACGTTGGTCAAAAGAATATCTGTCAACTTTCTGTCGACATAATGTTCTCCTCTCATGTCGATTTTTTTGCGTGACATCGCAAAATCAAACGGCTGAGAATTGAAATTTAAAAAATAAAAAATAAAAAACTTTTTGGAAAGCATATTTTTTAGAAAAGTTGGATAATAAACATTAAAAATGTTTTCAAAAGGATAATTGAAACTCACAGAAATTCTATGCGTTTTATTTTAATAGATAACCCTAGCAAGAGATATGACGATACTCCACCATATATATTATAGGAGTAAATGCACTCAAGGTCCTAAAATTTGTTAAGAAAGTACAATTGAGTCCTACAATTTTCAAAATATACAATCAAATATTTATATTAACTCCGTTTATCTTGACTAACAAAAAATGGTAATACAGCTTTTATTTATTTATTTTCTTTTCCTTACTTGGCCCCGACGTCATTTTGGTCCAAATATGATTTTTAATCTAAATATTATTTAAATTAATCTTTGAATGAGTCCATATGTAACCCAGTCTTTGAGCACAATTTTTTTTTTTTTTATGGTGGACTAAATTAGTCAAATTGATGATCACCCATTTAGTCCCTCTAACATCATTGGTGCAGATAAGGTAATTATAAATGCTATCATTTTCTAGATGCCATGGAATGTTTAATGTCTATCTTAAATTTAATATAAAAAGACTAAATATGGTAGCTAAAATTTAGGCATCACCTATAGGAAATAGCCATCTCATGATAAACTCTTTGGTCTTCCTCACCACGAATCATGACTAGCTTCCCTTCAATTACAAACTTCACCATTTGATTCAAGTTTGAAGGTATGGCACCCACATTGTGGATCCATGGATGGCCCAATAAGAAATTAAAAGTAGTAGGGATGTCCAACACTTGGAATTCAATATTGAATAATGATCTGCATGTCAAGATTAATTTCACCCACCACCTCCTTCTTCGTTCCATTGAATGCTCGTAAGAAAGTTTTAGCAACACAAATTTTGGACAACTCCACACCAAGGCATTGCAAAGTCGCCAAAGGAATATGATTAAAGCGGATCCATTATCAATAACCACTCAAACCATATGAGTAGCCTTGCACTTAACCAAAATGTAGAGAGCTTTTACATGCCCCTTTCTTCAACAGGGAATTCTCTGTTGGAAAAGGCTATTTGATTTTTGAGCAGGATGGATTCTATGAATTTCTCTAGTTTGTCATGCTCGATTGTCTCGGGAACATGTACTTTGCTTAACACTTTCATGAAGGACTTTTGGTGTTTAACAAAAGCTACAAAAGCTTGAGTAGAGAGATTTGCACAAGTATCTTATGCAATTGGTCTACCACATTATAGTCGCTTGCCTTGATTGCGGCTGGGAATTTCTTAGGCTCTTCACCAATAATAGCTTGATAGGTTGTGAGTTGGCTTGAGCAAGCACTCCCGGACCTTGTAAGTAGATTAATATCCATGCCACATGACCAAGGAATTGCTTTGTTGTGAGCATAGGCATAGGGTTGTGGAACATCAATTGTGACATCCCGATTTTCCAATTTTATTTTCAGTAAAATGAGACTGGCATTTTCATCTGCACGTGTATAGTTCTTTTCTCTAATTGGCCACTCACGAGAAGACTAGTCTATCAGGTGAAACCATTAAGAGATTCTAATGCATAAGACTCGAGAATTTGACCAGGAAGCGACCTTTCGACCGAGCTAATCTGTAAGGGTCAATACAGCATAGTTAAAAATCAATTAGAGACCGGAGATAAGTCGACTCGACAAACGCATGTGATCAAGTGTGGGTGATTCCACAAGATCACACAATTCTTGTTGATCAGCACTGAACCGATTTTTCTGTCATTTTGGTACCTTGTGTCCGTATTTGAAACCTTAAAATTCCCACGATAACTGAGAGTTGCCAATGTGTCGAAGATGTACATTATGGCTTGAAAATAATCAACCACAGGTCAAATGCACAAAAATTCCTAAAAGCTACCCTATAGATTAGGACGCGTTAGGATCGCACCAGAGTGAAATTAACCGTGAAATTGAAAAAAATTGATGTACAAATATTCAAAATTCGTATGCCATGGTGAATGAAGCAAAATGGACCCATTGGAAGATTGTAGAGGAAGATTGGAGGTGAGTGGATGGTGATGTCATGTGAGGTCATGATGGGGCCAAGTTGGAGGGGGTTTGCACAAGTGGAAGAAGCCCATTGGCTCACCAAAAGTGGGGCTCTCACATCACACTTCATCTCCTTCCTTGAATCAAGGATTTCCTTGGGAGTTGGAGAAGAGAGAGAGAAGCCGTGCGAACTAGAAGCCCGGCCGGCCTCCCTCTTCGCTCTACGCACGCCCGCACGCCACCGAAGTCCCTCGCTATCGCCGCTCCACTCGTCCGCGTGCACTACTCCGCGTGCCTGCTCGCTACTTCGGTCCTTCCGTCGTTGTTCCGTTCGCCGTCCAGTGTCGTCGTCCGTTTGTCTAGGCCACATCTTAACCTCTCCGCCGTTGCTTGCGCAGTCGTGGTGGCCATCCAACTCGTTGGAGAGTCACCACGAGCCAGCCGAAGCCAACTTGCTATGCTCCACCGCTGCTTGTGCGACCCTGACCGTTCAAGCCATCGTCCAGTTGCTGCTCATCATCACCAAGGCCGCCGGAGGTCTTCACTAGTCGCCGTGAGCCACCACCAGTCACCACTTGAGCTACCGTCGTCCATCCCCGCCGTTTCTCCGCCTATCTAGCCACCAACGCTTCCTCTTCCAGCCAAGGTCAGTAGCTGGAAGTTCCAGCAAGCTTCAGATCTTCAAGGCCCATTTTGGGTGCCTTCCAGTCTCACTTGGTGTCGCTGCGTGGAGGTTTATCGACCGCCTCGCCATTGTTTTCGCCATGAACTCATCGGAAAGCGATTATTGTGAGTTTAACCTCCTAAACCTTGATTAAAGGGTTAATGATGCTTTAGGAGGTTTAGTTTAAGTTAAGTGAGATTAACTTGTTAGCTTAGTTTGGGTAAGTGTGGATTAGATTAAGGGGTGTGATTAGTTTAATGTATGTTTAATTAAGGCTAAGTAGATGTTTAGATTATTATAATCTTGACTAGATTGTAATTGTTTATTTTTGAATAAATAAATATTTCGAAATTATTTAATTATTTAATAATATTTTATATTATATAAAATTATTAAAATATTATTATTTAATTAATTTTCGGAATAAATTTAATTATTTATTATTTCCAAAATTATTCCGAGATCTTAAATTGTCAAAATTTTACGCTAATCACTGTTATGCATTCAGATTATGAATTTGATGGTTGGATATTGCAAATTGAGTGTTGATTGTAAAAAAATGTGGACTTTATTCAGAAAATCTTAAGTGTCGGGTTTTGATACTAAAATTGGATTTTAAGGATTATATTAAATGGTGGGGTTTGAAAAAGGTAAGATATTAGTTTTCTGATTTGAAATTAACGTGTCCCCACACACGTGAATAATTTCTTGAACATTTTTTAATATAAAGAAAAGAGGCCGGGATCACTATTTTAAATGGAAGCATTGAGTGAAATGCAAGGTGTCCTAAGCCAAGTATGAATTTATTGTGTGTTAATTAAGAGGAAATTGTCTCAAGCTGTTGAGCCGGACTTGCCCCTATATGGGATGCCCCATACAACGGATGCGGGTCACAGTAGATTATGGGCCCATGCTCCTTCGGGAACGCCGTCAACGTAATAACGAAGCTGTGCTCCAAGGTGGGGAGATGATGCCTGACTAAACGCCAATAGATAGTTGAATTGCAAGTAGGCTATGTTCATGTGTAGTAGTGAATAAAAATTGGAACGCAAGCTATGGTTGTTGATTATGTGAAAGTGATTACGCTCCAATTGTTTAAGTTTTTACTACTACTTGTGATTAAGTGATTCGAACTGTACTAACTTGCAGGTTGGAAATAAGGCAAGGTAAGTCTTTTGTGTGATGTGGTTAAGCCACCCTTGGGTGTATTTTATTTCTAATAGGAGTTTAGGAGGTGAACTTGCTGAGACAATGTCTCACCCCCTTGTGGGCCAAACATTTTTAGGACCGTAGATGGCGATACCCCATGAGCGATATGGTATTCCCGTGCAGATTATCGAGCAGGTACATAGTTTTCCTGATCCTGGAAGCCATTGGATCTATGAGCTTGTGTCCATGCTCGTTAGGATGCCTCATCGATACAAAGCATGGTTCCGCTTTGGAATCAATGGTTTTAGGATTGGTCCTCTAAGGAGTTTTAATATTACACCTGCTGTTGTCGAGGCTATCCTAAGTGAGGGCATAGTTGACCCTCCCGATGGTGGGGGTGGAGGACCCGTCGTCTTTGAAGGTTGATCAGTTAGAAATGGGATCAATGAATGAGTCCAACTAATAGTCATAGGATTGTTCCTTCTTTTTAGTGGACTAATCCTTTTTGTAGACTGACCATTTTGGTGTAACTAAACTCTAGTGTGATTATCTATGAAAGTATGTTTGTTGGTGAATGAGTTGGTTTCTATGTTTGTTGGTGAATGAGTTGGTTTCCTGTATGTTTGTTGGTGAATGAGTTGGTTTCCTGTATGTTTGTTGGTGAATGAGTTGGTTTCCTACTTTCCTATCCCGCAAGTCTTGTCAGAGGTTTTATAATACGTTCTGCATGCGCATATAAAATGAATGGGGTCGGCGACACTACCTGAAAATGTCGCATTTGCATGACCATGGCAGGTTGTTCGTGCGCTCGGGGTTTCGGGCGTGACGTCAATCATTATCCTTTCATCAGTTGGTGGCACATCAACTGTTGATTATTCATGGTATGATTTGTCTTCATGTGGCAGCATATAAATCGACAAAGGATCTACCTTGTCCTTTCCGATATTCAATGCAGTGAATTTCTCATCCTAATCAATAATTACTTGGATGATAGTAGGAGCTATACCGGTGTTGTCAGTATATACAATCATCTTAGTTTCGACCATATATCAAACCCTTTCCTTCATAAGAGTGATAACTCTATAAAAATAGAGTTATTTTACCTATTTTAGGCAACAATTAATGCAATATCTATGAGAAAATATTTGGATTTCCTTTTAATTATTTGAATTTTCATTGTTTATGCAGAATAATGAGATATGAAAAAAATAAGGAAAACAATGGCAAAACTCAGGAATTCAAATAAAAAAAGCAATGGAAGATGGATGTCAAATCAGGGAATCTTTGATTTTGTTCTCTAATGTTATTTGCAAGCGTTGTGAGATAGATATCTTGGATATATCATATAAATAGGAGAACATGGAGAGCCAGAGGGAAGTTAGGCTTTTGTTAAATCGTTTTTCATTGTTCTGAGAATTTTTCAAGTATTTTGAGGAGAAGACCAAAATGATGACAGAATTCTGGTTCTTTAATTCAAAATGCTGAGTTTAATTTATATTTTTATTTCTTATTCTACTAAGTTCTAATTTTCTTTTGTTAGGGCTACGATGTAATCTAACCATGATGATGTGAATTTGATGATTTTTATGTTTTGCAATTGATTTCATTCATGTGAGTTATATATTATTGTGCTTAATGCCTTTAAGTGACTGGCCACCACTTGAATGATCTGATGTGCATATTTGAGACTGAGAAGTTCATTATAATATGTAACCATAAATTAAACATGGATAGAGATATACCGTGTTATTTGTGTAGCTTTCGGTGATAAGGTGATCCAAAAGACTCATTGTAAACCGGGAATATTCATAATGGGCCATACATATATGTTTATTTTAATTCACATAGAGATATATTGGATTAATAAACTGAGTAGGTTTGCTATACCTAGAGATAGGATAGTAAATAGATTAGGAAATTTTGCTATCACATATTTGATATCGTTCTTATACCCACAACAATTTAAAATTCATATCTAGTGGTTATGGTGAAATTGGATGTTCTAACATATTTATCTAATTGATTTACTACATTTAGTCTCCAAATTTTGTTTTTAATTTATTCTCAATTATATTTTGATCGATTAGATAAATTTTAGAATTAATCTATTTTAGTATTTAATTAGTTTATTAATCATCGATCTTTGTGGGACGATACTCTTTCTTATCATTATATTACTTGTTCGATACGTTCACTTGCATTTAGAATTTTACGAACAAAGAGAAAGAAGGATTTTCATCTTTTAGGTAGTATCTAGCTCTAACTAATTCGTCATAAATGTCAATAACATGTGCTTTCAAATTCTTCTCTTTCCCGCATCAAAACTAAAAATGGTATTCACATATTTTTTTGCAAGATTGGATAATGGATTCTTCTAGACATTTGGTTGAGCGGCCTATGAGGAAAATGCTTCATGTCCAAGAGGTTTTGGACTCCATGCCTTAGGGTAAGGCAATCATTAGTTGAATGCTCTATTTCTCCCATGTGGTAATCATAGGTCTTTGACGGGTCATGGTTGGAAAATTACTCGAATTGCTTTGCTTAGGATTAGGCTCCTTTGGCTCATTGGAATGTAAGCCCTTCTTCTAGAGGATCATAAAAAATGTGGATAGTGGCCAGGAAGAGGCGTAAACCGTTTTGTATTATTTTGGCAACCAGAGGATTAGCACCCTCCCCCCCCCCTCCTTCGCCTGGTTACACCCCAGCAATTTGGATTATCGGAGTACAATTCAATTGAGAGGTCAAATTAATCTCAGTAGCAGGTTCATTCTCTTTCTTAGCAGTATACCTTTTAGTAGTTAAAGCTTGCTTAGTAGCCCATCTTGTCATGCCCCGAACCTTACCTTAGCCACGGGAATGTGAATTCCACCATGTTGCGATTAATTTGCGACGTACCAATCCTTAGTCCATTCCTTGTTGTCTCGATAGGGATCCAAATCTAGGATGTCGCACATCTATCACGCAAGGTGTAACATCCTCGAATTCCAAGCCATGAGAATAAGGTATGAGGTTCGATCATAGGAATCAATGACATAAACCTTGAATAGACCAAGACATGGCATGTTCGGCCATGGACTCAATCCACCCAACCAAGATCTGATTAGGGAAAATAACCAAGACCAACCATGAGGTTTACTTTAAGACGTCCAATGGACCAATTCTAATTGAAAATGGTCATTGACAAGTTTAAGAAGGCTACCCATTTAGTCGCCATCATTTGGTTAAAGTTTAGTAAATTTTGGCATGAACCTCAGTTCTCATAGAATTGTCAATCGTGTACAAATGGTCATTGACAGGTTCATGCCAAAATATAAATTTTGGCATGAACCTCAATTAGTCTTATGAATGCCTTGGATGAATTTTGGACATTAATTAATTAATGCGTGGATGAATCATTGGACAAGTCTCAAGAGGTGATTGGGGTTCTAGAATCTTCCATGATCTTTTGACTTAGTCCATCCTAATCTATTATGTGTCACATGCCATTTGCAAGAAGAAGGAGAAAACTTGCATGCCAAGTAGTTGGCAAAAATATCTATGCCTCATTTAATGATTTTGGACTTTAGTTCATTAATGACATGGATGAATCTCCTACTTAGGTGTCCTCTAGAATCTTAGGTGAATCTTAGGTTATGATGGCCCTAGACAATGACCAACCAATTAGAAGAAGACATTAGGCATAAAAGGGGCTTATGTGTCCCTTAGGCACCATAAGCAATAATGAGCCTAGAATAAGCCTTAGAGGATTAGCAAATAGATGGACCAATCAAAATTAAACACAAATAAGCATAGGAGCCACCTTCTGGAGACTAGATAGGCCCACTCATATTTTAGACTTAATCATGAGTTTGCAGAAAAATCTAAGAGGAAGAGGCCTATAAATAGGAGAATGCATCCTCGCATTTTTAAGAGTTAACCATTCTCTCCTTTCATCTCCCTTTCTCTCCTCTCTTTCACGTCTTCCACACCAAGCAGCTTTAGGAGCCATCCGGTCACCAAAGAAGCATCTTAGAGCTAGGTCCAAAAAGTTATAAGTAGAATTTCCTAACTCTTTGATAGGACAATGTGCTATGTGTATCGATTTTAGAATCATGTCATCGTTTGCTTGTGTTGGCTTTGTATTGTTATGCTTGTTGTGTTCTATTTGTTTGTTGTTACAGTCATGGTCTTGCATGGATATTGAGCACACTTGGATGTCGAGGAAATGTCTCATGTGACTTTAGACGTGCACTGAGGTGGGTGCGCGACCCAAACTTGATTTCGAGACAACATCGAGACATGTTATTACTCGAGACAAGTCACGGGTCAATGCCGAAACCAGAGTGAACGGTTCCAAGTGCAGACCATGAACCCAAGTCGTATCCAACATGAGTTTAATTCAGTAAGACATAAGAGTCATTTATTAATGACCTACCAAAAAATCAAAAATCATATCTCTCTCCATAGAGTTTCGAAGAGTATTAATGTCTTTAGACACCTCATATGGATATTCAGATTGTGATCTATTTCAAGCTAAAGACCTCTCATGAGATTGCAGTATTTCGTAACATAATGATTACCTTGTTTTGTTGTTGAAGCCTTCATCTTGAGTTCATATATTATTGCTGCATCTTGGACTTTTGAATAGGACTAACAATAGCCTCCCATATGTCATTGGCAGTAGGGAGAAACATGTAGTTTTTGCTGATTTCAAGTTGCATTGAGGTCCACAACCATGACATAATTGAGGAATCTTCTTCATCCGATGTCTGAAACTTGGGATCACCTTGTCCTGGACCAGTGCCTTCTAGATACTGAGCTTCCCTTTTCCTTTAAGAAATGTCCTCACAATATGTGCCCACTGAAGATAAGTTTTTCCATTTAATCGGTACTCCTTCGGCTGAAATAAAACAACAATGATAAGATTGAAAAAAAAGGCTGCAATGAAGCAACAGTAGTGAAAAGAAACAGAGACAGGAATACTAATTAGAAAACTAGGCTTTGATACCATGTAGAAAAGAATCTGTATTTTCTCATATCTTCATTGAGTGATTACACGGTATTTAGGTGAGAAAATCAAGAATAGAGGACCTAATCTCTGTCAGTTGCTAATTTACAGCTAACAAAATCATTTCACATAATCAAATCAAACCAAATAATATCACATGATATCCCAAATGATTTGGGAGAGATTATAGGAGATTTTCCAACAAATATAAACCCGTAATGTGAAATCTGGCTTAAGGAAAGGAAGAAATGGGATGGAGATGGGGAATCTAAAGCATCATATACCGGGAAGAGACGAAAGATTGTGGAGTCCATAAACATTTTCGCTTTGATGGAATCATCTAAAGAATGGGAGAGCGTGCCTATTAAGAACTTATAGAAGGTGCGAAATGCCACCGCAGTTTCTGTGCCCTATGGAGGCATCCATTTAAATGCGGACACAGAGACAAGACCATCCTTGAATAGATTCACCACCGACAATGAATCCGCTTGTGAAACATCCCCAGATTTTTGGCTTTCAAGACACAATGAGTACAAGGCAAGAAGGTCGGTCGAGCTTCAGTGCCTTCACGGCGAGACGATCAAAAACGGTAGGATAGAAGCTCAAAGCCATATCGACAACCATGTTGTTTCTCTCAACCACACGATTCGAAATGCCACTGAAAAACCCCAACAACCAATGAAGGGCAAGCATCCGAAACACCGGATGACCTTGTGCTTCCCGTGAAACTGAGACAAGCCGTCGAGCAATTTGATGCTCTTGTCAATCAAACGCATCTAAGAAACGTGAATACAACATCAAAACCATGTGGCAAAGCACAGTATCATAGGAATAAATCATGCTGAAGAACTGGACCTTCAACATTGAAGCCTGCAACTCCAAAGCAACCGCTACGGGTATTATCATATGCATAAACTCCAATCATTCCACAAGGGGTGAGAACCTGCGGCCATTGAAGCAAAAACGCTATGGCCCTCCTCAATTCCTTGTAATCCAAAGCCGAACCTCCCTCGTCGGACCCAACACCCATTGAGGCAAGTAGAGGTGTTAAAATGGGTCATAAAACCATTTATGACCCATTTAAATCTTAAATGGGTCATAAATGGGTCACTTGTTTATAACAAAAGATAGTTAAATGGGTTTCACAATTAAAGGTTTAAGATATGTGGGTCTTAAGTGGGTTTTTAAATGGGTTGGGTTGAAAACTCATTTTTAACAAAAACATTATAATTCCTCCATTCTCTCTTTAACTTTATAAAAATCGAAATTATAATTTTTTTATTTTTATTTTCTCTTTTCTTTTTCTTCCTTTTTTTATCTTTCTTCTTTTTTTTTTCTTTCTTTTTTTCTTTCTCCTTCCTCCTTCCGGTCGTCGGCACGGCGACGGCCGACGACCGGCCAGGGCGAGCCTTGAGCTCGCCGGCGTCGGGCGAGCTCGAGCTCGACGGATGCGCGAGGCGGAGGCCTCGCCGACACCCGACGAGGCTCGAGCTCGCCCGGTGTCGGGCGAGGCTCAAGCCTCGCCGGTTCGACGAGGGGCGAGCTCAAGCTCGCCCGACACCGGCAAGCCTCGAACTCGCCGGATCGGCGAGGCTCGAGCCTCGCCGATCCGGCGAGCCTCGAGCTCGCCGACGCCGATGAGCTTGAGGCTCGCCCGTGGCCGGTCGCCGGCCGTCGTCGTGGCCGGCGGCCGGCCAAAGAAGAAGAAGAAGGAGAAGAAAAAAGAGAAAAAGAAAAAGAAAATTATATTTTAAAAATAAAATAAAAAATAATTAAAAAATTAATTTTAAAAAAAATAATTAAATTTCGATTTTTTAAATAATTATTTTAAATTTTATAAAAATTTTCCATTAAATTTATATTGTATAAAACTATTTTAGCAATACAATTTTTTAAAAAATAATCTATATAAAAGCTTGGAAGTATTTTAATAATATAATCTTTAAAAAATATATATATGAATAAATTTTTCTAAATTTGTTAAATATGAAAATATTTTATTAATATGAGTTGGGTCGGGTCGGGTATGAGTTGGGTCGAAAAATTTACATTAAACATAAATGGATCATAAATGGGTTAATGGGTCAATTTAGGTCGGACCATTAATGACCCGACCCAAACCCGACCCGACCCACCCATTTAACGGCTCTAGAGGCAAGTTGAACGGGACCAAAGGGACCGAAGTGTTCAAGATCGACACATCCACCTTGCGAGTCACGATATCGTGGATTACCTGAGTGAAGAGTAGAATGTAGCTCTGCGAAGCGTGCGTCCGCTCGCTCTCGCACAAGCGCCACAGGTGCCCCACGATCTCGGCCAACAAGCAAGGCCAAATCCTCTCCAGCTGCCTCAAGCACTCGCAAGCCATCGCCCTCGTCTGCCGGTCCGGCCCGTGATTTGGCCGATTGACGATGGCCAGCAGCAATTCGACCAGGCTCGCGACATCGCGAGCGCAACGCTCCTCCTTGAAACCGTCCACCACGGAGACGAATATCGAGGTGGTGGACACCATCATCTGCTCCTCAAGCGCGTACGTGGCGAAGGCCGGATCGGGCGGCGACTGGACAACGGAGCGGAGGGCCTCCACGAGGCGGCCCAGGAGGTGCGGAGGCCGCGGGCCGAAGAGGGCGTCGGCGGACTCCTCGAGGAAGACGAGGAGGGAGTGCTTGAGGGGGAGGGGGAGGTCGCGGCAGGGAGGGAGGAGATGGCGAGGTCGGCGAGGAGGCGGCGGAGGAGGCCCAGGTGTCGCGGCCATGCTGGAAGTCCTCGATCAGGGACTCCCCCTCCTGCGCGGAGAGGGGCTTCGACGGTGGCTTGTCGCCGGACATGGTCGCCGCCGATGGAGGAGCTCTTTGGAACGTAGCGTCTCATCAGAGGGGGAGAGGAAGCTGTGCGCATGGAGGTTGGAGAGAGAAGGGGTGAAATCAGAGTCCGTACTGGTTCGCTATGATGGCTCTTGCTCGCGGGGAACAAAATGGCAAAAGAAGAATTTACCTTCGAATTTTGTTTTTTTATCGCGGTTAAAAAAATAATGGATTTTTATTAGATTTATTTTGGAAATAAAATATTTCTGCACATTTATCGTTATACATTATGATAAGGAGAAAATTCGAAGTAAGAGCCTTAATTATTCTCATTTTTCAAAAAGAGATTTGAAATAAATTTATCTTCAGTAAAGGCTTGAAATAGTCATTTACTCTTCAAAAAGAGTTTGACTCATCGATCGTCAAACTTTCATTAGCCAGCAAGCAGATGCGTCGCATATGTGTATGTTGGCAACCCGATCAGGAATATTTTCGTCCAAAGACATACTACTCGATTCATCTTCTTCTTGATTCGAGCCATGCTTGTCCTCCTTATCACCTTCTCCATCAATGTTGAAGATAGGCATGAGATAAATGCCTAGATCAAATACCTTTTGAAATCCACAATATTTCTCTCTAACATTTTACATTTCACATGCTTGCTCTCGATGTACATTGTGCGAAGGAACTTGATCTAGTTTGGATTTGATTGGATTTTTTGAGGGAAAATGAGACAAGAAGGTGAAGAATGGATTCAATAAGGGAAAAGTGTTAGAAAAGTGTCAGAAAAGTCGTATGAAACATATTGCATTTATGTCAATTTAATCATAAATCTTTCAATAATGTCAATTTAATATTTCTAACTAATTTTGGTTGAATATTGTTGATGCAGAAGTTAGTCCGCCTATATGGCATGGCCAATGCTAATGTGGACAACTTCTGAAATAGTTTAATAATTTTTCGATTTTCTTTTCTTTTTCTTTTTTTTTGGGTCCTCCTCAACCAGTCATTAGACCTCGACAACTGGCCAGAGGTGAAAGCCCTCATCAGCCATTGGCAAGGCTAGCTAAAGGATGCAAGGGCAGCCTCGCGTTGAGCAGACAAGGCTCGCCCTTGCTAGATTTGACGAGGGTTGAGCCTCGCCGGCCATGGGTGAGGCTCGACCTCGCCAAATTTGGTGAGGCTGGCCAAAGGCCAACGAAGTCTTTGGCCTCTGGACCTCGGTGATAGGTTGGAGGAGGAGGAAGGAAAAAAAAAAAAAAAAAAAAAAGTATTCAAAAACTTATTAAAATTTATCTACGTCATCGTCGATTGTGCCCCATAGGCTAATTGGTGTTTACATTAGCAATATCCGACCACTATTAGCCAGAATTACTAAATCGGCCCTATGTTGAAGTGTTTATGATTGAATTTGTATCAATAAAATGTTTATAATTAAATTGATATAAATGTAATAGATTTATGACTTTTTTTACACTTTTCTTGATTCAACGAAGTCGATTAAGTCCTTCAAGGGCTATGGCAAGGAGGATGAGGTGGAGGAGCAAGCCTTCCGCAAAGCGAACTTGTAGCCGCCTCCTCGTCCTTGTCATCTCTGTCATCCTTCTCCTCGCCATGAACATCACCATCGTTGTCGGGATCCTCATTCATCAGTGCAACAACTCCAGCTCTAACGATGACTTCATCGCTCCTATCTTCAAGCCAACCCCCTCTGCGTCTCTTAAGGCTGGGTGCAGTGTCCCTTAATACGCCGATTCCTGCTTCTCCAGCATCTTTGTCGTTGAGACCACCAATGCCACTGATCTCGGGCAGCTCTTCAAGCGTTAATTTGGGCATTAGTCTCGTGCCTAACTTCAACTTTGACAAAGAAGATAATGAATAGGGACAACCATGGCTCGGATCAAGAATAAGATGAATAGGTTAGAAGAGAGAAAATAAAATGTCTTTTAGACAAAAATACCTTTATCCTTGTTAGCTAACGAAAGTTTGACCAGTCAGTGAGTCAAGTCTTATTTGAGACTGAATGACCACTTTGTGTCTGTATTTGAGATTAAGTCCACTTTAGGATCTTATTTAGAATTTTTCCTTTCATAATTAAATTTGTTTACGTGTCATTCAACCAACGATGAATATGTAGAAAAAAGAGGTTTACACCGGCTTGTGAATCTAATTGAAGAAAAAAATAATATCTAAAATTACTACCCAAATTTAAATTTTCATTGAATGCAACGTCGGTGTAAAAAAATACAGGCGATTGGCCTGTAGAAGAATTCGATTATTATATGATTATCTCTACATAGTATCGAGCAAAATGGTGAAAACATGAGTTTTTTCGTTGACCATGCATTTTTTTTTAAACGATTCCATTTATTCTGCAAAGCTTATTTTTGAAACCCCTCCATTTTGATGTAAAGTTTTGCAGCTGACTTTCAGATTTAGCTCATTTTTTCCAGTAACCTTAAATTTGTTGAGAAAACATTTCCTAAAGTAATTTTGAAGATTGACAAAATTTATCTAGAGTGAAAAAATTGATTATGATGATAAGTATTTTTCAGGTGGAAAGTCTAATAGGATATGATCAAACAATATCAATCAGAACCAAAGTTGTGGCTTAATTATTTCCTTCCTTATGTGTTCTATCAAACGGCAAGGAAGGAGATAATATCCTCGTGCAATGACTAGTGGCAATTGGTTGGATTTCTTGCCTTATATATAAGGAGTTTCAAATGAAAGTTTCCCATAATATCGCTCGGAGATTTATATTTCCCAAATGTTAGACTTGAGGTGAAGCATTTTTTCCAAGTTGAAGCACTTAACTTATGGAAATCTGTATGAGCAGTGTAATCTATGGGAAGCTTTATCCTCGGCGACCTTGAAACTGCTATATGGGCTAGGGGTGATCGGTTCCCGGTTTGGTCCGGTTCCAAGGTGGAACCGGGAACCAAACCGGGAGAATCGATTCCCAATTTTGGGAACCGTGGACCAGACCGTTTGGTCCTAGGACCAAGAACCGAACCGGACCATTGGTTCCGGTCTGGTCCGGTCCGGTCCGGTCCGGTCCAAAAGAATTGGCACTTTCTTTTTTCACTAAAGAATGACCATTCACCAAAGAATAATCATGCTCCGGACCGATCAATCAAATTCGGTTTCCGAGCAATCTAATAAAACTACTCACACATGTTTCTACGTGCAAAATATTCAAACTTCACTTGTGTGAATATCAATCATAGTTTATGTGTTTCATGCTTAATTTTAAGCATAAAACCCATGAACAACATGATTAAAGGTTGTGCTTGGCTTAGGTTTTATAGACAATCTCTCTTCTATACTTTGAATGTTTAATCGATATGAGACTTTTTAAGGCTTGAAGTGCCTTGTCGTTTGCAAGTGCGGGAGCAAGAGAGAGTGTGAGCATGAGGAGAGTTTTTTCTATAAATAAAGAGTAACAACAAGAGTTTTGGTGGTCTATTGGCCACATAAGTGGTTTACCTCAATTACAATTCCGATTGCAATAAGTTTCATATATAATATTCATATATTATACGTGTTTATATATTATATGAATATAAATTATATATAAAAAAATTTAGTCCCGTCCGGTGGGTCCGATCGGTCCGGTTCCCACCTTGGAACCAGGAACCGGACCAACCGGCTGCCGGTTCCAAGATTAGGAACCGGGAACCAGACCGCCGATCGTGGGAACCGCCCAAAACCGGCCGGTCCGGTCCGGTTCGGTCCAATCCCGGTTCGGGCGGTTTCCGTTGCACACTCCTAATATGGGCAACAGAATCTATGGGAAGGTTTATCCTTGACGACCTTGAAGTAATAAGATCTTCTAAGTAAGATCCAAGCCGATGAATAGACTGGCTAGATAATCTTCCTAGAAATATGTCCAATGTTCAGCATGGACAAGGAGGAGTGTCAAAGGAGGTCTCGAAGTTGGCAGGATTAACGCAATATGAGAGAATCAAAGCTTTTAATTCTAAAGTCTAAAGAGTGTTTTCAATCAAATATGTTCATCTCGGTGAGCAAAACTGTGTAATCATTTAGAGATTGAGAGTGTGTGAGGAGTTATTGACATGAGTTTAAGTATTTATTACTTAGATCTTACAACCTATGATTGATTCTTAATAGTGGAATCTAGCCAATAAGCTGTCAGAGCGGAAAAGTAGACGTAAACTTATAAAGGTCAAACGACTATAATCTTTTGTGTGCAATTTTCTTTCCGTTACTCTTTTTATTTTAATTGTAATAGAATTACACGCAGGTAAGATCTCTGACCACTACACTCTCTATCACCAGGAATTGTTTTGTTGCAATATTAGTTTAAATTCTTTTAATTTCCATAATATCACCAATTCACCTCACTCTAGATGATAGATCTAGCCATAACAAAATTTACGTATAGAGAAAAAAGATTGGACAAATAAAATTTTAAAAGATGAAAATCCTAGATCAATCTAGAGAGGGGGGAAGACACAACTCGGGCGACCACCGCACAAAAGCCGATGCAGTTCAAGGAGTGTGACCGCCATGATGATTGGACCTAATGCAAATTTGTGATCACCGATTCACAAGAGAGAGAAATAATCCTAAGTGACCATGGCAAAGGCAGTCACCCGAGAGCCGACGATCACCTATTACATAAATGATCACTCCTAATTCGTGCAATCTATATGCTTTTCTTCATTCTGTCTCTATTTTCTTTTACATATTTTATAATTTTTTTAATCTATTCAAGCAAGATAACATATTCTCAATGCTATTAAATAATAGGATAATATCACCCATGATCTTTTTATAATTACTCAATATTGAAAATTATTCCTAAATCTTTTGTGTCTAAGGCTCCATTCATTTCACATAAAATAACTTCCAGAAAATGTTTTTCGAAATTTCGAGCATTTGTCTCATGGAAAATGAATTAGTCGAGGAAAACTTTTTCTGTTATGGAAAAGACACCTTCAAAAGTAGGGAAAATATTTTCCATTTCTAAAAAATGAAAATTAATTTCCATAATTTCTACTTCACATTCTTTCACCAAACACATTCTTATTTTATTTTTATGTTTTTTGTTTTAAAAAATTGATTTTTGTTTTTTTTATTTTATTTTCTTCCCGTTTCTTTTTCTTCTTCCTTGGCTGGTCGCCGACCAACTCCAACCTCTCCTAAGGCCAAATTCAGTGAGGGCAAGGCTCGAGGTTGTTGGATCTCGGCAAGCTACAAGCTCCCTAGCTTGGCAGAGCTCATGGCTTGCCAAGATCGAGTTGGTGCAAGGTCAATGAGCTCTAGCTCGCATGGATCAGATCGACGAGCTCGAGGGTTGCCCAATTCAAGTGAGTCCGAGCTCCGTCGAGGTTGGCGAGCTCGTGGCTCACCAAATTCAGTGACCTCAAGCTCTGCCGAGGCCAACAAGCTCTCAACTCGCCTAGATTGGCCGTGTAACATGCACAATTCTTGCCCACGAGATGGGGCCATCGACTTAACTATGCTAGGTAAGTTTGACCATGAATTAACCCAACCAAGGGTGATTCGGCTACAAACCTCAATTCAAATGGGACAATCGATCGTGGATGAAGATGAGAAACTCTCAATTGACCCCGTTAGCGCTTCCAATGGTCTATTTCTCATGTTTGCTACATTCTTTTAAAAAGAACAAAATAGAAGATTCTAGAGATTGGCTTGATTTGGAGAGCAAGTTTTGATAAGAAGCATGTGAGTAAACTTAAGTTTCATGATAACCGAAATCTAAGCATTTAATGAGAATAGATGAATCACCCCCTTAGGTGGCTATGGCCATCAATTGCACAAAGATTTGGTCATGATGGCATTAGGATTGGCTTGGAGAACAATTAGCACATTTTCTTTGAAAGTTAGTTCATAAGTGAAGAGAAGTGGCTAGAGAACTCTAGTAGTTGCGCCTTGAAGAACAAGTTAGTGAAGATATGGTCATCATCATAAACGATTTAGCTTGGGGAGGAAGTTAATGAAGATGTGGTCATCATTGCCATGAGATTTTCTTTGGAGATTATGTAGGTTTGGCCTATAAATAGGGAGCCACCTCCTTCATTCTAACTAACCCTTGCAAACTTCTTCCTCTCTTGCCTTGCATGTTTCCCCTCTCCCTTTTCTCGGCCTCATGCACGCCCACCCTCACCGAACTGCCTCTCTAGCTCTTGAGGTTCACCAAGGTAAGTGGAATCTCTAATCGTTGGCTAGGGGGATGCACTACATTGTTGGGTTTGGGCTATGAACATGATAGTCATGTCATTGCATGAGTAATTGGATTCTCGAACCCTTGGCTAAGGCGTTATGATATGTTGTTTGAGCTAGTTCTATTCTTAACCGTGCTTGTGTGTTTTGGTTATTCTATGACTTGTTCTTATAAAAAAATTTATGGTTTGCTCATGATTATGGATCCACAAGTGGAAGCACTCCTTAGGCTATGGACAGGTCTCACTTGGCCTTGGGTCGGCGTTGAGGCATGACGAAGTGAACCCCGCTGGGCCTTCGATCAATAGTTAGGCATGTTCCGAGCCTCACTTGGCGGAGGGCCGGCACCTAAATAGGTCACACAAACCTTGTGTCTTGCCCGCATAGTATGTAGTTATGGTATTGTGGAATATGACAACACAAGCTTGTATGAGCATGCCAGCAGGCCTTGTATGCGCGGGCTAAGAGGAAAAATGATAAATCGACTTTTGTGTTATACAATGCATATTACTAAATGAAAGATAAGACTCGTTGTCGCATAGTGTTGGTAGTGATGCCTCATTCATGAGAGCGGGATGCCTGGTGCATTCCGGATGCCTGGTGGATTTTGGATGCCCGACGGATTCTGAATGCCCAGTGGATTTTGAATGCTCAATGGATTTCGAATGCTCGGTAGATTCCGAATGAATCATAGGAATGATTAGGTTGATGAATGAACTTCTTTGTGCATGCTTCCATGTGTGTTGTTTAGTGAATTCGTTTGAAGTAGAGCATGCATTGACGGTAAGTTGAAATGGTTCACATGCATATGATGCCTGGCTTGATAGCCGGTTGCCCTGGTTAAGCTAGGAAGCCCTTAAAAGTATGGGATGCCTGGCCAAATGCCCAGCTACAAGATGGAAGCTTATGATAATATGGGAAGAACCGTTAAGACAGTTAACGAATCTTTTATATGTGTTGTCATGTGTTGTTTGATAAGCTTGTTTAGTAAGTTGAAGATAGCTTGTTTGGTGAGATAGATTATTTAGTAAGTTGAAGGCAGCTTACTTAGTAAGATAGCTTGTTTGGTAAGTTAAATGCAGCTTGCTTAGTAAGTTGATGGTAGCTTGTTTGGTAAGTTGAGGATAGCTTGTTTAATAAGTTGAAAGTGGATCACATGCATATAGTCGAGATAAAGTAACGGCTTACTATTGATCTGCCATTGATGTTGTAGTGCATGAGATGTCCGTGTGCTTGATTCAATGATGAGTCATCCTCCTAGATGAGCATCAATGATTTTACTTGAGTCCTCGACTTACCTCTTTGTTTTTTAGACTTGTAGATATGGAAGCTTTACACCAATTTGGGAGCTGCAGTCATGTTAGAAGAGATAGAGTTTCCTTGACTTACACAAATATATAAGGATGATGTAAAAAGAAAATGATCCGAAGAAAAAGGGCTGGTAAATGTGCTGATATGATATAAAAGTAGTGGTATATGTTGTTCTTTCCTAGTTGCTTGTTTGTTGTCTAAGAGATTGATGTTGCACACACTTCCCCATGCTCATACTAAAAAGATAAAAAGAATCAAAATGGCGACAAGTTTAGGACGTCGCAAAAATAACCTCCGTTGCTCATGGCCCTAGAAATGGAGTTTAGGTCATTATAGACCAAGCCTCAAGCTCGCCGGCCTCGGCGGAGCTAGAGCTCAAGGCTCAGCCGATCTAGGCGAGCTGCGAGCTCATCAGATCTAGCAATCCATGTCTTGGTTGGTCGCCAGGCAACTAGCCATTGTCGAGGCACACGGCAGTGAAGGAATAAAGAGGAAGAAGGAGGAAGAAAAGAAAAAAAGGAAAAATAAAAAGAAAGAAAGAAAAATAAAAATTCTATTTTTAAAAATAAAAATAACTAAAAATTCAATTTAAAAATTTATATAAAATTATAATTAAATATTTTTAGTCAATTTAAAAAATTAAAATTGATTTTTTTGGGTTTTTTTTTTCAAAAAATCAAATCAAATGACGATAAGTGGAAAATATATTCCACTTTATTTTCAAGTCTCAGCCAAATGTAGAAAAATATAATCATTTTCTTGAAAATGGCTTCCGAAAAATACTTTTTAGAACCATAATATTTTTCACGAAACAAACGAATCCTAAAATAGTTCCTACTTTTACTAAGTATTGACCCTACCCAGTCTCTCTTTCTCTCTCTCAATTTGAAGTGATATTGTTTGGCGGCAACGGGACATCGCAATGGGCTTTGCTTCCTCTTTCTCTCAAATGCTCTTCCACTCCCACTCTTTCCTTACTGTTTCTTTTGATATTATTTTTGTTATTTTGTAAAATTTACTAGGGAAAATTTCAAATAAAGGCCTGAAGTGGATTCATTTTCTCAAAAAAGAACCCAAAGTGGACACTATATCAAATAAAGACCCAAATGACTAATTTTGTCTCAAATGAGGACCCAAACTATTATCTTATTTACAGCTTGGGGTAGTTTTGTCCAAGAACATTTTTTCTTTAATTTTTTTTTTCTTTCTTCATCTTCCTCACACCTCCTCCTTCACTCTACATTGCTTCCTTCTTCAACACCATAATCAGGGCCCCTACCAATGACCTCGTGAGCTTCATGTCATCACGTAGTTGGTCCTAGTGACAAGAAGTCAAATTGGAGTTATTAGCTACTGGTCACCTTCTCAAATACTAAAATCCTCAGCTCCTCAAGATGCATCAAATCTCGACACTTGTGCTCAGCCTAAAGCTCGAATTGACCTCCATCTGACGACGACGATGCTGGATTTTCTATCAGGGGCAACGGGCGATGAGGTCGAGAGCTCGAATAGGACTTGTCAATGGCAACAATGGGGCAACGAAGTACAACAATTTCTATAGTTAATGATGTCAAATACGACTAATGATCAATCTCAAGATGAGGTATCGATTGAAGAGAAGAGCTGTGTCGATGAGAATGGCAAGAGTGTGAGTGGGTGTCTCCAAACTAGGGATTATTGAAAGGAGCCATTGGCATTGCAAATGGGATCTTTGAAAGATTGAATTTACGCAAAAGAGGCAAACCCAAATTTGAAATTGATGAGGCAAACTCTTGCCATGGTTGAAATAGTCGCCAGCTAAAACAAAATTGTTCTTTGGCGTGAAATTATTGATCACCAAGTGTTAATTGAATAGAGGCATAAGTTAGTCAAACAAGACGATCTAGTAATGCTTAGATATTGCTACTCTGTTGTTGGCAAGCAGGACCGAAAGCAGCACAAAAAATTACAATTGCTAGGTTAGCGGAAGGCCTAGAATAAGTGGAGTTTGATGCACTCTCGAGGTGAGAGAAATACATCGCCAAAGGGATTAGTTGCATAACTTGGGAGTTGGACAATAAGTTGAATCTCAGCAAAAGCATATTTATATTATGGTTTTGAGATCGAATTTGCAATGAATGTTGGAATAAAAAGAACTTATTTTTGAAAGCTCATTTCAGTTTCGTGGAATTGTCTACAAACCATTTTGAGGAGCAAAATTTAAAATTTTCAATGAGTTAGACTACGTTGTAATGGCTTGTGTTAAAGAAAACCCAATCTTGGTCATACAACAAGATGACACAAAGAGCGATGGAGGAGTTGATAATGGAGGTGATATAGAGAGTGAGAAAGATGAAGAAAGAAAAAAGAAAAAAGGGAGAGACAAAAAATAAACAACAATGTTCTTGGACAAAAGTACCCCTGATTGTGAATAAAATTAGAAGTTCAGGTCCTTAATTGAGAGTAAGCTAGTCACTCCGAGTCCTTATTTGAGACATTGTCCACTTTAGGTTATTTTTCAAGAAAATGGCTCCACTTCAAGTCCTTATTTGAGATTTTCCCAATTTACTAATTTGTTAAACCCGAATTTCACGTTAGAAAACACTTCAATGGCAATCTTATAATAAACTGTCATCTTTACCTCTTTTCCTAAATATTATAAATTACCTCTCTCCTGCCGTCATATTTAAGAGTGAGTATGGTTACCAGACAAAATTGGAAACATGAGAACTGAATCACTTTTGAGTTCTCAAGCGCTAGGCATGGTAGTTATAAGTTCAAAAAATTTGAGAACGTGTTACAAGTGAAATAGGGAACTTGGAACACAAAATAAATTTTTATGTTTTTATTATTCTATGTCTTCAAGTGATACTACAACATTCCGTGGAGTCCAATTATAATTGTGTAATTTGAAATTATTAGTTCGAACTTGAGATTTTTATTTTGTTAATACTTTATAATTTTCGTTTATCTAAACATGAAATGTGATAAGTGAATTATAAAAAATATTAGTCATTAGTAATGATAATTCATTACAATTGTTCAATTAAGAGTACAAATAGAATTTAGATAGGCAAAGAACCTACCCTTCCAAAAAACTTGTGACAGGATATATTTTAAATTTCATCTAAAACCCGAACGGAATCTAGTCACATTTAGCAGAGGATTTGATTGCACAAATTAGCGCGGTCGCGCGCGGCGATGTTGACCTGTGCATTCCACCGCGCGCAAGCCAGAAGAACAAAAAAAAAAATTTCATCATCTCCCTCCTCCTCCTCCTCCGAAGATTCCGATCTCTGCACCTTCTCGAACTCAGATCTCAGTCTTCCTCTGCTTGACCAGCATTCGCAGAAAGGCAGAGAGATGGCGGCGTTCATGGAGCTCGAGGACTCGCCCATGTTTCACAAGCAGGTCGGTCTTCTCGCTCGCTCGCTCGCTCGCTCGCTCTGTCGATTTCGCCTCGTCTTCGTCGTCGTCCCCTCTCTCTCTCTCTCTATTTCGATTCGATTCGTCGTTCTCCTCGCGCTCGGCGCGTCCTCGGCGGGCGGAGGCCATCGCTCGACCGCGACGGAGCAATTAGTTTGTTTACTCGATTGACGCATTTGAGGAGTAGGTGGATTGCTTCCTCCGTCTTTCGTTTCCATTCGCGCTGTTCCTTTTACGCGACGACGTCGATATCCGGTCGCGTCTTTCGAGGCTTGCTCTTTCGGTCTTTGCTTTTGCCAAGTTTGGCGGCGCCGTTTGCGTACTTGTTGGTTCGGCTGATTATGATTGGTTTCGCGCGTTGAAGCATCGATCCTGCTCTTGACGGGACTCGTGCTACGGCTTTCTTTTTTCTTTTTTTCTTTTTTTTATCTCCTGACATCGGATTATCCGCTCGGTGAATTTGGCAATGAAATTCTTGTTCCTCTGTGGAAGTCTCGATGTTACGCTAATTCGTGGCACTGTGCTAAACAGATCTTTCCACTAGAACGGACAGCGGAGGAGTTGAAAGAGCGTTACCAGAGGCTATACAGAGGCTCTGCAAAATTTGTGTAAGTGACTCACGGATCCCTTGCACCACTCAAAGTCCCTGCTAGTGGAACACATGAGCCTGGCATGTTTTACGAGTTGTACTGTGGTGACTTTTTGAGCATCTTGCATAGTTAGTGTGGTCTATCACTTCTCAGGGCTAGTTATCAACAAAGAATTGCGCATAGATATTACTTTTGGTTGACAAGATGTTGTAATACATCAGCATTTGGCCTAAACATTTTTAAAGAGGTTCCTCTCAAATGTTACGTTGAATTTGGGTGTCATTATGGCCTAGGTACTTGTGGTGTTATGAGGAACCAAGCCATCGCCATGGACCTAATGTAGGTGTACCTGAGCCCCATCGGTAGAATAGTCGCACTACACAAACTACGAAAAACAGTAGGAATCTAGGCTATTATACTTCAGTGTCCAAGAAGGTGATTACCGTCAATGGATGTGTCATTTATTGGTCAGTCCTTCACTCTTGACCTCTCTCTTTTTCTCATTTAGTTTGGAGCTTAGCTTGTTGGCGTGGTTTTATGAGAAGGAATGATGGCACACAGAAAGCCATCATGTTGAACGATAATCTAATTTGGATATTTTATATATAGATGCCTTCTATTCTCTTTCTAGAAATCTGTTCTCATCATCATGAAATTTTGGGTTATGTATATTCTAATTGGCAGGCCTGTGAAAAGTTTGTGCCTTTGAAGAGGAGTACAAGAGGAGACATTGTTGCTGAACTAGAAGAGGTAATTCTTGATATAGGATCTTTGCTATCCCTGAATTGTTTATTTTGCTCATCACATATCACATTAAATCTGAGAATGTTTGGCACTTTGTCTTGATGATACAAAAGAGGAAAAAAGGAAATATTGAATGCTTAATTTTTGAAAACAATCTGGAAGAATTCTTGGGTGGCCCTCCCTTTCTGAAAGGGTTTCTCTCTCCATTTGTTGTCCTTTTTGGTTGTTGATACGAGTGCTCTTATTTCTTCTGGAGATGGCCTCTGTCAACTGTTGGTCAAATAATCCATTAATTGGATTACTGGGGTAATGGTATTTATTACATTTCTTAGCGATGACAGGATCTACAAAACTCCAAATCAGCATTTGAGAGAAGCCGCTTCAATCTAGTAAGTTTATTGTATATCATCTTCATTTGTTTCTTTCTACTTGGAAATTATCTCGTTTGGTCAATGTCATTGCTTCTGATTGTTATTCCACCATTGTTTCAAGGAATGCAGGTGCGTGCACTCATGAATATTGAAATGAAAAAGAAGTATGAATTTTTGGAATCTATAAGTGCAATCATGGATGCGCATCTGAGATATTTCAAGCAGGTTTACTTCTTCAGCTTTTGTGGGGTGCTTTTTGTTTTTCCTGTATGCCATGTTTTGACCATCATTTGTTGGCATTCATTCTTTTGTGCTGTTCATGCTTCAGGGTTATGAGTTATTGACTCAATTGGAGCCATTTATCCACCAGGTACAATCACAATTGAAACTCGATCAAAATCAGATTATATTCCCCAATTGTGCCTTCATATGAATAGGAAGTTTTGTGGCTTGTCTATCATCTTCAAATGGCTTTGCATAGGTGACAATGCCATGTGAAATGGGGTCTTTGTCCATCAAAATAATTTACCCTACAGAGTTACTGATAAAAATGGCAAATGCCAAACTCATCCTCGAGTGTAGCATAGTTTTTCAAAATAACAGTATCACTGTAACCATCTCCATCAAAATTGTCTTTCCTAGCCCTTTATCTGACATTATTCAAATATTTTATTTTGATTATAGATTGAAGTATAGAGTCATAAGCATGTTGCTATATACAACTACATTTAACGGTTGCCAATATGAGGACATGTCATGACCAAAGATGGTTCGTTGACTGGCATTGGGCCTTCCTCCTAGTAGCCTTTTGCTTAGAGATGGTAATTCAATCATTATAGGTTGGCTTCATTATGCGACATAAATATAGATATGCGCGTGGAAGAAACGAAGAATGGATTTAAAAAGGGGGAAGGAAGTAAGAGGGTCTATGTCTATTCTTGGTGCTTTCTTGAATCTATCCTTTTGTAATCTAAACATCGTCGTGTGGCGTTCATGTGTAGATCCATATTTAAAAAAATCTAGATAAAAAGAGAGAAACATGAGTTAAACTAAGCACAATCCAAAATGGGGAGTATGGAAACCAAGAATTAATTGTCAATGACTTCTGAGCTAAGTACTTATTGGGTGGAAGAATAGGGAAAAAGCAATTTAGACAAGTGATTCTTGTAATTTACTCCCACGAGTTGTTGTGTCTATTCCTGAGTCTGCTAAGTGCTTTATATGGAGCCTACTAGTTTGAGGTATCACCTTAAAGCTATTTTCATTACGCTGCTGCCCTGCTGTTCTCCTTAAACCTAAGATTACCAACGCTACAATCTAATCCTCGGAGAACCCTTTTCTGCACAATTCAGAAAATTCTCTCTGGTTTTCTTCTAGGAGGGAGGTTGATGTAGAGCCTTAGCCCTCTGGTTAGTTCGCAAGTAATATTATTGCAAAGAATGCATTATAGGCAGAAGTTCAAAAAAAGTCTGTTTGACTTATCTATCTTTGGCAGTGTAGTATACTGAGAAGGAACTGGGGGAACTATGAGGATTATACTCAAATTCGGAAGTTAGGGCTTACAATTGTAGATGAATGCAATGGCCAAAAGTCAACTTTTCCCGTTTCTATAGATATGTTCCCATGTTACAAACGGAGATGTTAATTGATGAAATGATGGCTCCCTTATAATCAGGTATTGACATAGCTCAACAATCGAAAGAGATGGCTAATGTGGAGCAAGACAGACTTGCCAAAAGGATTCAGGAATTTCGTACCCAAGCTGAATTGGACTCCTTATGTGCTTCAAGTGGTATTGAAACCCCTGACGTTAGCACGAATGCTACTGGCACAAATTCTTACGGAGACATTGAAACAATCATGACATCTACCAGAGGTGGAGAGGTAATCCGAATGCATTGTTCAGTATGTACATTTGTTCATGTGTTCTCATGAATTTGTGTAATATATGTTGTTGGCTAAGTCGATATGTATGTGAGCATGTGATTGCAAGCTTCTAATTCTCTGTTAATGCTGATGATAGATTTCGACCCTTGTCCTTATCCTAAGAGATACTGAATAAAGGAATGATATTTTGCTGGGCTTGTCAAGGAAGTTTGGAGGTTGAAGATCTACCATCAAATTATTAAATTAATTAAATCTATTTTCTTCCCTTCACATTTAAGTTTATTGCACACAGCAATTAAGTCTAAAGATAATGCAAGGCTGTTGATTGATGCTTAACTTTAGCATTTGAAATCTGCTTCTCATAGCCGGAGCTTGCAACCATGTTGTTGGCAAATTCATTGTTTTTGTATAAATTTTCACATTTATTCCAACTACAAAAGAAAAGGTATGCTGCATGATGAATTTGTTAATAGCTGTTAAAGTATCTCTCAACGCTTGTTTGTGGGTTTTTTGTGGCTTGCAAGCTGAAGCCTTTGGGTTGGATATTCTAACAACAGCCAACATTTCACTCAGCCAAGTGGGATATCATTTTATGGAAGTTTTATTTCTATATTGATATGCTGAATATGGGAATCAATTGGGCTGCTATTGGTTGTGCATGTTACATTACATGAAGTGGCGAAATGATAGAAAACAGGCTATTGCTCTTAAATTTTGTATTGAGGTGGCTTCCCCTCCAACTGTCATTTTGTATAGGGTTAGTACCCGCATAGTACCGATTTAATAGAATGCTGTTCATCCTTAAACTACAAAAGGGAAAGAGTTTGTCGAAATTTTTTGTCTGAACCATCTCAAAAGGCATTTCTGATCCAAGCATTTGCCATCTCTATTTGAAACCATATACTGATGTAACATCTTGAATTTGCTAATAAGCTTGCCTTTAATTGTACTAACAAGATACGGGCTCAAAGCAAAACCTCTTCTTATTATTATACGAAAAGCTTATTGTCCCTTCACTTGTACTTGTATTAGTAGAGTTCTGATTCTAATTTGCATTTCCTCTATAGTGTGAATTGTGCGACAGATTCCCACTCCAAGTTTCTCTGAGAGAACATCTCTGAAACACCATTATACACTTGAGTTAGCTGCTGCTTCAAAGCTTTTGGCATCTTTCAGAAGGGCCTGAACAAAGGGACTGTTCTACCCAACTACAGAGAAACTTTATCCTGAGGATTTTGTCCCTTGTGATCTTTCTTCACCATGTTAGCCAATAAGAAGGAGCAGATCTAGTGTTAGCAGGGCGAGGAAGAAAACTGTCCACATTCATATTTACTTGTGAAGTAGTCACTCTTCATGATCCCTGTATGATGTTACTTATCGAACACTAGATGAATAATTAGATTTTTCTTATCTACTTATCTCGTAGGTTTCTTGATCAATAATGCTTTAGATAATTATCAATGAAATGTTAGTTGATTGAAGATTATGATGCTCGGTACAATATAATTGTTACCATTGGAGTCTTCTCTATTGTCATTAGGGAACATTCTCTCAACTCTGAGAATCACTTCCTGAAGAGATATTGACCGGGGAAGATTCTCGTTACTCATTTGAGTTCGTTTTTTCCAGGTCCAGACTATCAAGTAGGGATATTTGTTGAAAAGGTCAAGTTTGAGAGGTGATTGGAAAAGGAAATTTTTTGTCCTCGACAACCTTGGGACTTTGTATTACTACAGAAATAAAAGTTCCAAAACAGTGGTACGTCTGTGGCATTGTGAGTTTGAAACATGAATTTAGCATTATATTTTTGACTTGCTGTCAATCACATTTTTACTAGGTTTTGGATTGATGCAAATTTTCTTAAGTTAAAAAATAGATTTAATTTTCAATATAAAATTGGGTACTAATCTTGAAAAATCCTAAATTGGTACACGTGTATCCGGAGCTAATTTTTGACAACCAAAACCTCCAAAGGAATATTTATATACAACAATTTATTACCTGCATATAACTGGAAAAAGGTTATCTACTTTGACAAAGTTGAACACATAGTACATTTGATGCGATGACAAGGAGGTGGAGGTAATTGCAAAACAAGGGATGCTCAAATCGGTCCATGAATCAACGTTGCCTGTCAGCCACGCGATCGTATAGTCCGTGACCGCGCATTAGTGCTCGATTAGAGCACGTCATTATTATCAAATAAATTTGTGTTTGAATACTATATTCTTTCTATATGGGGTCTCCCCTTCTAACCCATCAATGTATTAATTACCATAATAAGGGATCGGATAGATATTTGGACATCAAATGAAAGGACGCCATGCTTGCACGCTTCTTATTGCGTTTATAGAAGACACGGCTTTCATGTCTTTTAAGTAGATACATCAAGGCTACCATTTTCAGCCGATATGACTACCGAAGCAGAGTGAACTGCCCGAAGATTACATGCTGACCTCTTCTCTGAAATTGTGAATAATCATGCTGGTCGCTAATCATTCCAAGAAGAGGATTAACAATATAAATCTTCTTTCGAAATTTGTCACCGATTTAAGTAGTAGTTTGTTCCTATTAATTTGTTTTTACTGGAGCCAAGGAAACCCACCAAATGCATAGTAAGTAGAGAAGGGGTATACTATGAACATAAAATATTTGAGAGGCTATATTTCGGACTGGAGTTCCTACAGCATATTTTACATCTTGGCAACTCGTTCTTCCCAAACATTTTTACTAACAGCGCCCCCTCTACCTTCGATAAGAATAGGAGTCATCAGGTCTGAGAAACATGTCAAATTGAATTCTGACATGAAAGTTCTTGAGCAAAACATAAAAAAATGTGTCTCTTTCGTCACTCATTCTTGTTAGAAGACTGTAATCGTTTCTTTCACTGGCCTGCCGAGAATACGCCAAATCTGCAAACCTCTAATAAATGCTGGGATGAAGAGAATATGGGTCTGTAATTCTGAGACATATGAAAACCAAGCCAGGAATGCAACTGGAGCAAACAGAAAGAAACCCATAATGATCTCGTAACCATGGGCCAAGGTCTTAACTGCTCCCCAAATTCCAAGCTTGAAGATGAGAGGTTCACAAGCTTGTGCGATCTGCGTAAAGATAAGCACGTAAAGTCATCACTCAAATGAAAGTTTGGAATAATAAAAGAAGCTCCAACATGAAGCGAAATGCAAATGCAATGCCCACTAGCTTCAAAATTAAAAAATGAGACCACACATCTATGTAATAATGACAAGCATTCATGCAGAAGAATAAGGGGCGTCACGAACCAAAATCATTCCCCAGCCCATTTGTAATGACGCAAGAATACAAGCCATAATGTCCTGCAGTGACACGTAGGTGGGTGTAATAAATGTAACCACCAGAAGCAAAAATCCCACAATTAGATGGATGAAAATCAACAATTCAGCCTTGCCCCTTTGTTGACAATTAGAAACAATCTGCAAAATAAAAATAAGAACGTTATACGCCAGCCATGTGTTCCCTCGGCATCTAGTGTCCTAAGAAAAGAAGCATGAAATTGTTTTTGATGGTGTTCATGTTAGTTGAAAGATAAGTCATGGAGCTGGTCAACATATTTCGAAACTTCTGGCTAGCCAACTAAACAAGATAAGTATGGCCAATAATAATAATAATAATGTGGACTGCAAGATAAAAGCAGGATATTAGATGTAGCTCAAGTTTTGGGTTCACTACAACAAAGCTCATAAAAGTAAAAATACAGAATAGTATATAACTTGTTCTACTAATACTCTGATGACAAATTTCGGAACAAGACAGATCATAAGCTCATAAAAATAATAATACAGAATTGTATAAAACTTGTTCTACTAATGCACTGACGACAAATTTTGGAACAAGACAGATCATGTAACCTGCATCACAAACAATACAAGGAAGAACACAAGCGATGACATGCCAAAAACCTGCAATTGTGTCAATGAGAAACATGAACACTTTGATGTTGCCACTATAGTGTGGGTCTTTCTTATTCTTGTTGATTTTACTTTTGATATAAGAAGAAATAGAATCAAAGGAATTATATACCAGGACACTGTTGGCATGCTTCACGATGATCAAGTGATCAAAAAGACCACACTGACATATCAAAAATCGCAGTGCCAATATAATCTCAGCAATGATAACACACTTTCCAGAATGACGAAGATGCTCCTGTTCCTTTTCCCACCATGCTTCCCAACTTCTTTTTGGATGTACATTCATTCCACCTTCCTTGCGTAACCATTCATTCCAACCTCTCCAATCACCAACAATCTCATGCCACTCGAAATCATAAGGATTAAACAGGAAAGGGGCAAAATGTTATGAAATCGCACGTCGATTACAGAAAAATAATGCTTGCAAACAATTCACCAGACGGAATATAGTAATAAAAGAGCAGAATCAGATGAACACGCCAAAAAATTTGTTATCAAAGTTCACCCAAACTTGGGCTACGTCTCTGCGCAGAGGCACTCTGCAAATCCACTAGACTTCGGAAAAGTTAGAATACAACGACGATCTTCTCTCAAGATCAGGGCACAAAGAGATTGAGAACTCTCGTCAAGAAAAAAACTCACTTTTTACTTCTCTCTTTTTCTTGCCTCTCTATTTCCTTTTTCAGCGTCTTGACGGCTAGGGTTTTGCCATCGCTAATATATAAGTACCACTTTTAACCTAAAAGGAAATCTAATAGAAAAGACAAAAAAAAACCCTAAAAACAAATATTTGGCTTTATCTATAACACAAAAAGCCAACTCCCAATCATGAACCAGATGTATTTGTTCCACAGGTTATTAGCAACAGCACCCCTATAAGATTGACTAAAGATGTTGTACGCAAGCAGCAAAATCGTTAACTCAAATCCTTTAACAAAGTGACTGCGCGAGTACGTTCTATAATTGTCCACAAAGTTGGTGCGGAACACTACCGAACCATGACCACTAGCCTTGTATCTTGCCGTCCCTGTATCTTGCACCTCCATGGAGGAACGTTCTTCCATAATAATGTGCCTTCGTTCCAAGAGAGAATGTTAAAAAAACAGGGACACCTTGCACTTGCATCAGCACAAAATCCCTAAGTGCAATTAGAAATCCCCTTTCCACGCATATTTCCATCAACATAGGCAGTACCGATGAGATATGCATAAGGAGAAATGATTGGGAGGCAAGATCCACCCAGAGAGGCTTATTGTCCTTAATTCCTGGCTGAGTACTCAATTCCTTTTCAAGCCCACTAAGAACTAAATAAAGACGACCATAAAGGAAGACATATACTGTGAGCACAGTAATCTGCACAAAAAATAATGAGAGTTCAGAATTGAGATATGCATAAGGAGAAAAACACAACAATAGGAGGAAAAGGCTGACTTACCAGAGTAGTGATGTAAAAGCCAATGGTGGAGAAATAGCATGATAACATTCTAAAGAAATCAAAACCATGTACAAGTCGATATACATCTCTACTCAAAGTCTGCTCGCCATTTCCACGGGCTATTTTAGCCTCAAACATGGATATCTGCTTTAAACTAAAATCTCTACCTTTTCCAACTTGGATATACTCATGATGAGTCACACTGCCTTCACGAAGTGTAGAACTGAAGCCTGCAAGAGAGAGAATTTAATTATAAATATACATGAAAACCAAAAGCCAAATAGTTATAATAGGCAATTCTGAAGACCCACATACCGGCAAATATGTCTTTACTCAAATTGATAGCCTTTGAAGCCTTACTCACACCACCTCTAGTAAGATGAAACAGCCGATCGAAGACGTCAAAATGACCATAATGAAAACGAACCCTTCATGACAAGCAACAAATAGAGCAAATAAGATTCAACGGTTACTCGTGATTATGCCATTAGATACAAAGCATAATCCTAAGGTTACTAAAACTCGTGCGCTTACAAAGTCATATGACAAAGTCTACATGGATTACATATCAAGTAAGATGCATTCAAGCGCTTTGAGCTCTTTTTTGGACCAAAGACGATGAATATGAAATCTAAAAGCACATCAGCATCCGCACACATTGGCCAACCCAACCGTCGGAAACACTCATCAGACCTGTCAAAAGATAGGAAGTTGACATCCGAGCTAGAGAAAAAAGGTGAATTACCAAAAGTATTCGTTTAAATCATCATAGTTCCTCCACTGAGAATGCGCTAATCTTCCACGCTTACTCCTTTCCGCTTCCTGGTTAGGAATTAAAGTAGCATAAAAAACCCAAAGCGAAAAGAGATAAGACAAATTGTGTATATATACATATGTTGTGAAGTACCTTTGCAATCACTTCATAAATAGGAGTAACGACTTCTCTCAAGAAGGCCTCTTCTTCACCTTCATAAGCGTGCTTTACACATTCTCCAGTCATGGGATTGACATAACCATTGAGCGAACCAAACACTTCGATAGCCATCTACAAGAAGCACAACCAAATATTAAATAAAGCCTCTTAACAAGGAAAGAAGAGCAATCACAGAATGTAGATGCTCCAATATTGGTATTATACTGGCTTCTGATAAAATTATTTCACTTGAAAGAAAGCTCTTTCTTAGCATCTTAAGTACTAACACTATCCATCATCAACGTGTCACCATTATGCATAAACTTCCTGTGTCATTCCCATATCAAGACAAGTTCAGATCCAGAAGACTGTTTCAGTATGTATACTGAAGCACTTGGGCTACGTTTGGTAGTGAGAATAAAATTCAAAATAGGTTAAAATTTATCCTTGTAGAAAATTTGCAGAAATTTAGTGCCCGTTTGTTTTGCAAAAAATGAGTTTATGATCACTTGTATGTTTAGATATAAATTGTTGTCACTAATGACATGTTTTTCATTGACTAATTATTTTAAGTGATACAAGCAATCATTTTTTAGAAAAAAAATTTCAAATCATTCATTTTTCCAAGAAACAAACAGAGCCTTAAGGAATGCCAATTTCAGTTCAGCGACAGCCCACGACACAACACAGTTCAGTACGGCTTCCTTCCTTTAATGTAAGACAAAATCCTCTGCATCACCCCCCCTCCCCCTCTTCTTATTAATGATCTCAGCTTTACGAAATAAGAAAGCAGATCAACCATTAGAAGTCAACAAATTTGATGGGGGAAAAGAAAACAGGAACAGATAGATCAACAATAACCTTCCAAAGCATGAACAGAATATTAGCAGCATGAACCATTAGAAACATACATGATGGAAAATATAGCAAAGGCACTCTGGCATGAATCTCAGATTTGCTGCTTCCCCCCAAATAAGAAGATATAGACCCATGTACAGAAGTTTATACTTCTGCACTTCCTGCTGGGTATTCGGTAACCTGCATATTTAGGACCAAGGTTGCACATGAAGAAAGGCACTCTTCATCAGGAATTGAGATCAGATGTGCACACTATTGGTGCAGATCAAGAACTAAGAAAAGACCATTCCATCAATATAATTTATGACCAGTACATAAGGTGAAATTAATTTATGATAGTGGCTGGCTTCCGCACAATCCACAGAGCCAAGCAAGTGTAAGGATGCAATAAGATTTTTCTTCTTTTCTGGTCCTGTAACTTGTACCCTTATGTTTCGATTTCGTCAACCGTTTCTACACAATCCAGCTCTCTAACTTCCTCAATTTGTGCGATATGGTCCTATCAGGAACACTTATAAAGTGCAGCTCATGTGGAAATTCAGTAAACATGTGCTAACATGGTGCATCAGCAATACAACAAAATATCAGAAATGAAAAGGAGAACATGAGAGAGAGTGAAGGGGCTGACATTGCCTCTGCCAGCTGCCAGCGAGGGCTAGAGTGGCGAGATTAAGTGGACTGCTGCAGAACCCAGATTATGGATATCTTTACCCTAATTGCCTCAACAATTTGGATCCAATGGCCATCAATCAAATTGCGAAACCTCTTGCCATTGGTCAACATCCAGCAGAACCCCATTAACCCCTTCCATTTTTTATTTCTGTTGTACGTTTTTCTTAATCAAACAACTTGAAATAATAATTCTGATCTCAATAGTTGAAACTATACTTGAATAATTGCAAACGAATTTTCTCTGCCCCTTTTAACACATTTCCTCTTGCTGAAATTTAGATGGCGCAGAATATGGCTTTGATATTGCTGATTGTTTTTGGTTTTATTGGTGTACATGTGTGCTGTGTGCATTTGGTAGAGGATGGACAAGGGTAGGATAGGGCACTTCAAAGGGATATACGCAAGGTTTTCATGGGACAAGGATAGTTAGATTAGTTCAACAAAATAGTTGTACAAGCGATGGAGGAGGTACATTCTTTTTCAATAGCATCACCTCGAGTTATGTTCTCTAATTTTGATTTATTCAAAATATAAACATTTCTCTCGACAGGTTTTCTCTTATTCTCATCAAGGTTGATGCAGGACCTTGCATTGTATCGAAAGTCACCCCAATTTCTTGTTAATATAAGTTTGCATTACACTTTTCATTACTTAAATTTCATGCGATAAGTTTACCTAGTAATACAGACGTGGATATCTAAGGTAAGTTCTTTTCTGATTTTCTTTTCCTGTCCAGGTAAGCATCCCACATAGCCCAAATTGCCACATCAGCAGCACCACGTCTGCATAGCCACGCAACAGTTGATTGTCAAACATTAAAGAAGTTACACTTATTTAAAAGCAAAGAAGTTGGAGGATGAAATTTAAGAAACAGTGCAACACGACCAAAGTCAGACTTCATCCTTTAGTATTGTCCCCACAAAATAACTTCTAATCCCATTTTTGCCTAGAAGAAACCCCTAACAAGCACATCCACAGTCTTCTACTAAAGCATTAATAGCTCTACATAACTGCCATACTCACCAGATAAATTAGCAGAAGAAGCATTACCAAAGACTGCTCTTCCTCTTCAAGAACTCGCACCATTTGTTGTAGTTCATGAAAAGTTTCTCCCACACTTCTGCGAGTGCTTGATCGTCCAACAAACCGAGAAGAGAAACAAGCATGTCAGCATACTAAAATTGCGAAGGCCATAATCACGATTATTAGTATAAATACCATTAGCCAAAACAAAAAGGACAAACAACTACCTTGTCTAAGACTGGACAGCAAATAAAGTTATTACATTTCATGACTCATGCAGCGTAGGCTCTAAGTTACATATTACATAGGTGAGAACTCTGTCCTCAGAGGGAGAAAAGGGAAACGTTCCGACAGCCCATGATTGATACAGCTTATACTCTTCAGATAACAACAAGATATAAAGTGGAAAATAGATAGGGTATAAAGTGGAAAAAGTTGCAGAACCAAAGAAACAAGGAAAACGGCATCATCAACAGCCTTAGCTTTACTTGTCATATTATACTAGATCCTTCATTTCATTAGAGCCTGTCATCGCTACAGCTTATGCTCAAAATCGCATAGTGATAGTATAAAGTGGATAAGATATAGCAGAACCAGAATAACAGAGAAAACAACAACAGCCTCAGTTAGCAGTACTTGTCATATTAGACTGAATCCTCAATGAGACAGAATCACAAGCACTGCAATTACATTGCCTTCAATACAGCAAGGAAGGAAAAGATATGGTCGTCCCAAGCATGAGCCATGGAAAAAGGAACACAGGATGATAAACTCTCAATGCCCAAGACAGTAGAGACGTCTAAATGGTTCTTGCACTCCCTTTATACACAATAAGAAGGATTCATCAACCACAGAATCAGGCGGAACTTTATGAGATCAATGGGTTTGCCATAGTTCAAAGCTTACCTTCCAAAGAAAGGTTTACTCATTCTCAAAAAGTAAAAGAATAGAAGCAAGCATAAAGGGTGACACGAGCTGACTGGGTGGGGTCCCCTTATGACGTTAGTCAGAAAAAAAAGGTAAGGGAAGTGTGAGACGCTCAAAACAAGCCAACTCAACAAGAGGGTTTCTCACTAGAAGGATGGGCAGTTAACAGGTATTCGATTGAATTAGTTACATCACTTAATTCTCTAGCCAACCTAATAGCAGATACGCAAATGATTGAAACCTTCCCCTCGAACCAATACAAAAACAATCCAGCAAAAAGACATCTCATACTGTAGAAGTTTACTCGCAAAAGGACAAAATAGATGCATCTTCTAGGATTAGTTGTGGGCAAGACACCTGGAGTAGCAGGTTGGGGTTTGGAAATTTCCGATTGTGCACATTTGCAAGCAGTAAAATCAATTGTTCCCTTTGGTTTGCCACATTATCCTTCTGTAGATGGACAGTCCAAGGACCCAGAATTAGTCTGGAGATAACGGCTTATCAGCTACAAAATATAACGAGAAACGAAAGCAAACTAATAGAATAGTAAATGGAGGAAGTTGCTTAAGTCCACATACCTGAAATCCAAACATTGCCCGAAGCCAATCAAGAATGTCTCTATCCTGCTTCTTTTTGTGGTCCGCTGGCCATGGAAGGCCCTTTGTGTCACGGAGCGCCACAACAGCAGCTCGGATCTACAAAGCAAGAATATTACTTGCAGCAAGATTTTCATGTATTGCTAAAGAGTAAGGCCATAACATGACATTTCAATGTATGGAAGGGAGGGGATGCAACCTCAGGATATTTCATAATCGCCTGATTTGCACTAGCAGGATTCAGAGGGAGAATGTTGTGATCTCCAGCCAAAATCTGTACAAACGTAAATGTGAAGAGATATTACTCGCAGGCATGTTCTATGAAAAAGAGAGAAGAATCTTTTTACTAAGTGGCAATTGGCTATCTAGTTCTTTGCACCTGCTGTCAGCTAAGAGAAAATTTAGATAATATGACAAACATCTCATTCCTATGAACATAACCTCCCATCAGACAAGATATTCATCATGTAGTAAGTTTCAGAAATGTGCAAAGCTAGTCCCAAGGTACAAGGGGTGCGGACACATCTGTTTAGAGAAACAGATCTAGAAAGCCAGGACTCCAAGCAATGCGGCGTATTTCACCCGGCGAGCATCTCTTCCAAAGAATTGAAATGGAGAGAACATTCTCAGTGTTGACTGACGGTATGATGAGACAGCATGGCTGACGGTATGACTGGTAATTTCCGACGCATGGCACTCATATCAATCACAAAGCCAACTATGAAGGCACCACACTCCTATTCTCTCGATCCAAACAACAAGTTGACTAAGCACAGGAGGACAAATCAAGCATGCTTAACACAAACCGCAGTCCCTCCGAAAATTTTCATTCAAATACATACTTAAAAACTTTAAAAACTCTGCAGAACAAAGTCTCAACAATATTCATCTAGTAATACGCACACCGTACACAGAACGGAAGACCCCAAAACTTCCCCGCCCCGCCCAGCACCAAGCCCTCACACGGTCCCGCCCCAAACCACCGAGCCGTCCTCACTCCTTCAAGCGGAACTAATGCGGCGTAGCCATTGCCACAACCATTTCGACAGCCTCGCAATCGCCTCGTCGTCTACAACACTCGAATACACGGAACCCAAAAGGAAAAAGAAAAAAGAGAGAGAGAGAGACGAGAGACGTGAGACGAGACGACGAAAAGAAATTAAGGCAACGCACCTGCACCTGAGACGGAGGCATAGCCGATTCAGTCACCGGAGGCGGAAGCCGGCCGGCTCGAGCGAGCGGAGAGGCGACGGAGAGATTCTGCCGGCGAGATGAATGGGGAGATTTCAGCGATAATCCGAGCTCCCGCCAATTTCCGACTCCAAATGAAAGCCTAAGCTGCGTACGATCATCCGGAATTTTAAACAGGATTGAATTAAATAGGAAAGAATATTTTTGATGAATTACGGATTTAAAATAAGATATTCTTATATCCTATCCAATTTATCGTTTGGTAAACTAAGGATTTAAAGTGAGATATTCTTGTATCTTATTCAATTTATCGTTTGGTGAACTACAGATTTAAAATTGGATATTTTAAAAACAAACATTAGGCAAATACAAATTTGCAGATTTAATATTTATAGAATCATCCAAAATATCTTACCAAAAAAAAAATCATCTAAAATAATATTTTTTTTTAATTAACATATTCTCATCGAATTTCATAATTACGCATCTTTGAAATAATCTTTTGGTTACCCTCTTGGACATCAAACGAATAACCTCAATTTCAATATATCCACTTTGAAATAGGAATTCTTTTTGTCTCTTACAAATTTTCATTTGTTTCCATTTTGTCATAGGTCCAACAACAAATCAAACAAATGCCCAATTAGAACAAAGCATAAAGTTCGAACTTCATTTTTTTTTTTTTTCCAGCTGTCATAAGAATATAATGACAAGTTAATCACATTAACAATCGATCTATAAATAATTCACATTTATAAATTACATTACATTTGTTAAGTATTGGCCAACTATATTTTAACTAAAGTAAACTCGTGTTTTTTTTTTTTTTTGGTAAAGGTAAGATTTGTATTGATAAGATTTTGCACAAAATACAAGAAAAGCCTAGCACCACCAAAACGAACACTCAAAAGGACCAAATTCGCGAGAGAGTGTAAGGGTGCCAAGGACCAAAAGACAAACAGACCTAAGAAACAAAAGACCAAGCCAAAACTAAAAACCCCCATCAATGAAAGATAGACGGACTCAAGCCCTAGCTTCGTTACAGCCTATACATTCTTAGGATTATCCACAACATTCTTCAGGTCGACAATTTATCCTTAACGGCCTTCGGAGATGCATCTTCATCGCGGGATGAACGAGATCTGATTGCGGAAGATGATATTGTTACGCTCCTTCCAAATAATATAACAAAGAGCTCCATAACTAAACCGGGCCAACACATCATAGAAGTTTTTGTCCGAGAAGCGTCTAGCCGCCCGGTCAAGTTCTCAAGCCACGATTTGTTGCGCCAAGATATATTAAATTTAGCTGCCCAATAGGCGGCGAGATTGCTGTGGACATGACAAGCAAAAAATAAATGATCTACCGAATCCGGCCTGCATGAACAGAAGGGACAAGTAACTGAAGAGAGCCTACCAACCGAAGCAAGCAGAACCTAGGTCGGCAACCTCTTGCGAGTGATAAGCCACAAATGTGTCTGGTATCTCGGCGGCATAGTAGAACTCCAATTGAAAGAGGACCAGGGAACAACGTTGCCTCTAGGTCTCAAAAGATCCCAAGCAGAGGCTGTAGAGAAGCGGCCCGAGGGATGATGAATCCACTGGATTCGGTCTTCACTCTAGTTGAAGATAGGAAGGGGATCCCACCAACCAGCCAAGATGTTAATAACATACCAGCCCATCGGAGATGAGAAGGCGTCAGCTACGGAAGCAACCTGAGATATGCCCGAATGATATATATCCTGGTCGGAAAATACCTTATAAAGTGGACCATTGATGTGCCACGGATCAAACCAGAACGAAGCAGTTCGACCATTGCCAATTTTCCATCTAAAATGTTGTTGATACAAGTCCCGAAGACGGAGGAGCTTTTTCCAGGCCCAAGAACAATGAGTCGGAATAGGGACCACCCAAAAGTTCTTGTGGTTTAAGAAAGTGGAGTGAATCCACTTGCACCAAAGTGATTATTTATCTGAGAAGAGAATCCAAATGTGTTTAAGCATCGAGGCAATGTTGTTCTCCTTTAACGACCGAATTCCAAGCCCACCTTCCTTCCTTGGCAAACATACATCACTCCAGGAGACTTTGGCCCCCCCAAGGCCCATTATTGGTCATTTCCAAAGAAATTGGCGAAAAATTCTTTCAATACGATCTAGCACATCACATGGCAAAAAGAAAACACTCGCCCAATATACTTGAATAGAGTGGAGAACCGATTTTATAAGCTGGATTCTACCGGCAAGCGACAAAAATCTGTGCGTCCAAGATTGGACTCGAGCTGTAATTGCATTTACCAAAGCCACACAATCCGCCTTTGCTAATCTCGAGGAAATAACAGGGATTCCAAGATACCGAAAGGGAAGGGTACCAACCTGGAAGCCTAGCTTGTTCAAGATGTCATTTCGCAAAGTAGGCGATCCACCGGATAGATATACCTCACTCTTGCTCATGTTTGGCGCCAAACCGCTCCAATTAGAAAAGGAGTCAATCCCAGCCTTCAAAAGATCCACAGAGGCAATGCTTGCTTCCGAGAATAAGAGCACATCGTCGGCAAAAAATAGATGGGAAAGCCTGGAAGATTTACACCACCAAAAAAACCAAAACAAGGGGTGGCTGGTTTGGATATCCAGCAAACTGGTAAAGACTTCCATTACTAAAGTAAATATATAAGGCGACATTGGATCTCCTTGACGAATACCTCTCCCACTTGCGAAAAATCCATGAAGGTCACCATTCAAGGATATGGAAAATTTAGGGGATCTTATGCAAGCCATAATTCGATCAATAAAACTATGAGGGAAACTGAACGCCTGCATGCATACTTCAATGAAGTCCCATCTCACCGTGTCATACGCTTTCCGAAAGTCCACTTTAATAGCACATTTGGCCCGATAGGGGTCATGGTGGAATCCACTGAAAAGCTCTTGGGCTAGCAAAATATTATCGCTAATGTGTCTCCCCTTGACGAAAGCATTTTGGGTCGGACTAATGATGCTAGGCAGCACATGAGTCATCCAGTTTGCAATGAGCTTAGTGATGCATTTATATATAGTGTTGCAACAAGCAATTGGCCGAAAGTCATGGACAGTTGAAGCATTAGGGATTTTGGGCACTAAAACAAGAATGGTAGCATTAATTTGTTTCAATAGTTCGCCCGTTTCAAAGAAATCTCTAACTGCCAATATTACCGAAGCACCAACAATATCCCAAGAATGCTTGAAAAAATCAACATTAAATCCATCGGGACCAGGGGCTTTTTCTACCGCAAGGGAGAAAAGAGTTTCCTTGATTTCCATATCCGTAATAGGCCTAGATAGTAAACAAACCTGTTCCGCATCCAGGGAATGATTAAGAACAGCCTGAATCTCCTCCTTCACTGGACAAGACGAAGAAGGGGAAATAGCCAAAAGATCACGAAAGTGATCGACAAACATCTTTTGAACTTCCGCCGGGTCCGAGGTGGTGACATCCCTATTGGTTAAGGAGATGATTCTATTTTGGAGGTACCTCCTGTTCACGACTTGGTGAAAAAATTTAGTGTTTAGGTCCCCGTCTTTCAACCAACGAACTCTAGACTTTTGCCTATAAAACGATTCCTCTTGGAGCCTTAAAACTGAAAAGGCTTGAATCTGATGCTTTTCCATCTCAATAAGGAAAGGATTCATAGGGTCGGCTTGAATAGCATCTTGAGTAACTTGAAGAGCTCGCCTAGCCTCCTCAGTTCTCAAAGATATCTCCGAAAACGATTCCTTATTAAGCTGCTTGAGTCTGCTTTTGAGGAGGCGGAGCTTAGCACAAAGAATAAACATTGGCGATCCATAGAGAGAAGAGGCCCACACTTCCGAAACCAGCCTGGTAAAATCCGGATGAGTCATCCAGTAGTTAAAGAACTTAAATGGCTTAGAAGACTTGGGGACAGGCATAATTTTAACCACCATCGGAGTGTGGTCCGAAATGCCCGAAGCTAAAAAAGAGGCTTCCGAGAAGGAGAATTCAGCATTCCATTGGGCATTAACCAATACCCTATCAATTTTCCTTTACTTTTGGTTGGACCCTGAAGAAGTAGCCCAAGTATACCTATAACCCCCGGTGTAAGAAGATCATCCAACTACCCGGCTGAACAAGGCAATCTCTAAACTCATCAAAAGCGGGGATCCAAGCATTAGAACTACCAATCCTATTCGAGGGGTCCCGAATAGTATTAAAGTCACCAGCAATGATCCACGGCGAAAAAGAAAGAAGGCCACCGGTATGGACAAGATCCTCCCATAATAGCCGTCTCAACACAAAGCTGTGCTCCGTATAGATAACCGAAAGAAATAAGGATTTTCTAGAGGCAAGCCATGTAAGGCTACCATGAATAGCTTGCACCGAGGAGGCATTAACCAAAAAAGTAACCTCTCGAGGGTTCCAACCCACCCAGATTCTCCCCTTATAAGAGTGATTATAGTTGTTAGACCAACTCCAACCCGGAAGAAGAACCGAAGTAATAGAGTTAAAAGCAGTATGGGGGATCCTTGTCTTAACAATTCCCACACAGTAGAGATTGTTAGTCCTAACAAAATTCCTGATTTCCGCTTGTTTAATGGGGTTCCCTAGGCCCCTAATATTCCATATACCAATAAACATAGAAACAAAAAACAGCAGCCAGACAGGAACGTTACCGACGTCTGGGTGGCTTCCTTCTATTCGTCCCTTTGCGAGAGGCGTTAAAAGGCGTGCCCATTGCGGTTCCTTTTTGGCCAACATTTGAGGGAGTAACCACTGCAGATTTAGGGACATTTTGCTGGCTAGAGGGAGCATTCAAGTCAAAGTCTTGACTCGGCTCAGCAGGATTCAGGTCTTCTTCCTCATCGCTGCTACTACTAACCGCATTCACTTCCTCCTCCGAATCTTCCTCAGAAGATGGAATTATTGCCATGGCATCTCCAGAATTCGGCACCACCAGGGCCATTGACAGAGCTGCATTTGCTGCATCCAACTTGTTTTGCTCATTCTGATCATCATTTGCCGAGGAGGATGGGGGAAGATCGGTATATAACTTAGCTTTCAGAGTTGAGATTGGAGGAGTGGAGTCCACCTTTTGTCCCGGCTGATGTTTCATCTTCCTGTTCGTTACTTGCTTCCAACCATTAAGTTGATCATCCGATTTCTCATTCACATGAGGTATAACAGGCCTGCAGACAACAAATGAGAGGGTTTCGCGGTTCCAGGGGTTTGCTTGGGGCTCACCTTATCCAAGCAGTTATGGCCAAATGCACAACACTTCATACACGAATTTGGTCTCCATTCATAAAGGACCTGAACAGAGAAAACCTTCTCATCCACCCATACTTCAACTTCCTCGCACCTTTCCAGCTTTGCCGATATCTCTACACAAACTCTGGCAAATGATAGACGCTTCATTTTTTCGGTCAAAGGATCAACATAAAGAGGCCTCCCCACTGCACTAGCAATCTCACTAATGCCTGGGGCCGACCAATATGCAAATGGAATATTTTTCAAGCGTATCCAGACCGGGACCGACGATTGGAGATCTTTCTTCAATTCCATATCCTTGTGCCACTGCTTCAGAACCAGAGGGATTCTAGCCACTGTTAGGTGGCCTTCATCCAGGATTTTCCTCCTAAATTCATTGTCTAGGATGATAAAGAAGTAAAATCCATCATCATTTGCTAAGACTCCTGAAAGATGAGAGCCCCAAACCTGTTTCAAGGCTGTTTCAGTGACTTTAAACGGCACATTTTTTCCCACAAAGTAGCCGACCAGACAATTGTTCCATTTGGGATCCCCTGCATACCTTGCATTATCCGATAACCGCACAACAGACTTCTTTCCCACAGATACAGGGGGTGCAAAGCCTAATTCATAGCCCTTGGCAGACAGACTAGCAACATTTACCCATGAACGGGTCTGAGGGGCTTTGGACCGATCCCTGTTGAAGTCATTCAAACGCCTTCCCTCACGGCCTCGAGAGGCATACCTAGCACGGCTACGACTACACCTAGTGGTAGTATGCATTTTGTCTTTCCCCCGCCCCATTGGATTACTAGATGAGGCCATAGCTTCAATGCCGATCGAAACAGAGCACTCGCACAAGCACCGGAGCACAGCTCAACGATAGCATGCCATAGCAGGAGCAAAGTTTCGGGGGATTTCAAGGAGGGAAGAGGCGAAGGCTTACCTCCAAGAATCGCTATTAATGGCCGGCTGAGGATTTCGAACCAGCTCAGACACCAGAAGCGGAACAGAGTCGCACCAGAACCCTAACCACGAACAATGAGATCCGATGATTGGGGCCAAACCGGATGAATCGCTTCGGACATGATTTGAGGAGGGTAGAGACGAGTCTTCCCTCCGAAAATCGCGTCCAAAGGATGGACGAGATGGGTCGCAGTAGCTCAAGAACCAGAAACTAAGCTACAGTGAAGAAATTGCCCAGTTGGGAGAGAATATGAACAGTAACCCGCGAATCCCAGTTCCATCCTATATTTTTAAAGTAAACTCATGTTCATGTCCATATAAAGCAATAAATGCCAACGGTCTTAACTTAAGGCTCATTTTAAGTTCGTGGCTAGGTTTTCTACCAAAGAAATAGGGAAACTATCTAGGAAAATAAAAGACAGAAGGAAAAAATATTATAAATAATGGTTTACTTGGGAATCAACATATAGATAAAGTTTCGAGCCATATCCATCTCTTTTCAGGTCATGGCCCAAAAAGATAATATTAAAAGCTTATATCTAGCCCTAAAAAACCTTTTTAAAAAATGAGAAAAAAGAAAAAGTAGGGAAAAAAAACATACCTCCTACAAACTCAGAATCAACTCAATATAACTAAAATCATAAACACCATATATTTGTGACATCCTAGGTACATAACCATCCCCATTTCTTTTTATCTTTTATTAAGCACATACATGCGGAAGCATTACAACAACACCCGAATAATGATAAGCAACCAGGAAAACAATCATTTAAAAATATACAATTACATCAGTTACATTTACATATCCCTTTGTCACGGGCCGTTATATTTACAACCATTATATTTTCTAAGCTTCAAAGGCCGGGTAAACCTTAGCTCCTTTAATAAGATTGCAACTCTAGCACTAGTGAGAGACCTCATTGCCTACAAGACTAAAAGGATGAAGGGTGAGTTTTGGGAAAACTCCATAAGTAAAACCCACTAATTTCCGGGTAGGAGGATGCCTCGCCTATCAATAAGCACATAACTCATCCAAAACATTAGTCAATGGCAGATCAATAGCAAAACAAAAATTTTGTCTTGGATGAGACATGATGAATCTTCAATCAACAATATGCAAGCATAAACTAATATTCATCCACAATATGAAGAACTCACGCCTCACTCAATATTATACATGCATAAACAAAATACATTCCAAAGTATGAGGAACTCACGTCTCACTCATATGCAAGCATACCGAAATCCATTTCATAATGCAAGGAACTCATGCACACAAGGTTCATTAATTAAGAGTCGAAATCTATCTACTCTTCCGGAATCCACCTGTCCGCTTCATCCTCAACATAACCTTTATATGTAAGTCGAAGCAGTAGCTCCCCCGAGGATCCCCTTCTAAAAACTCCCCAACCTCCTTGCAAGACCACAGCTCTTATCTGTGGGTACGGTATCTTGGAGAGAGCCCAAGTCAACCCACAAATGCAGTCTAATTCAGAAAATTCTTCCCGATGAAAATGTGATACACTCGAGGAAAGATACGTATATGAAACTGACTAACTCGATCTTATTAGCAAGTCGATAATTTGCCATCGTATGATTCAACTTAAGCTACAAATTCTATGAACAAGAAAATAACTATCTGGTGGATGAGAAAAAGGTCTAACTTGGTTGTCACATCAGAAGATTTTACACATTTGAAGCTTGGTGGTAGCATTTTCACATCACGTACAAAATTTTAATCTCCAAAAAACACTGAATGGAACTTGAATTCTTAATGACATTAGGCAAAGCCAAATATGGGTTGCATTGTGGAGGACAGAGTAATAATCAAGCATGATTACCTGTATTACATGTCTAACTTTAAGATCTCGAGTGTTTAGCATTCTGATAAATCCCGGGGTTCAGAAGAAGAAACAGTAGACATATACCCAGCCCAATTTTTAGTCATTTAGAATCTATATAGAGTAAAGATCAGGGATATTTTCTAAAGCAACTTGAACTTCATATCAGAAAGACATTTTTCTCTTCCTGTCTCGTCTGTATGGAGAGCTCATAAATGTGACCTAAGAGCATTCTAAAAAAAAAAAAAGGTAAACCAAATTTCTGGATTATCCTTAGAGACTAACATATCATTATCCTCGACAAGATTCACAAAGCATTCCACATCCAAATCCATTCTGAAGTTTGAGCTAAAATAGACTCAGGGCAGGATCCGAATCACAGTCGAATCTTGACTTTTTGTGCCCATCACCTGTGCAAATTTGGGACTTTCCAGCTTACTAGGATCGCAGTTTCTACATTTCCATCCAGATTTGGTCAAAATATAGCAATATGGGAATGAAGTCCATATGCTATCGATTAGCAAGTCAACATGAACCAGCTGTTTCTGTTCCAATTCTTTTTCATTGTTAATGGCTAAGAACTTAATACTACAAATAGATGTCAAGCCAGAACGATGATCCATAGCCATATTCATGTACAGGGAATCCCCACAACGTGTTTGGATGGAGGGAAGGTGATGGAGGGGAAGGGTTGGGATGGATAAGGAAAGACTAGGAGGGATCAGTCTGGTTAATTTAAATCTCTGCGAATCTGTCCAGATTATAAAGGGTTTCAGAATTGGAGAGACTTGTGTATTAACAAATAAATTTATTCTCCTTTCTCACTTATACCCTTCTTTTACATCTATTTATAAGTAGATAAAACGATTATTTGTCATAATGCATTATTTATTTCGCTAGCATCCATATAATATCATAACATGATTACTCAAAATCCTCTTTTTTTTAATCAATCCATGCAAATTGAGTGTGAACTATTAAGTAGTGGAGGGAGACTACATGAACATAAAACCTATTGAAATCCCATGGATAAGTGAAGTGAGATACTTAGACATATGTATGCATGCACATGCACGCATGCACATATATATAAAGCTTATAAACCCCATACACGTGCCCAACAGCTCTAGTTTACGCTAGAGTCCAACCTAAAAATTTAAGCTGATAGGGGAGAGACTACATGAATATAAGGCCTATCAAAACCTTATAGATAAGCGATGTGAGATACTTCAACAATTTAAAAGCAAATCAATTCTGCATGACTTAGGAAGAAAGCCCAATAATAATGCAGCAATTTGTAAACCAGTTATTACGAAAAGCAAAGGCACTGTGGGATAAATGTCTAAAACCATAGATGTAGCTAAAAGCTAAGGTGAAGCTTGAGATCGTTACAAGGATGGAATAAACCCAAGAAAAACTAAGCTAAAAAGTACGCATCTGAAAGAAGGCGGACCAAGTTAAGTGTAACCCCTGGGATTTTTTTTTCTCAGATGCAAACAAAATGAGGACAAAAGAGACCAAACTGCATCATAATAATGACTTTTTCTTGCAAAGTACCGTAAATAATGTCCACAACGAACTGCAAACTTATCATAGTGATACTGCTTTTATGGTTACTATACCTCAGCTGTGCCAAAAGTAAGATCTGCAAATCCAAGAGGGTCCTTCACTTGAATATGCAGCTTTTGCTTTCTAGGATTTGCAATGAGCATATGAAAATCCTGCCAAATGAAATGATTATAATGAGACATACCATGCACGTACGGGTATCATGCAAAACTAGCAAACCAGCGCATACAGCTTTACCTGATTCCAGATTGGCTCTCCAGGAGGCCGAATGACGGTGGTCTTGCTGTTCTTTTCGCTTCTAATTATTTGATCCCCCAAGCTTAGGATAACATATGGGTCATTTTTGCCTGCCACCAGAAGGAGAACAGTGATATTTCCAGTGTAGTAAAGAATGGCTCAAATGACAATGAAGAGGTCCAATCTTGTATAACATACTCACAACTTGAGTTTAATGCACAGTTGCAATTAGAAATTTTTTTACTGTCCATGACCAGCAGTTATAGCCGTTACCAATGACAAGTACCAGGAAGTAATTACCATAGAAATAACTAAATTTCCGAGCGTCAACCAGGGTTACAGATAACTCTCCAACATAATCCTTGTTTCCTTCATTCATCTCTCCAGGTCTGAAATCATTGTGACCAGACCAACTGCTTTTCCTTTCTGAAAATCTATAACAATCTTCTTTGGTCTTACAAATAGCTTAGGCAAATCCCCAGTGAGAAACTTCGTTAAAAACCTAGAACAAGTGCACGCAGATATTATTAGTCCAAAGCTCAACATATCTTCAAGCATATTGAATCAAAGCCAGCATAAACAAAACCCTATGCGTTACTCCTGCTCCTAATCAAGATGGAGGAGTATCATGATTCAGGAACTTTACATAAGTCTTAATTTAGCTTTATGACCATTACTCATTTCTCTAAACCCCACAATACTTCGGTGGAGTATCAACCTTATGACAAATCATCATTTTAGCAAGTCCTGAACTGGCAGATTGACATGCGGTTTATGCAGTCATTGGTTGATATGACATTCGATAACATGTAAAAAGGTGAAGATGCCAATTTTCGACATTCGACGTTACACATGCTCAACGAACCTTGATCAGGTAATACCAAGAAAAACCCCCAAGTTCTTAATAATCCCATTTCAACTTGTTCAATACCATATAATCATGCTACGGACATGTGACATCCACCTTGACTCTCAGCCCAGTTGATAGACGTTCGGCCAAAAAGGAAAATGGCCAGTTGAATAATAAATAAAAAGAAATTCAATCCCTTCACAGATTATACAATAGAATGTGGTGGTTAAAGTCCAGATTCAACTTACATGGAAAGAACAGGAATTAATAAACAAATAAAAAGGTCACGTCGAATTTCTGACCAATAAAATCGGCATTGGTATTGAAATGATTGTTTTTCAAAAATTTTTGCACTTAAATAATCTAAAATAAACTTTTGGCATCAAAGTGAGTGTCACGTATGACTCTTCTAGTGTACTTATCCTAGAAACATCCAATGGCCGCATCGTATGTTCCATTTTCTCTCTCTTCCCTTGCTTGGAGCCATGGTCTGCCTTTAGATGCCGCTATCCCTACCACTACCGCTACCGCCTTGCCACCACCTCCATTGAACCTCCAACTCAGCCGCGATCACAACACCGGCGCCGCCTCCGCACTCGCGTGTTTGCCCGCCTGCACACTAAGGTCGTGACTTTGCCTGAGGTGAACGACCTCAAAACTGATTAAATGCATATGCGCGCGCCTGAGATTGCCCACCCATGGGTCTAAACACATCCCGTGTTATCACGTGCATTATAAATTATGATTACAAGCTCAAAAACTATGGCGAATGTCAATACTTAATTGGTTTGAGATATCAAAAGCCATGATATTACAAGTATGATGTATTGCATTATTTACATACTAAATCACTACATCATCTAATAGTTTTAATTTTTAGAATAGTTAATAAAGATCGTAATATCAAAAAATATTAGAGCAGAAGGTCCAGGTTCATATATTTGTAGGTCCCAAATATATTTCCACACTGAAATCTTAAGATAAAGACCAAATAAAGCGTGAAGGAAAATGTTAAAATATCTTAATATTATGTTACACCTTTATTTATCTGCTTAAGGGTGCACTTGTTTCATTGAAAACTTCATGATAAAGGAAAATATTCTCCATGGAAATCATTTTCAAGGAAAATTGTTAGTTTTCATTTGTTTGGTAGTAAGGACACGTAGACAGTGAATCGGATTGAAAGTGAAAGTCGCCAAAAAGTGGCGGAATGCTCTCGAAACCAATTCACTTGAGTGAGACGGAGGAGGGTAAAGTGATTTCCTTCTTGCTAGAAAGGGCAGTTGTTTTCCCGTAGTCCAAACTTGTCTTTAGTCAATGAAAACATTCTTCATATATCGATTAGTTTTTCGTCATTCAAATATAAAAAATTCGGAAAACAATTTTTTGTAAATAATTTTTGCTTCAAACAAATGGACCCTAAACTTTAAATAAAGTTGGTAAGGTCTCACAAAATTTTATGTGATGAGATAACTTTATACAAAATACTCTTTCATATTAGCAACTCAAGCTCTAAGAAAAACCATAAATGAAGAGACTTTTCCTCTAGGGTGAACTGCGTGCATATATTCGCAGGCACACTTATACAAATAATGGCTCAATCAAATACTAGTGAACATTTTGTTGGAATGTGGTTTGTACTCTCTATCAACAGGAAAGCATAAGGGGTCCCGCTTTCTAGTGAGCGGGCCAAGGTTGCAAGGGGCAGCACTCCTAGTTCATCAAAGATTTTTTATAGTTTGGTCCCATATTTTGTTGATAGTTTGGCTGGGACCATGAGTAGCTATTGAGTGACCTCGAGCTTTCTTGACCTCTACTTTTTTTTTCTCGCTTTTGCCTATATTTTATCTCTCTTATAATTGAAAGCTATAACAAAGAAGTGGGGGTGCTAATTATAGTAGAATCATCTAGTGGATATAGCCCTATTTAAGGATGAATCAAATAAACCTTGTATCTTGATTTTCATTTTTGCCTTTACTCTCTATTTCATTGTGTTTGTACACTTAATTCCAATAGATTGGATGATATCTCTTGCGACAATGGTTGAATAAATCATTTAGACTTTCTACATCATGACTTGTCCGTATAAAGTTCGAACCATTAAGTTGATAACTCTTAGAAGGAGATAATCACTCAAGAATCACATATTACTGTAACTATTCTTTCTTTCCAAGATAGTCCGCATCTTTACAGACATGTCTATTTTACCAAGTTTTTCCTTGAGATAGTGCCCAAATTGTTTCGCCTTTCACGTGGGTCGGAACTTACTCAACAAGAAATTTTCCTACCTTAGGACCATTATAGTTACAGCCGCCATTCACCTGGACTTTGGTCACCGGTTCCCCCGTCATCAAGTGACCAACTTTCTTAATCTTTCAGCAGCACTGAGGAAGCGTTAACCCCCATACAAGGTCTTACGACTTAGCGGAGATCTGTATTTTTGGTAAATAATTGCTCCGGCCTAGTCATTGCGAGCCCCTTTTTGAGGAGACATCTTTTCTCCGCAAATTGTGGGGTTATTTTGCCGAGTTCTTTAGAGAGTTTTATCTAGCCCCTAGGCATTTCTCTACTTACCCAATATGATCACATCGACAATGGCTATTATAGCTTTCGAGGTGATGGGTCGGTCGGTAAAAAGAGCCGAAAGCGCTAACACATGTTTAGCTTAGTTCGGCACAGTAGTCATAAATGTGATACGCGAAAGTGGTTGAGTGATAATCTGTCACTCCAAAAGCCCAGCTGTCCTTCCTAAATATGGCGGATGAGGAATTAATGGTGACCAAAAATGTCGCCCCTCTTATTCTGTTTGGCAGTTCTAGGTTTCGAAGAACGGATTTCCGGATTATAATGGATCGTAACTCTTCATAGTTTTTCGCAATTCTCACACAGAAAAATGTCATGACACGCGAAAATATAAGAGATTTCATGATTGATGAGTGAGATTGTGCTTTTGTTCAGCTGACGGTCATCGAAACATCGAGATCCATTTCTCACGGATACTTTAGATGAATCCCGGTTTGTGCGGCACCTTGTTTCTCTGGATTGCCCAACATAAGATGCATGTGGCAAGCATCGCAATTCACAGGTCTTAAGTTATTATTTCCACTGTTCAATCTAAGGCTAGAGTCTAAGCTACGGATAAGCAGATGTTAAAAATCTAAACATTAAAATGACGCATTCATTTATCAACTTAATCTTTTGAAAAGTTAGTAAGGATCCGAAATAACCTCACACGAAATGCTTTTTCTTTTTTAGGTACATCAGCAACTTAGGCTCTCAGGGGACCATCATCGAAAGAGGCTTATCTCTTGAGGGAACCGTGTGCATATGGGCTGGTGCACAGAGACAAATAAAATCATGCAGGCATTTCTACATCATGAATTGCACGTGTCAATTTTCGAGTCCTTCGAAAACAGCTCCTCGTGCGCCTTCGCGACTTTCCGAAATGGGATGCATCGTACACGCACGCGGCACGCAACGCCGTTCACGTGGGCTTGCCTCTGGTTCGTCCACATCATGCTGAACCGACAGCCAAGCACTCACCGATCATTTTCATCTGCAAGTGCATTGTGGGGCTCAGCGTCCGGTCCGAATAATTGTTTGATTGAGCCGACAAGATAAATCGAAATGGAGCCACACGTTTGTCACTGGGCCAACGACCTTCGCGGATAAATCCCCATTCATTTTGTGAATTATAGTATATCAATCTCCATTCTAATTCGAAGCAAAGTACCGAGTCGTTCTCTACCGTGACATGGCTTATTTTTTGTTTTCCCATTTAGGGCTTTAAGGGTGATATTGGGTTACTTTGATTGTTCAGATTAGAGATCAGATAAGATAAATAATTGTAGCATCCAGCATTTTTTTTTTTATTTGGTGACCTGTAGAATCCAGCATTTTGTATGCACTTCAAGCCAGATAAAGTTCAAATTCCAAAATTATGACTTGGCTCAAACGTCGAATTAAGGAAGAAATTGTTAGAATATGTATGGAGTTTGAGCCCGTAAACAAAACCTCGTTTGAGATAAATTGCAAGAAAGCCCGATCTATTAAAGTCAAAAGTTTTGGATATTTTTCGGACATTCAAAATCGAGCAAAGCTAACTTCCTTTGGCAAATTAGAGCCGGTGATGGAAGAAAATATAAAATGAAATAAAATATAATGATGTCCTAATTAAAATCGCCAAGGAGAATTCAAAAGGGAGACTTGGACTTTGCTGAGGTTGACCGAATTTGCTTCAGCGCATGGATATACACGTTTCCATAATTGGAGTCGATTACTCGATTTTGGGCGACCATATATGATACATATTATTTGCTGTTGATGTGAGTAGAGGTGTGCTGTGTGTGCAAAGCGGCAACTCTTCTCGTACATTACACTGTGATTCAATTGAAAGCGTTCTAGCGAAGTAAAATCTTCTATTAAGATTTATTAATTCTTTCATGAGATTAAGAGATTATTTCGTGAGAAACTATAGAGTTAAACACTATGTGAGCTATTAAGTGTAATTGAGACTGGAAAACATTGAGTGTTTGAATGACCCGAACGTGGTTATAATCTTTATTTATCACTTGATTTTTAGTAAAATTTGTTACTGATTTCTCCGTGGACATAGGTTATTATGATCAAATAATGTAAATTTAATGTCATATTTATTTTCTTGTTATGTCACTTACTTTTGCAACAATACTAGTTTGAGATTTTTTATGATACAAAAATAATTTTGAGTAAATGTGATACGAGTTTACTAGTTTGAATTTTTGTTGTATTAACTCTAAATATAATAACTCATTGATGACATAAATCAATTAGAGGTGGTAGGAGTTAAATAATTGATTAAATAATTGATTATTTGTTGATTGAAAATAGGCAACGGCAAATTTCTTCAATTTGTTATACGTTGTTTAGGTGACAGCACACTCTGTGGAGAATGCAATAAACCCTATTTCTTGGGATGAAGAGAAGACATCTCTAGCTATTTAGAATTGTGGGGGCCAAGTTTTTAAGGTAACCCGTATATATATGTCCAAGCGGCCGACGTGCTACCCGTTCTTTGTGGAAGTGCTTGGTTTAAATATCATACTTTTGGCTAACTCTGTGTAAGACATTTAATAATTGGATTGGATAATTTTTTGTACTGGTTACAATTAGTTTACTCAGGTGGAAAAATAAGGTATGCAGATATTTCCATCTCAATTGATGCTGATGGCATGGTGTAACGATAGAGATACAAAACATAACACCAAATTATTGCTTCTGAAAAGACATATCGCCCCACAAATGAGGTTTGTACAACGAAGCTCTCGAATCCAATCACTGTGAACAAGTAGCTGATTGTTTCAACTTGCAGTCTCTGGAATTTTTTAGAAATCCTGCCTAATTTTAGTCCAATACTTTGGACTTTGGACTTTGGAACCCTAGCATTATTCAACAACATTTAGCTATGATTGAGGAAAGCAATTTCATCCCTTTTGCTTTACACCGAAACAGGATAGAAGATCTCACTTGAATTTTAATGGTGTGATCTAAATCACTCATTAACAAAAAGCCGAAAGATACACTATAAATCTTATTCTTCTCTCAAATACTTTCATCCAAGAGTACATACATCGCAAGAATTAACCATCAAGCAAGTAAAGTCTTCGTTTATCTGTGAATTTCATAAGACTCCGCTAGTAGTAGAGCTACTCACAATGCCTCGACCATGATGATGGTCCAAGGTCGAGGCCTAGTGACTATCTACTTATGTAGTACTTTAATAACATAAGTAGATCATGTAGTCTTGCTCAAATGAGTATTCCAAAGAAGCATTCTACTTGCACTTCCAGATATCCTTTTTCTGCAAACAAAATGATGGCCAAAGTCAGATGAAAATCGTGAAATTACACTCTCAAACACATATGCGCCCGAACGACACACAATTGCTACTTGACTCAAAAGGTTCTCCTGAAGGTCAAAGATATATGATTAGAAGTTACAGTTTTCTTGAGAGAGAGAGAGAGAGAGATCACATGCTTATTTGTATATGCATAGTTGATTACAAACCATGAGGTATTTCACTGAAGGAGAAATAGGAAAGGAGATTGGTGGAGCTAAACTTTCTTGCTTCCCATGGACAGAGCAAGTACCAAAGATAAAGGAGACAGATGTGATCTCCCAACCGATTTTTACGAGGTTCAGTGCACAAAACTTCTCAGTCTCGAGTATGTCGGTCCGAACTCAGATTCAAGAACAAGGGGTTACCTGAAGAATTGTCGGCTGAGAAGAGACAGTCTCGGCGTCGCCACCATTCCGATCGCTTTCGCCATTTCTTTTGCCCGAGCTAGTGGCGCTGATAAAACGCCCCATCATCTGAGCAAATTCAAGAGGCTCATTCACGAGCTAGGGGGATGTCTAGGGCTTCCCATTTATAGCTGCTGTGGATAAGGAATCTCACCTCATCAAGGAAAAGTCTTACCCATTAGGCGTAATTGGCTTGTTTGGATTTGGGCCCCGGAGGAGTGACAGCCGGAATTGCTATTTTTGAAATCCGGGTATCCACGCTAGTCACTACCCACGCATTTGCTCGATCGACACGTATGAATTATATTTACCAATAATTAAATATTTTCTAGCTAAGCCACACGAAGGCATGACATGTAGCGCGCGAAACATCCAACGGACCCTCAGTATTTTCCATCTTCTCCCTCTTCCCTTGCATGGAGTCCATAGTCCGCCTTTTGATGCCGCCGCCGCTACCGCCCTGTCGCCACCTCCATCGAACCTCCAACTCAGCCACGATTACACCCCCGGCGCCGCCCCTGCGTGCGCGCGTTCGCCCGCACTTTCGCTAAGGTCGTAACTTTTGCTTGAGGTGAGCGACCTCAAAATTGACTAAGGTCGTAACTTTCGCCAGCATGTGCGCGGGGCTGTGATTGCCCACCCATGGTCTACACATTTTCCATGTTATGATTACATGCTCAAAACCTACGATGAATGTCAATACATAATTGGTTTGAGATATCAAAAGTCAAGATATCACAAGTATGATGTATTAAATTACTTAATAATAGATCACTACATCATTTAGTAGTTCTAATTTTTAAACATTTCTAGTGACACCAAAAAATGTCCGATTTTTAGTTATTATCGATATGCAATAATTGTTCGGAAGCAACAAAAATAGACTCAACAACCTCGTATGCAACCATCAAAATTAGCGAAGAAAAGGAAAAAGAATGGAGAATATCCTATCCAGATATGTCTAGTCATTCGTGGAGGAAACCAATTGAATGGATTGAAAATTGATCGATATTATATGCAGTTGATGACTTGGATGAAAGTATTAGCACACGTCACCTAGTGGCAAATGATGGTAGATTATTTTACCAAAGTTGTCGATAGTGTGTCAACTAAGGAGCAGATGATCGATTTAGAGGATTATATCTAAGGCTTAGGTATGTGTAAATCCATTAAGGAGATCGTGCAGAATAGTTAGGTGAAAATAGAGACTGAGGTTGTTATTTTGAAGGGAATTGACAACGTGGGAAACGAACAACTTCTTGAAGGGAATTGACAATGTGGGAATATGGGATCGTAATTTTCGGAAGCGTCAAACTATAATTTAACCACGAAGAAACTACTCTCAGACGGTTATGATAGAAGGTCCATATATACCAAGTTCTCATCAATTGGAGAGGATCCTTGGACAATCAAAATGTAATCTTTTATTATCTTTACTTTCTTGCACTTTATTTTTCCTTAGTTATAGCTTTCTGATTCGCGTCATCGATTAAATTCCAATACGTATATCTATCTTGGTACTGTGTCGTCGATTAAATTCTGACGTGTATCTCTATTCTGGATGTTTTGCCATCGATTCAATTAAGGCGTTACATATTTGCATGTTCACAAGTTTTGTCATCAATTAAATTCCGATGCAATTCGTGTATTGTGTTGCCATGGACGTGGTTATATTTTCAAGCTTTCTTGTCCATTGAATTTTGGCATGGTTTGTATATATAGTTTGGTTCGAAGTTCAAAATAAAGGTTTGTAATTAATTCTTGTCCACCAGGATATTTTTTGTCTAGAATCGCCATAGAACACATCTCCTCTCATTAAAAGCTAAAGAATGACTTTTGGAAAAGAGTCGTAAATTAAATTCTGGTGAAACAATTTCATAAAGGTCCAACAAAATCTTAGAAAATATTAGAGCAGAAGGTCTAGAGTTAAAATATTTTTAGGTCCCAAATATGACTCCCCAGATATATTTCCACACTGAAGCATGAAGGAAAATGTTTGAATGTTTGAATTTTAAATTATACCTTTATTTATTAGATTAAGGGTACATTTGTTTCACTAAAAACTTCATAATAAAGGAAAATGTTCACTATGGAAATTAATTCTAAACCAATTGTACAAAAATCGTTTAAAATTTTTCATTTGTTCCAATGTAGCCAAAAACTTTTGTGTGAAGTATCCATGCAGTCAATTCGATCAATTGCCACCAAAAATTACTGATGTAGTGTCTAGTCATCACCGATCATCCTACATAGCATGCTAACATAGACAATTTATGGATCGCCATGTTAGTAATTTCTAGTGGCAATAGTTAGAAGATATTGAAATTTTGTGCGAAAAATTAGAACTAAATTGACAAATTGAAAAGTTCAGAATTAAAATGACATTCAAACAATAAATTTAGAATTATATTGGTAATTTTCTCCATAATCTTTTCCCCTAAAAATTTGATTGGTGAAGGACTTTCTTTGTCATAATAGAAACGGTATCCTGCTGAAGCGATCAATGTAGCGACGTGAAGCTCACTGGGATGGGAAGATTTTTCCTCTAAACAGGCAAGAACCTTTTGATTTATAACTCTGGTTCATATCATTACTAAACAGCAACCTACGCATTGCACTGGGCAATTCTAATGATATTTGAGTGTTAATACTGCAATATTACATGAAAAGTTACCAATCAAAGCTGAATATTTTAGATGCGCTTATGAAATTATTTTTTTGGTCGGTCCCTTATCGAATTTAATTAGCAAGGACTGTTAGAAACAAAGTCCTTGTATATTTTCGATGCATATGGTCATAATGAAAAATGAAAAAAGCAGAATATGAGCCGCAACTTTATAGGAAAAACTCGAAAGCATAGTCAAAATATCATATCAACTACATGTACGTGCGTAAATCATACACTTAATAACATTTAGAAAGTTCTTAATTATGATGACTATCGATATAAATCCTTTCGAGATGGTGGGAGTCACATAATTGATTCGCCCTTGGTTGAAAATATTTTATGAAAAACTTTTTCAATTGCTTAGGTGACGTCTGGGTGACAACCCTTTTCGTGGAGAATTCTATAAAAACTACTCTTACAATGAATAGAAGACATCTCTAGCTATTTAGAGTCTTGGATATCGAGTTTTTTAGCGACCTTTAAAAGATAATCTATACTAATAGATTTATTTCTATTCACGTAGGGAAAAAAGAACAACCCTTAACTAGGGCTTCAGTACAAAGCATGTCTAACATAATTTGAGGAGGAGAATTGACCCAGTTTGGTGAAAGGGATCCTCGTCCGTGGGCCTTCGCGACCCAGTCAGTTAGGCCATTGGCTTCACGGCGACAGTGATGCACCTTTAGGTTTGGGAAACACAGCAATAACGCTTCGCTTTCGGCAAACAGGTTTGAATATCATACTTTGGCTAACTCCATAGAAGACATTTTTGGATTGGACAAACTGGTTACAATAGGCGTCCTTAGGTTGGAAGAACATGGCATGCACATTTCCATCTCAATTGTGCTAATGACATTATATAGCAATAGAGATACATAATGCTATCGAAATCCCATGTAATAACACCAGGCTATGGTTTCCAAAAAGACATACCGTTGCCCCAAAAGCTGATGTACGTACAACCACGAATCAGCTCTCGAAACCCTTTCATTCCTAACGGGGATTTCTCTTATTTTTCTTTTTTTGTTTTTTTTTTCTTTTGCCTTTTGCATCGACAAAACAGTAGAATCTCCTTTTTATTATATCAATCGGTATTGTTTAATGGGATAGATACATACGTGGAGTGCTACAATTATTGGAAGTATCCTAATTAGTCTAGGATTTCAAGAGATAATCGTTGCGAACAAGTAGTTAGCTATTTCAGCTTGCAGTCACTCCAATTTCATTTTTCCTTTTTTATTTCTCATGGCATCTTTTTCTACAATCATACCTAATCTTAACACGATACTTGAGACTTTGGAACCCTAGCATTATTCAACGATATTTAGCTATCATCAAGGAGAGGGACTTTATCTTTTTTTGCTTCACATCGAAAAGAGGAAGAGAAGATTGACCCCTCTTGAAACTCGATGACGTGGTCTTCATTCATATATTTAGACTATACATTCTATCCTACCTCTAAATGTTTTCATCGGAGAGTACATATATAAAGGAGTTTTACAATTTGACAAATCAAGTCCTTATTTCTATGTAAAAGGGATTCATAAAACAATGCTAATAGAAAAGCTACTGCTAATTTCTCAACCATGACGAATGTCCGAGGTTGAGGCACAGCAGCCATCTACTTTTATAGCCCTCTAAGGACCTAAGCAGATTTTGTTATCTTGCTCAAATGAGTGTTCCAAAGCAGCATGCTACTTGCCCATCCAGATTTCCTTCTCCTGCAAACAAAATGGCCAGAATCGGAAGAAAATTGTGAAAATTACACTCTCAAACGCGCATAATCTTCCTAAAGATCAAAGATACCTGGTTACAAGCTTTCTTAGAGAGAGAGAGAGAGAGAGAGAGAGGACGCACATGCTTATTTCTATGTACATAGGTTTTTCATTGAATGAGAATTAGGAAAAGAAACTATACAGCAAGTACTAAAGATTAAGGAGACAGATGTGATCTTCCAACGGATTGTTACCAGGTTCGGTGCATAAAACGTCTCGGTCTTGAGTAGACGAATGCTGTACGAAAGTGTCGGCTTTCATTTACGGTGGTCCGAAACTCAGATTCAAGAACAAGGGGTTACCTGAAGAATCGTCAGCTGAGAAGAGACGGTCTCGGTGTTGCCCCCGCTACGGTCGCTCTCCCCCATTCCTTGATCTCTCGCCTGGGAAAGGTTTGGCCGAGCCAGTGGCGCTGATAAAACTAGCCACCATCCGAGCAATTCAAGAGGCTTTTTCACGGGCTAGCGGAGTGTCCAAGGCTACCAATTTATAGCTTCTGTGGACAGGGAATGCCGCTTCTCACCATATCTTTAAATAGGGAGCAATTCAAGAGGCTCTGACGCGTAGCACGTTAGACATCCAATGTTTCCGTAATATCTGCCATCTTCTCTCTTCCGCTTGCTTGGAGTCGACAGCCCGCCTTTGGTGACACGGCCTCTGCCGCCGCCTCCTTATCACCGCCTCCATTGATCCTCCAATTCAGCTGTGACCACACCGCCGATGTCGCCTCTGTGCGTCAGCACGCGTGCCTGCGCACGCACGTGTCTACACATTTTCTAGGTCGAAATTGTGCGTATGCACCTTATCATCTACAAATGAGTGTTTCTCAATGATTTTTCTTCTTGCATAAGTAAATAAATTTTTATGCATGTAAAATTAGTAAAAATGACGGGATACTTATACAAGTCCAAATGGTATCACCAATCCACACATCTTGCATGTTGTTTAGTATGTTATCACATGCATTATCAGTTATGAACACATGCTCAAAACTACAATGAATATCAGTACATAATTGGTTTGAGAAATCAAAAGCCAAGATTTTGTAAGCATGATGTATCAAATATTAAATCGCAACTGCATCTTATAGTTTTAACTTTCATATTAATTCATGGAGGTTCCATGAAATGCAGTAAGATATTAGCTCAGGAGGATTAGAGAGTCAATTTTTCCATATCCCCAATTTTTTCTCTCCAAATGTATTTTCATGATTTAGGGTCCGTTTATTTCATTGAAATGAATAATTTAAAAAATATGTTCCTAAAAATAATCCCTTGTATAGCTCGAAATAATTGGTTGATATAAAAAAAAATCCATTGTCAATAACAATTTATGTCTAAATACTTTCATAAGGGAATACCAAAAGTTAGGGGGTGTCAAAAACCAAACCGATCCGGACATAACTTTTTTCGATTTTTTTCAGTTCAGGTTTGGTTTTCATTAAAAAAAAAAAAAAAACTTTTTAACCAGTTTGATTTTTATTAAAATCTAAAAAAATTTCATTTTATTTTTTATTTTATTTTTAAAAAAATTGTGATTTTTTCTTTTCTTTTTTTCAATTTTTCTTTCTTTTCTTTGTCTTCTTCATTGGCTGGTCGCCGGCCACAGTGGTAGCCAACGACCAGCTAGAGGCGAGCTGGAGCCTCACCACGAGCCAGTGAGGCTCAGGCTCAAATAGCTAGAGACTGTCAAAGGGAGAGGTGTGACGATGACTGCCAGTTGAACATGATGGAAAGAAAGGGGTCATTTTTTGTTAAGCCATGGAATAGTATCGTTTCGGGACTACTACTGATGCAACATCGTTTTTAGTTGACCCACGAAACGGGATCGGTTTGGCACCATGGTGCCATGTTGGATGAACCAACATCATTTTGCAAGTCCACGTGGATGAGATTTTTCATATAATGCCAACTCATATAAAAAAAATTAATTAGAAAAGCCACGTTAATTTTGATTAAAATTTCTCACCGTTGGCACTTAAATAATCATTTTTTATCCAATTTAGCATTTAAAAACTTTTGGTACTAAAATATGCTCTGTACACAACTTTTGACACTTCTAATATCCTTCTCCCCGCTTTTGCAAATAATGAAAATATTTTTATTTAATTTATTTTTGGAAGCAATACAATTGATCATTTTAGGAAAAAAAATTCCAAATCACTCATTTTTCGCAAAATAAACACGCTCGTTATGTCAAAAGTCCAGAATATGCATGAAAAGGAGGATTAGAATATTTAGGTATCAAATCATGTAAGAAGACTTATAAAGGCGAAATAACTCATACGGACGAAATACCTTATTTAACATCGGCATAGCTCCGAGGGACACCGCCAGTGAGAAGACTTTGTCTCAAGGATGCCTCCTGATCTCACACGGGACGATGCTTTGATAAATTATTTTCACTTTGCACATCATTAATACAGGAAAGTCCGAAGTTGGAATCACTACATGGATTATTCTTAGATGGAAATACTCCGTTCTCTGTAACTTTTACATAAAAATACCGCGGCACATAAAGTTATAAAAAAAAAAAAAAAAAAAAATTGCAATTAACAGATGAGATTTTTTTTCCCCTTGTCGAACGGTTATTGAAAGGTTGGACATCCATTTTCCAAAATCATTGAAAACCAACTCCTAGTTACGTGGCCGTCATGACTCTCCGAAACATCATACTTATGATGATATCCATTTGTGTGGCTGTCATGACTCTGAAATGTGAAACGTAAGACATAGAATGACCTCAACTTGCATGACCATCATGGCTTTGAATGTGACTTTGAAATGTGAAACTTGAAACGTACGACGATATCTATTTGTGTGGTCGTCGTGACTCTTTGTAATTAGAGACGTCAGACGTACTGTGATATTTATTTGGGTGGCCATTGTGACTTTGAAATGTGAAAGATAAGACGTACGATAAAATTAATTCACGTGACCATTGTAGTTTTAAATGTGACTTTAAAACATGAAATGTAAATTGTACGATAATATTTATTTGTGTGGCATCGTGACTCTGAAAAATTGCTGGTGCATAGGACTTGTGATGGTACCGTGTCAGTCCTACGCGATGTGCTTCGCGTGGGGTGGCCTATGATTCGTCCCCATCAACTCAGTATCACCAATGAAGTACCCCTTAAGTGCCATTATGGAGCTCAGCGTCTGGTCCAACACCTCTTTGGTTGAGATGACAGAAGAAATCGAGATCTCCACATAATTTTCTTCTTTTTCGTTTGGAAATGCGAGGCGAGGGGACCGGTGATAGCGATTTTTCTCGAGATATGCCACAATTAGATAGTGCAGCACGAACCGTTCAAAAGGTTCGCTCAAATCTCGTGATTTCATGGAAAACAGATAATTCATTTATCACTAGACCAATCACCTCAACAGTGAAAATCTCCATTCATTTAGACCCCGTAAATATACCGTTCTCCCTTCGAATTTGAAGCAAGAGTACCCGGTTGATCTCAATTTTTGACTTGGATTCCTACTCCTATGTGATTTGGGACCAGATCCTTGAGAGCCACTCGTGGGCTCAATTTGTTTTCCTGGTTTAGGGTTCCGGTCGTTATGAACATTTTCTTTGTAATTTAATTATTCAGGTAAACAAATTGAGACTTTCAAGTGCATCATGGGAGGCTAGGGCTTTAGGGGTATGTTTGGTTACTTTGGTTTTTGAGATTGAAGACTATTCCGCATTTTGTGGAGAACTTCAAGCCAGATAAGTTTGGATGCCAAATAACTTACTTGAGATCTATGTTTGGGAAAAATTATCAAGCTCTGTCAAAATTAAATACATGAAACATAAAAAGGAATGAATGAACAAAATCCCTTCTTGTTTAAAGAAAGAAATAGCGACTGCGCAATGGCACGACCGATGACCGTTGCAAGGTGGTTGCTGCAATGCTCCCAAGCATAGTCACTTCAATGTCTCTCACACACTCAAGCATATGCGCGTGCACGCACGAGACAATATCAAGGGACAATCAAGGCCGTAGTCGATATGACATTCGTCTTCTAGTGTCGGTGTTTTCTTTTTTATAAGCTAAAGGGAGAGGAGGGGTGGCCCGCACTAGCAGAACCAACATGGGCTCTAATATAAGTGTCCCGCATCCATTACGAAATGCTTAGATTAAGCCATTGCTAATCTACCACCAGCATCCCGTAGATTAAGGTCAGCAAGAAACCCTACCAAGACGTTAGCAATCAGAAAAGCCTCTTGATCATCACCGAGCCAAATATCTCACTACCAATGTCTTCCATATTTAAGAATTCGTCCAACTCAGCCGTACAAGGCAGGTCGGAGTTGGGCAAAGCATCACGAGCTATTCAAAGGTTTGCTCATAATATAAATCGAATAATTGATCTCGCAAAGGACAAATGACCAATTAGTCATTATGCCAATTCCATCTCTGTGGTTTGTAGCACAAGTGTTTGGTTACCCTCCTCTGATATGCTTGGTTTTTCAGGGTTTGCTCACTTTTCAATTTAGTTGGTTTTTAATCGTCAAAGCTTATGATGGACCAACTAGCCAGACCATGGAGCTGTTTGCATTTCCGTGAGATATATAGATTCGTTTGGACCATTCGGGCCTTTCTTCTATCGCTCAGTCACTCCTCGTTTCCAAGCCAATCCCAACTGAAAAAACCAAGTTTCTTTTTCTATTTTTGGGGTCGGGGGAAAAACCAAGTTGTAAATAAGATTTTGATCTTTTTCGGGACGAGATCGAGCGAAAATTCCACATCAGTTTACGGCCTGGAATGTGCAAGATCTGCATGGCGAATGTGAGTGCGTCTTGAGTGCAATCTGTACGCATGTGTAATTGACTGATACGCGTTATTTAATGATGCATGCATATGGTTTTGAATTTAAGGAGCCAAGTAATTATTTGGCCAAGTAAGATAGGAATACTTTTGCGTTTTAGACTATATACAATATTAGGTTTGAAAGCTTAAAACAATTCTAAAGAAAATATCATAAATATTGAAAATATTATATATATATATAAAACATGACATGCACAGGGACCTAGTTTCACAATCAGGCAATCATTTTGGCTGATCGGCTTTAAGTCTACCTAGTTCGATCCGCTTGCTACTTCGACCTCTGGGTTGACTTACATGCAATAGGTTTCCAGATGCAAATTTTATAGTAGATAGAGCTACAATCTAGAGAAAGCATAAAAACCTCCCGAATTTTATTTAGCTTACTTTTATTTTGCATTTTTTTTCGGAATCTATTTTGAATATAACAACACCCTACCTATTTAAGAAAAAGTCTGTTCAAGATCCAGGACAATACCGGCTACATTTATTGAATTCTCTAATTTTTATGTCCAGCGTTATTACGATACTAGTTTTATTTGAAGATTAATAACTTGAAAATAGAGAGGAATGAGAAAGGAGCAAATGAGGAATGCACTTACCTTGGATTTGAAAGGATAAGGGAAAAACCATACTGAACAAGCCCACACAGGAGCCTTACAGAAAAAGGCTTTTCAGGCCATGCCAAAGGCCGCATTGGGTTCCACACTGTAACAGACGATCCCTGGGCCACAATGTCGAAGCCCTTGTGCAACAAAAAGGGGCGGCTGGGCCGCGCCCAGTTGCCGATGCGCAGTACTGAAAGGGTGTTGGGCCGCCTATCACCGGCGTCGATTTCTCTTTCTTTTTTTTTTTTTTTTTTTTTTTTTTTTTGGTTCGTGGAATTATATATGTATTTCTAAAAGTTGATCAAAAGTTTGATTGAGCATATCTTTTCTATTCAATAAAATTAAACCTTTTTTTTTTGGGTTCCTAAACTTCCCAAAAATACAATCTAATTTTCTAAATATGTCAAGTAGCGGATTTTCAAAAATTGGGCTGAACAGATAATTGTACTAAAAGTCCTTGACGTTTTCTACATTAAATATTTTATCAACGTGATTCTTACAAATTCATAAAGTTTGTTTGGTCTTTCCGATATAATTTAGTTGATACGGTTAAATCACAAAATTCCTTCTCAAGAATAGAAAAATGTGGTTAAAAGTTGCGATACCTTAAAAACTTGCCGTTCAATTTGGGTAAATGTGGTTTGTTGGTAATCACTTGATGAGTACAACACTCTTATAACCTTAGATTGAATTGTTAGGAAAGTTCTATTTCTACAAATGTGGGTCAAATTTTTATTAGACATTAGATGAAAAATTATGTGTCTAAATTTTTTATAAATGGGATAATTGCATTAAATAGGTGAATTTCGCTCATATAATTTCCTTATTAAATCATGGACTTGTATATAGGAGCTAAACTCCTTACTCCCAATTTCTAATAACACATTTGGTTGTTGTAATGACTTTTACATTATAAATTTGATTGGTCGTTTGCTTGTAGTAATAGCTATTACAACGTAATTTCAAAGCTGGAATGGTTTTTACATGGACCCCCTATGTGATAGTTATTATAGCCACCGAAATGCCCTTGTTTTAATTTATTTATTTTTCTTCTACTCACTCTACCACTGTTAGACCGTTCAGATACTACACAAAACACCCTCGAACTTTGGAGGTTATTTGTCCATAAACTTTTAACCGGGGCATATTATCCGTGTATTTTGATTCTGTTACGCCTGTTAAGTCCCAGTGATATTTCATCTCATTTCTTGATAGGATCACTTTTTTATCTTTGATTTCTATAAACATTAAAAAAAAATCAAGAAAATCAAGAAAAATAGTATTACTAAATATTAGTATCAAAGAAATAGATATCAATAGTAACTTAATAGAAATGTTATAAATTGATGAAAATATTAATAGAACTCAGATATTTGAAGAAAACAAAACACAATTAATTGAAAGGAAAAAATCCTCAATAACAAAAAGGTTAAGTAATAAAATTAATCAACCAAAAAAAGTAATAAAAATTGGACAATGATCGTGTATTCTTAAATTATTAATCAATGCAAAAAGAAAAGAAACGGTTGATAAATAGAAAACATTTAAAAACCAACTTGGCTTTCAGTTAATTATTTCCTTTTATGAGTTGAGAAGATCATTTAATTTTATAATTTTTTACATATTTTTATTAATAATCACTTTTTACAGTAATTAACTATAATATACATAATAACTAAGCAATTTTTTACATTAACTTTTTTTGTTTTTTAGGCCTTTTCCCCTTTTATTTGATTTATGTTTATTTTTTTTCTCAGAAAATTGTATTTAGTTCCATTCAAATGACTATATGTATCAAATTTCGTTTAATAAAACCATAGAGTTTTTATTTTATGTATTGTTAGTATCTAGATAATTTAGTATGCTCTTATCTTCTCTTTTTATTCATTCTTTTACAGCAATTAAGGGTAAAAGATATATTTCTTTCAAAAAATAAGATGAAAACATACTTTTGACTCTTAAAAGTTTCGTGCATTCCACATGCTAATAGAAAAAAATAGGAAAATTATCAAAAAAGTCCTAAACCTATTGTAATTATACCAATTTAGTCATAATTTTTTTTTTTTGTCAATTAAACCCTACACATTTTGCATTTGTATCAATTCAGTGCATCTAGTTAAAATTGGTTGGTCGGTGTTAACATGAGTGTCAACAATCTTACATGGCACCATTGATGTTAACATGAATAATTTTTAATAAAATCTTCGAATTTTTTTCCTTTCTCTTTTTCTTTTTTTTATTCTTCACTTCCTTTTTTCCTCCAACTAGTTGCTAGCGACAATTGGCCAAAGGCATGGCTCTAGGCGAGACTCGTCATCGCCAAATCTAACAAGGGTCAACCCTCACCAGTGGTTGGGCAACCTCACTAGAGGCTCATGAGGTTGCGCCTTGCCCATGACCGGCGAGACTTGACCCTTGCCAAATCTAATGAGGGCAAGCTTCAACAGCCCAATGGGCGGCCTAGGCGAGGCTAGAGGTTGGCCAAGGCATGACCTCATCGAATCTAGCAAGATCGAGCCTCACCTGGCCATGGCCAGCTTCCTCAAGATCGACAAGACCTGGCTAGCCCTACCTCTAACTAATCGCGAGTTGGCAACCAACTAAAGGAAGAAGAAAGAGAAAAAAAATTCAAAAAAAATATTAAATTATTATTAAAATTGTCAACGCCAACACTAATGACACCACGTTGATGGCTAGTGTCCATGTTAACATCCATTAGTTGACTAAAATTAGCCTGGATAGACTCGAATTGACACAAATACAAAAGATTTATGATTTTTTTATAATTTTCCTAAAAAAAATAATGAAGGGTGGCCCTATGTAATAAAATGAAAGTTCAAGGGGACATTGCTTAACACTTGAAAGTTCAAGGACAAAGGTTACTACCCCAAAAGTTCAGGGGTTTTGTGTAATTTCCTCTAATTTTAATCAAAATTTCTATTAACTATAACTAGTATGATGTATATTATTTGTATAAAGCTACCCAAATTATTACTATTTTGACTTAATCAGCTATTATATTATTAATAAATAAAATAATAATTAATATTAAATTAATTATATTATCTTGATAATACATAAGTACTTATTTTATTGAAAATTAGCATGACATTACTTGTTTACTATTGGGTACAATTATGTAAATTCCTATAGCTTAGTATAACATTATTCACAATAAGATTATTAGCTCAAATATTATTATATTAATAAATGTTGGTTAAACGATTATAATTATAATTATAATCTCATTCAACATAAACAAATTTTATATTTAAGTCATAATAATAAGTTAATTGTTACAAAATTGATACAAACATATGCATTAAATTGCAATAACTTGATAAGATATATGGGACACTACATTCATAATTGGCCATTAAAGTAATAGTTATTGTTATATATTATTTTAGCATAATCACATGTTATGTCCTTCATTTTGTATTACTATTATAAATAAATTATCAAAATATAAATAAACGCCTGACGTAATATGCTGTATAGCTACTATTATATGCAAGATATTAACCTTTTATTTTAGGGGTGTCTGAGAAATGCAAATGTTATCTCTAATTTATATACTGGTCTGGCCTTTCTTCTATCACTCATATGCTTCTCATCAACAAACCCAAAACCGCAGGCCCACTAAAACTTTAGAAGTCGATGGACAGTGGGCGCTCATCAAAGGCTGATGCTTGAGATCGCAAATCATACGGCACTTAGGCTTCCTTTGGTTCTTGGACGCCTAAAGCTTAGCCTTCCTTGATGTATCGCTCACTTGCTCACTAGTCCATTCAGATAGTAACGAGAAAAAGTGTTTAGAGAGAGAAACTCTAAAAGAGAATGTACATTTATTACTCAAATGTTAAATGATATAAATGAGACGGAAAACACCCCCATTTCTACATGAGATCTTCCAATTACAACTATTGATAACCTCTTGATCAAACAGTGCTCCCCATCTATCACCTATTCTATTGAAAATAAGAGTACCATTTACCCCATTAAATACAAGAAATTTCTTGAATACAAATATACATCTCACATACCGTCCCTAGGAGTATTCCATAATCCTCATGAGGACACTAGAGCCCTAGATACTTCAAGGTTTGCCAATCATCCAAGCTAACTCTTTGGCTGGTTAGGGAAACCTCCAATTCATGACATTCTCCTCCACCCGTTTGAGCAACGTGCTCTCAACTCTTTCACTTACCCATTCACATCCTTCACTTGGACCATTGGTTTCCTTGAATAGGCAAGTCTTCCATCTTCAATGCCACTTGGTCTTTCTCCTCCTGACTTCTCAACTATACAGCTCTTGAATCCCAATTCGTTCCACAAGCAACTCCTTTTTGGGTTCGGTCATTTCCATGTTACTTGGCAAGTTCTCCACTTCTGGAAGCACATAGAAGGCATCTCATTTTGAGTTGGCATAGGTCGCCTCAACTCCACCTTTGGTTCCTCCAAAGGTTGTAGCTTTTTTTTTTTTACTTAACTACGAGCTCCTCAATTCTCGCCCTTCATCCACGTGTCGTATCGTGGAGATGCCCTTGGCCTCCGTCAACCCTAAGATCATAGACACCACTTGTGGGCATTTTGGGTTAGGGATAGCAAATTTTTTGTTCTCATATTGATCATGACATCCACACTATCAAAGAATTCCAGATAAGATCATATTCATTAAGTGGAATTACCTCAATAGAAAATTTGCCCTTCCAATCACCAATATGTAGTTCCATGTTTTGAGTAATGCCAACAATCAGTACATCAACCAAGTTGAACTCCTTGAACCGATGTTTGGTTGGCTACATTTGAAGTCCCAAACATTTTTCCTTCAACAAGAACATGTTTGGTGCTCCCATGTCAACCAAGTTCTGAATAACCTTGGCTTCTACGAATAACAAACTTGCAGTTGGAGGCTTCTTGAGCTACACTTGAGTCTTCCAGGAGTTGATAAGCTTTACTGCCCCAAGCCGCAATTCTCTCTTCTCTTACTCTGGTTCTTCCTCTTCCTCCTCACATCGAATTGCCAAAAGTTTACCCCTCTTTGGGCAATCTTGAGCAATGCGCAGGCGTTCGCGAAAGAAGCACTTGATTGGCTTTCCATACACTTCACTTTGTGGCTTTGTTACTTGCCACGCGAAGGCCTTCCTTACTTGTCCCATCAATCATGGATAGCTTCGTCCTTTCCAATTCCATCATGATGATGGATCCGCTCCTTGATCTTTTTACTTGGACTTAAGATCTTCAAACTAATGGAAATCAATCAAGGACTAGGTTATGGCAGGAGCTCTCAATAGCTCTTTCACTCCCCAACGTCCCGATTCCAACCTTCCCCCAAGGCTTAAGCCCATCCATGAATGTGAATAGTGCCTTGGACTTAGTCATATCTAGAACCTCCAACAATAGCTCGAAAAACTCTTGCACATACTTGTGAATATCTCCCTCGTGAGAGAGAAGGCGAAGCTTACCCGGGCTTCATTCTTGGCACATTCTAAGAAGAATTGCTTGCAAAAAGTGGCAACAAAGTCGGACCATTGAATGATCGATTTGACACCTTGCCTTTCATCATTACATTTACTCTGCCACCAGAGCAAAGCAACACCGGTGAAGTACATAGTCGAAGTGAGTAACTTAGTCTCACTACCCTTGATTCCCATGGCGTCGAAGCATTGCTCCATGCCACATATGAATTTGTCCAACTCTTTGGCAAATCAGTCTCCCTTGAACTTCTTTGATTTAGGAACATCCACCTTTAAACTCCACTAACCACCCCCTTGTGCCATGGCCGCTTTTGCAAGCCTTGAGTTCATCCTTGACCACCTTGTTAGCTTTGAATTCATCTTTGACAAAATTTTGAGCTCATCTTGCAAGTTATTGCTCAAGGTCTTGAGGGCATCACCCCTTTCGATCATCAATCTGACAACTGCATTCACGGTACCCAAAATTTCTCCATGGAACAACTCTTTAATCTTGTCAATTTGCTTCTTCACCTTCTCGCAGGAATTGTGCATCATCGATTTCATCCGAGTGAGTCTCTCATCAAAGGAGGACATGACATCCCTTGAGGAAAGCTCTCTTAGCCCTCACGCAAGTGTCCTTCTATTGGACAACCTTCTCTTGGTCCTTGTCATCAAGGATATTCTCTCGAACGCTTGGTATGCATCCCAAGCTTTTCTCGATCACACTGTTTATAACTTGCGCCGAAACCATTTGTCATAGGTTAATGCTTGAGATAGCAAATGACTAGCTCAATTACTATCGCTAATCATCCTTTAATCAAACAGTAAAAATTCACTCTCCCCAACTATCATTTATCTATTAAATACAATATTATCATCTATCTCATTAAATATAAAAAATATTTATACACACACACACACATTTCTATACTATCTTGAAAATTTTTTAAAAGAAAACTGATTATGTGACGGTCTTTAATATATTATAAAAATAATAATCTATGACCATAAAAAAATAAATTATATATAATTATAAATTATTATGAAATTCACTTTCAAGAATTTGAATATTATTTGGACTCCCGACGTACATCGAGCTGAATACGTACGCTAGCTCTTCGGCGGGTTTTGTCTTGAAACCTCCGGTCTGTGACAAACCGGCCCTCTTCTCCGTGCCTGCCTACACCCCGCCGGAAATTCCGAAACCCAAGCCGCTCGAGCTCGCCGGAGAAGAAAGAGAGAGATCACTCGGCGGTCACCGGGCGACGGCGAGTCTCGCCATCGGGGTTCAGCCGATCGTCGCTCACTCGTCGTGACCTCAATCTCGCTCCCGAGGGATCACGTCGGTTCGTATCCCCCAGGGGCCATGACGGAGACCAAGTCCAAGAAGCTGCTGATCCTGTACGCGACTCAGACCGGAAACGCCATGGACGCGGCGGAGCGCGTCGGCCGCGAGGCCGACCACCGGGGCTGCCCCGCTTCGGTCCTTTCCGTGGACGAATACGACGCCGTGAGTCTCGAATCGGCCTCTCCCGCTCGCATCGGCTTATTAGGATGAACGGATTGCGTTGTTTGATATTAGTTCGAGAGTCAGTGATGACTTTTCAGTCGTCCGTACGTTGATTTGCGATGGTCGTATCGTTCGGAGGCGATGCGTTGGCTCATGCTGAGTATGTGTTTGCTTTTATGCGTGGCAGAGCTTGTTACCTCTCGAGGATATGGTCGTGTTTGTGGTTTCGACCACGGGCCAGGGGGATCCGCCGGATTCCATGAAGGTGGGTTTAGGTCTCATGTTGGGTTTTGAGGCTTTCTGATTTCGAGTTGCTGTGGTGATTGGATTGGTTAGCGTTTGTAGCTCCTGACATTCCCTTGTTTTGTGAAAAAAAAAACAGGTGTTTTGGAGGTTTCTTTTGCAGAGAAATCTGAACCAGCATTGGTTGGAGGGAGTGCGTTATGCCGTGTTTGGGTTAGGTGATTCTGGTTACCAGAAATACAATGTAATCATGTTTTCGCTGCTTTCTAATGAGATTGGCATATATGCTTTAATGATGGCATCAAACATTCTGGCCCTGACTTCCACTGTCATGCAACTGCTGCTTCTGTGCTTATTCTACGGAAAATAGGAGAATTTATTGAATTTTGTGTAATAGGATTGTGACCTTTTGAAGTCCTAGGATGCATTTATGCCCAGCAAAGCAAATTGCTTTCAATTGAAGTTGATCTTCAAAGCATTTGGTGTCTGATGCTAATTCTGCTCTCAAGGCCCAGCACCATCTTTCTAATAATCATAGTTGCATGACAGCAATTTGATCCTTAGATGTACTTAGATGTAACTGCCAACATTGTTTGTGGGGATCATCTGGCGTCTATAAATTTTACCATTAGGTATTCTGAGTGTGTTAATCCATCATTGTTATATGTTCCTTGTCCCTTGTAGAATTGTAGTTCAAAGGAAGTGCTTAGAGTAGGTTTCTATTGACTTTTTATGGTGCCATTTGCTGGTATTTTTCTTTCCACAGGAATAAGCAACCATTTTAGTAATTTTCTTTTTGGTGGAATCAAGTAATGTTGCATATGCTTTAAGCATAATTGATAGTGTGTCAAGTTCAATGCTGTCATTGTAATTTAGCTTGAATTCTACCCAGACTTTGTCTTTTTTGTTATTCTTCAGTGAAAACGTATCTTGCCAACCATTTCTCTCATCCCATTCCTCTTCTCTTCCTGAATAATTCAGCTTCCTTCAAGTTTAAGTGCCTGGGTGTCTCTTGGATTCATCCTAGCTTTCAGTGCTACTTTGTTAACTCATACCATTTGTTGCAATATTCGTTTCTCCCTCTCATTTACTTCAGCTAGAGGAACTTATCTTCATCTTCATGACTGATGACTGCAGTTTGTTGCCAAAAAACTTGATAAGAGACTTTCTGATCTTGGAGCACAGGCCATTGTTGAAAGAGGTTTAGGGGATGACCAGCATCCTTCAGGGTATGTCACAGTACTATAAACTAAATCCTTAGTAAAAAATTGTTATGCTAGTTCTCACGCGATTAAATGGAGAAACTTTGCTTTGCAAACTATAGTCTTGGTAATCTATCAAATGACATTTTTCCCCTCGGAATGCAGCTTCCAAGTTCTGGCTAGTGTTATGGAATGTGACCGTGTGACTATGTGAAATCATTGGTATTTTCTGGCTCATGCTTTTGGAGCTCATCTTACCTATTTATTAGGATGGTTAAGTTTGGTGGCATGTAGTTCTTTGTCATGACTGGTTGTATTATATGCTTTCTCATTTCTATGTAAACCTGTCTTTTACGTTACTTGTGTAGTTGTGAACCACTGTTGCTTTTCCAATAATAAAACTTCAAATACACCGTCAGAGGAAAGTAAGTATATCTTCATGTCTTTCTTTTACTTTCGAACTAACATGGTTGATTAGTTTTTGAAATGCAGTGTCCAGTGTTTATGAGTAGCTTATGCCTCAATGAAATTGGAGCTTTGTCAACTGATTTTAATAGTTTTATTTGGTTTTCTTTTACAATCAATATTTTGTTGTGTTTAAGGAAGTGTGACTTAGAATCCCTTATTTATTGCACTGTACTTTTATTCACAATTGTTTCTCTGTCACTCCATTGGAGTTTCATGGTAGTTGACTCTTCATGCTAGAGTCTTTCACCTTAAGATAAGGTCAAAATTTGAATAAGCTAAGCAAACAAAATATTTATTTGTAATTCAAGGTATGAAGGTGCTCTGGACCCTTGGTTGTCATCCTTGTGGAGAATGTTATATCAGATGAATCCAAAGCTATTACCCGATGGTCCAGATTATGTGATATCAGATAAGAAATTTCTGGATCTGCCAAAGGTTCAGATCAGATACCATGCCGCTGATGAAGTGAATCCGCAATATGCAGTTGGTTCAGGTAATTTGGAATCTGTCTAGCACGTATTGATATAGGGTATACAAGTGGTGTGGATCTAGGTTAAAAAATTCAAGCTTAGCCAAAAAACGTACCGGGTGTCAGTCAATCAATCTATTGCTAGAACTAGATGTGCTGTTCTAGCTAAGTTGGGGTATTAGGAGTGTTAGTATACACGGTTCTTCATTGTCTGTACTAAGTAGAGATTGCAGGGTGCAAAAGAAGAGATCACTGAGTTGTTTATTCAATTTATTTTTATATATGTGTTCAGGCTGTATTGTCATTTGGACTCTTTTTCTTTCTCAATTTTTCAGGCGTGTCATGCACAGAGATTGAAATTGAGAAGGCTCGCTCTATGTCTCCTGCAAGATTCTCTGGTCGCCAAACAAGACCTGATTGCTTTCTTAAATTGGTAATGCCCTACTTATATGATATAGCCAATTTATAATTTGCAATTTCAACCCTTTGCTTTCGAGTTATGGTTGATTTTGTTATCAAACATATGCTATAACTTTGTCTTAACTCCATTGGGGGTGAGTTCAGTACTTCCAGAAGTGAGAAGGATAAGTAATCAAAAGCAAATAATCCAATATTCCAAGTAATCAAAACCAAATAATCTAATATATTGACAAGCCGAAGTTTCCCTATCAACCATAATCATTTGGCAAATCTACTAAGGCCTTGTTTGGTAAATTTTATTTCTATTCCCTGGAACAATTATTTATGTTCTTTTGTTCTAAGGAAAGAAAAAAGAACAGAAACTTGTTTGGTAAAATTTTTGTCCCCGGGAACAAAATACCTATTTTTTTGTTCTCAGAATAGATTTGGAACAAAAAAAAAAAAAGTAGAAAAAAAGTAATTTTTTATTTCCAGAAACAGTTTCTAGAATCTATTTTTTCTCTCCTCTCTTCTTTTCTTTTCTTCTCCTCTTTCTTTTCTTCTTCTTCCTTTTGGCTGCGCCGGCAACCTTGCCGGAGTGTCGTTGGCCCCCGGAGACGCCGAGCCTCGCCGGTGGCTAGGCGAGGTCGGGCCTAGGCCTCGCCCTCACCATGGCCACGAGAGGCTCCACCTCATCAGGCTAGGGCGAGGCCCCGAGCCTCGCCCAGCCGGCCACCAGCCACGATGGTCGGCAACCGGCCAAAGAGAAAAAGAAAAAGGAAAAAGGAAAAGGGAAAAGGGACAAAATAAGAAAAATAATAAAATAATTAAAAAATTAAAAGAAATAAAAGAAAATCTAAGAATCCTACCAAATGTGTTTCTATCCCGGGAATAGAAATTTTGGGAAATTACCAAATGCGTTCTTTTACTAAAAAGTTGTCCCTGAGAACAGAATCGGAAAAAACCATTTCTAATCAAAAATTGTTTCTCGGAACAAAAGCATATTACCAAACGCGCCCTAAATCTATTTCTTTCTTTCCTTCTTTTTCTTCTTCTTCTTCTTCTTCTTCTTTTTTTTTTTTTTTTTTTTTTTTTTTTTAATTTAATTACTACGTTTAAGTGAAGATGCATTGGTGATGCCCTTTTCTTTAAAAAATTTTGGTCGAAGCTGACGTGCTTAATGAGTGAAAAAGAATATAAAACACTTTAATGCTGTGTGCTGTGGAGCTGAATTTGGATTAGGAAAGCACAATTATATTGATTAATCCTTTTTCTTCTTTTCCTGAGTAGGTAAAAAATCATTGCTTGACCAAGGCAGGCTGTGGAAAGGATGTGCGTCACCTCGAATTTAACTTTGAGTCATCCGTAAGATTTTTAGATGTACTGTTCAAAAATTTTGGAGATTGATTTTCTCTTTCTCATATAACGTGTAATGATGAATTTTCAGGCTATTGAATATGATGTAGGTGATGTTCTGGAAATTCTTCCTGGTCAAGATCCTAAGGCAGTTGATGCTTTCTTGGAGTGTTGTCATTTGGACCCTGAATCATTCATTACGGTAGGGACTGTTGCAGTCAGACTGATTATTTATCATTACTGCCATGATCTTGCTGTAATAATAGGAAATTCTTCTTTAAAATGGACATATTCTTTGCTACAGTCACTGTGTTGTTCACCTCCTTTACGATTTTACTATGCATTCATCTCCAGCAGATTTTAGCTGTACTCTGATCGCATGCTTATTACGTTTCTGTGCATATGCAGCCACATATATCTATCGCTAATGAAGGACCACTATAAAGTATGTCCATTTGGACTAATAATTTGGAAGCTAGAGTATATGCTCTATGACTATTTTCCCTATAGAAGCCAAATAAGTATATTATTCTTTTGACTGGTCATGCTGTCTTTATGGTATTCTTTTTCTTTCGAATGTTTCACCTTGACATGCATGAGCACTCTTGGACAAAATCTCATGCAGGCACACATACTAAATATCTTGGTAATGGTGTTCAGATAATTCAATTCCTTTTCATATTTTGCTCCAACTGAAGAGCAGTGCTACTTGCTGGTTTCTTATCTTTTTATTACTAAATAAATTGCAGGTAGTTATTGTTCCTCATATTAGATTATAAAATCCCATCAATTACTCGTGCATAAAATTAGTTAAGCTCATTTTAGAGGGTTGTTCTAGTCTTCAATATCTTCCCTCCACTCCCTATAAAATTTTGGGCTTAATTCAAAGATAAGCCAATTAGATTTAGGGTGTGTCTTGATTGACTTTTACTTTATACTTTTTGCTTAATCAGAATTTCATGATGTACACATTTTGAATTTTATTGTATCCCAAAACACCTGAAACTTTCATAGCATATAAATGTGGCCATGTAAGTTAGCATTTTTTACTCATAACTTTTCTGGTATCAGATAGTATTTTAAGTTTTGGTGGGAAAAACTTTCTGTCTATACTTAAAACTTACATGAACAACCAATTATAATCTAGAGAACACCAAAGCACATAAAAAAATGCTATAATGACTAAATCTCGAATGAATCCTAGCTAATTATAGAAATCAAGGCAGAAAAGTCCCTTTCCCTTGAAGAACTGTTATCTGAGTTTCTCATACACCTCTGTGCATGATTACTAATTGCTGCTTGAAACCATTTTTCTATGCTTCAGATTCATCCAACCAAAAAGGATAATCGAGTTCTAGCCAATGGAACAAGGGCCTCAACAGTCCCCATCAAATTAAGGACCTTCGTTGAGTTGGCAATGGATATTTCATCAGCATCACCGCGACGTTACTTATTCGAGGCAAGAGTCTTTTATGTCTGACGTTAGAATCCCTATGCTTATCAAATTACGATCAACTCCTTTATGCACCTTTTTTTGCTTGTGAATTGGCCATGCTTTTTGGTGATATATTCTATAAACCTTGAATGTAAATTGACACAAAAGTAGAAGAAGAGTAGTTCATCTGCAAGATATTGATTTGTGTAGTTTCACTATAATTTTGGTATGCATATCGTCTTCCATGTTTCTCCATCCAATGATTGTTTTGTCCAAAATTTCTTTATCTGGACTGTTGTTTTTTTTTTTTGGTAAAGTCTTTATCTGGACTGTTGTTGTCTGCTGCTATATCAAAGAAAAAGCCTAGCATTGGGATTTGTTTGGCATATAAGTCACATGAGCAGCTTGATTTTAGTGAATATATGAGTTCAGTTTGAAATTTAAGTACTCATTGCTGTGTCGTATGATTAGTGGATTTTCCCTTTTGGGGGTTTAACAAGATTCCCTGCTATGTTTTCTCACATACCGTTTCGTACTGGTAAATACAATCTCGCCTGCATAGATTGAAGCTACATTCTCATGACCTACAGATATCCATTACTGATGCAAATTATGCTGGGAAATGCTGGAATAGATAGTTCATGAGCAGTAATAAATAGTTGAAATTTGTACCTATTGATCATGGCTTTGGTCTGGTGGTTTTTAACTCAGTATGTCTTGCATATTTTTGCTCTATTTGTACTAATAGCACCATCTATCAGGTAATGAGTTATTTTGCTACAGCCGAACATGAAAAGGAAAGGCTTCAATATTTTGCATCAGCTGAAGGAAGAGATGATCTGTACCAATACAACCAAAAAGAACGAAGAACCGTTTTGGAGGTGAGGAAACTAAATTAATTGTACGAGATTTTATTATTTGTGAAACATTTGGAAAGAAATCTTACCTTTCATGAATGTATTTGTCCTCAATATGCTCCACAAAAGAAATGGAGATTTTTTAGCTTTGTCAAAATGGTATAAAATCATTCTTTAAAATCATGGTATTCCTCCCTTCGATTACACTATTGACATCACCGCTTGTATATATGAGTGAGATTTATGCTACATTGAGGTATGTATCCTGCTAGAGGTTTTATGTTAATCTTTTCCCTGCATCAGGAGAGGGATTCATTAATAAATTTTCAATTTTAAATAGGTATTACAAGATTTCCCTTCTGTACAACTGCCGCTGGAGTGGTTGGTCCAGTTGGTTCCTCCATTAAAAACAAGGGCTTTCTCCATTTCATCTTCTCCTTCAGCCCATCCCAATCAAGTCCACTTAACTGTGAATGTTGTGTCATGGAAAACGCCTTTTAAGAGGAATCGAGCAGGGCTCTGCTCAATGTGGCTGGCCAATCTTGATCCTAATCAGGGTGAGTTAATAACTAGGCAGACATACTCTACAACAATATGTAGATGGAATTATCAATTGTACATATTGCAATGCTAAATGCTGAATCTGACATGGTAGGTGCTTGTATTCCGGCATGGTTTCAGAAAGGTTCACTTCCTCCCCCACCACCATCACTACCTCTCATCCTCGTTGGACCTGGAACTGGATGTGCACCATTTCGTGGTTTTGTCGAGGAAAGAGCCATTCAAAGTCGGTCTATGTGGACTGCTCCCATCATTTTTTTCTTCGGTTGCCGAAATGAGGAAAGTGATTTTCTATACAGAGATTTTTGGTTAGATCAATCACAAAATGATGGGGTTCTCTCTGATGCCAAGGGCGGGGGCCTTTTCGTTGCTTTTTCTAGAGACCAACCTCAGAAGATATATGTGCAACATAAGATACGCGAGCACAGCCAAACGGTCTGGAATTTGTTGAACTTGGGAACTGCTGTCTACGTTGCAGGTTCTTCAACCAAAATGCCCACTGATGTTTGGTCAGCCTTTGAAGACATTGTATCTAAAGAAGGTGCCGTTTCAAAGGAATCTGCTGGTAGGTGGCTTAGGGCACTGGAGAAGGCTGGTAAGTATCATGTTGAAGCTTGGTCTTAAATTTGTGTTGACTCCTCCTCAGACAGACATTGGTGGAGGATAATGAGGCTGACCCCGCCTTGCGTGGAAGAGCTGTTTTGGGGTACTTTGAGTTTTTCGATCTTCAAGCAACAATACACATCCTTCTTCTAATCAGAAAGTCGATTTTTTTCCCGGTGTTACCGGGCTTGCGAGCTCGAAGGAGGATGATCTTCATTTAATTTCTTAGAAACGCTTTACAATATGGTCTCTTGTAATTTGGTGCTCGATATGAAGGGCTTATAGAGATGTTGGAATGATTGTTGTGAAAGGAAAAAGTGGACTCCCGTCGAGATATATTGATTTCCAATATAAGATGTCCATGAGACGTTTGATTTCTCTGCCTTACGCTGACTTCAGAGGAATGTGGATGCCTTGCTTTTCATCCGCTCATCCGGGGACGTTAGCTGGGACTCGGGATGAGTCGAGACGCGATTCAGTTCTCTGCTTCAATTCGACTTGATTCTTCAGAGCTTAAGTACTTGATGAAAATATACTCATATATTAATAATGCAGGTCCGTAAGGGGGAAAAAGGAGCCAATTCATGTCAAGTATTTGATATCAATCAAGTATTAAACTGATGCATTGCAACCATTTTTAGCATGAACCCTGAAAAAGACTAAATTGCAGCTTGTTGAGCAAGTTGATGATCACGGATGGGATCGTAGGATCGCGGCAAAGTAGAAGGTAATTTTAACCTTCACTTTGATTAAAATTCTTTAACTTCATACCCGTAATGTGATTAGAACTTAAAAGTAAATTTCGTGGAAAACTATGCCAAACTCACAGGAACTTCTAAGGTACAATGTCACACCGTAGCCCTACAAATTTGAGCCTTTTAAATGGATATGAGAAAATCTCATACATGATGGTACCTTTGTTCATTGAAAAATATTTTATACTAGTTTAAAATTATTTATTTATTTATTTTTATAAGCAACACAAACAATCATTCTTAAAAAATAATTTTCAAATTATTCATTTTCCACAAAAATTATAGTTACTTAATTTAAAAATATTGCAAATAATCAAAATAACTATTTTAAACCAGTAGATAAAGTGATAGATTAAGAATTTTCCGTTTAAAAGTACAAATAAATCTATCTGTTTAATTCCAAATTAAGCCATAAGAGGGAGTAATGCAATTTTATAAATATGTCCATGTCGGAGTTCCCAAAAGAACAAATAATTTTTCTTCATGAAGAATTTTTGAAGAAAGATTGGAGGTAAACATGCAAATATTACCCGCAGTGAAAACTGCAAATTGACTCTAATAATTAATTTCAAATTGGGCTGGGCTGAGAATACTTTCATCATGAGCCCAATCAGTCCATGAAGTGAGGCCTCAACAAAAAGCCCAATTCCTTTCTTCCCGAACATCATCTTATCCTCCCACCATTATATCACCAAAATCCAGAATCTCCCTCTCCCTCTCTACATTTGAGACTTCCCTCGCTCAAAGCTTTGATACAGTTTCAATTCCGTCCAAGACAATGCTGACCATGGCCGTAGAACCCAAGGTCAGCGCCGCTCTCGTGCAGCGCCCGCCGTTCCTCTGCTCGGACGTTGTCTCGAAGCCGTCCAGAGCTTCGTTCTTCGCCGCGAGGAAGACCGGGCGTTGTGCTGGACTCAAAGTGGGTCGTTGCGGGTCGAGAGGAATCAGAATCTCGGCGGTATCCGCGGCCGCCGAAGCGGTCGCCGCGGAGGAGACGCCGGCGGCGGACTCTTCCCCGGAAGTCGTGCAGGACAAGGAGGTGGAGCTTTCTTTGTTCTTTTTCTTTTCTTTTTTAAAAAAACTCTTTCTTTGTGTTCTAACGATAGTTTTCTGTGTTTGTGGTTATGCCTATGAGAATTGCGACAGAATGTTCATTGTTTGGCCCAGGATGTGATTTGGACTCTTTTTCTTGTTATGCGGCTTAGCTTGTTTGGGGAATGGAGTGATCAGTAGCTGATAAAATTAGAGGAAGCATTAGCTCAATCTCAAGTAGGTAGCTAAGTTCTAATACAATTGTGGATTTCCAAATCGGTTTATGGAAACTGAGGAGGGGAGGATCAGTTGGTTGAAGATCATAGCGTAAAGCGAAGAGCAGCCTGTGGAATCAAATCCTGTACTATAGCAATGGCGTTACACCTGAAAATGTTTTACACTTGTTGCTCTATTTCGCTCCTAAAGAATCAGTTGATGTTATAACATAGTAATGTCCCAGCAGTAATTGACGCATTTGGTAGGGGACAATAAGGAGGGATAAGGAGATTGAACCAAGTGTTTAAAGAGGTTTGGCTGTACATGTGTATATTCTCATTTCCAGCTCTAGGGGCCTCGAACTAAAGCTGAGTTCCACTACTTCAATCAAGCAGTACAGGAGTTGCAATATATTTTCCCCTGCAACAGTAGCAGTTGCTTCTGTAATTCCCCCCTGGATACAAAACCACCTCCCTTTCTGAACACCTCCAGTAAGAACACAACCTGATTTGTGTACAACTCAAGTACAGTGAACCCATTCCTTCTCTATTGACACACTGAGTGGCATTATGCTTTTCTTCTCATAAAAAATTTAGTCTCAATTTCACAAGTTTTTGATCCCTCAAAATGTAATCAAGAAATACTCTTCAGAAATTCGGAAGTGTATAAATAAGAATAAATGTGATAATCAGGGTATGCTTCTTTGGGTGCTGTCTTGTCTTAGCCTTTTTCTCTTTTCCTCCACTTCAATTTCCAGCCCTTATATGCTTCAAATTTGAAGATTTTCCTTATGATCCACTAGCTGTTGCATCTTATGCTGACTTTCATTAGGATGTGCATTCATGTTTCTAGAATTCTTAGTAGCTTGATTGTCAATCACATAAACAACTCTCCATATATGTGCTTCAATCAAATTTTAAATCACATCTTCAAGCCAACTAGCCTTTTCTCACATTTAGCGATTCCCTAGCCCAAATTTTTTTCAAATAACTGCAAACAGGATCAGATATGCAGATTACAAGTCCCATAAACCAATGTAATCAATCTCCAATCACCTTGATCCTCTCCTTAATAAAAAGATATCTATCTTTTGTTTGGTCTATCTTTGATCAATGCAATTTCATCAATCAACTATTTGTGTCTCGCATTGAGTTGATCCAAATTCAAAATTTGAAAAGTTGTTGGTTCATTAGAGCACCTCATGCTACTAAGTGACAACACTTCCCACTTCTATTTTTTGTAGCACTTCTTTATGTTTCTATTGTGACCTCCTCATGGAGATTTTGCTTCTGTGGTTTATTGCATTAGTAATTGAAGTTTGTTATCAAGCTCTGTGTTAGAATGTATAATTGAAAGACTTGAGTTAGCGGGAACAGAGACTGCATGTATGTGAGGCACATTATAACTATGTATTGAAGCGGCGTGAGAATATGATCGACACTCCCCTCGCATGTAAGCTGATCCTTTACAGTCACACAGCTCAAGCTCTGTTATTGTGAAATGGGCACGACTCTTATTTTCCGTGAGCTGGTTGTTGTGAATCCAACATGAGGAATGAGTTTGAGAGGGCAGTGCTGGGATTCAACCTCTTGACTTGTGCTCTGATACTATGTAAGAATGCCCAACCCAAAATTTTAAGTCAATAGGTGGAGGAAGACTGTGTGTATAAAAGACGCATTATGTATTTATACAATTTAAAAGTATACTTAACACTCTAAATCTCCCTCATGTTGAAATTCATTATTTTCGCATCTGACCTTCTCTTTGCTTACCAAGGACACACAACTGGGAAATTAGAGACACAATTTGCACCTTTGTGAGCTTGGGGCACTTGTTTGATTTGCTGATATTAGTCTGTTTGCATCTTTAGGTTCTTCGGTTTTTTTAAAATGCATCCTTGCTTGTTTAACAGGTCTGTTTGTTGGAATAATTTGTTTTTATATTTATATTTTTGGATGGTCCAGAAGCTTGGAGTGGTTGTAAAGCCAATGGATAAACCCAGACTTGTCTTGAAGTTTATTTGGATGGAGAAGAACATTGGGATTGCACTAGATCAAATGATACCTGGTCACGGCACAATTCCGTTGAGTTCCTACTACTTTTGGCCAAGGAAAGATGCGTGGGAGGAGCTTAAGGTCTTACTCGAAAGCAAACCATGGATTTCACAGAAGCAGATGATTATTCTTCTTAATCAGGCTACTGATATCATTAATTTGTGGCAACAGAGTGGTGGTGATTTATCGTAAGCTGTAGCAGTAGCATACTGGAGTCTGTATTTCTGTGGTCTATTTGATTTTACCGGTTGTTATATCCAAATTAGCCAAGTTTCATCTAATCCGGAACACTTGTAGCTTCTGTTAATGTGTATTCTTCCTGTTGTATCAGCCTATCAGGTTCTGTTTAATTACGTATCTTATTTGAGGTAAAGTTGAGAGTGGAGCATAATGCATTGGGTTCGATACTATACAAAATTCCTGCTGTAATATATTTTCTACCGCAAAGTCCTGGGTGGCTCGATGCATTTTTACCTCTTTGATTGCGGCTGTTTTGCATATGACTTTGCTTTTCTGCAGTCCAGTGATAATGTAACGGGCGTGAAGGAGAAACTTCTTCTGGAGCCCTACACGCGCAGAAATACCTATGCTACAACAATCTGGGTTCCTTTAAGCAAGTAATTCATTTTGCCCAGCTTTACTAGTTTCTGTACAATCAGTAGGGAATGGAACCTGCGTTCTTCACACCATGCGAGAATTAGCTCTGGATGAAAGCTGGTAGGGGTACATACTAATGCAACAGTAGGTAGGGGTAGACGAGTATATGATAAATCATCAAAAGAATAGTTGAACCTAGAAGCGAATACATGATAAATCAACGAAGGATAGCGGAACATGGGGACAGACATCTTTTTATTCCGTGCACTGAACTAGTCCCCGTCCCTGTTTTTGTTTAGATCTGCTTAATAGCTCTATACTTTGATTCCTATTCAGGAAGCATTCATCTGCAACTTCCATTATATTTTGCAGGATTAAGGAACTCATTCATGGGTGATCTAAGCTTTCCATCTCTGCTCCATACCCTACCACCCGCACTTTTTGTTCGATTGATTGTTATTGGTGTCAAGCCACATTCTATTGTCTGAGGGCTCTGTCTGGCTCCATGGTCTCGAAGATGCAATCATCTCGTTTAGAATGTTCCTATCCTAGTTTAAGCCGACTTTCTCAATGCATTTGCCTTTCGTTCTTCTCCCTCTTTTCAAGATGAATCCAAACAGCTTCCGTTTCTTCTTCTTCCGAGTCCGAGTAATAGACTGGATGGATGTTGTCATAAATTGGCCTGTCAGAAAGGGGATCTGCGTCTACCTCCTCTGAAGTTTCATACAGGTCATTTTCATATGTCGATGGTGATGGTTCGTCAGTCATTGAAGTCACAATGATCATCGGGATCATGGTCCCCTTATCCCGATGCTGATAGCCTCACAGCGGTGACCACGTCGTTGTACTCCCTCCACTTCATGGAGTACGAGAAGCTCTCATCCTCGCCTATCTTTTCGGATGCATCACAGGAGTCATCATCTGCGAGTACAGAACTTGTTTAACTGTTTTCAGGTTGCTTGTCCTCATAATCTATGCCTGCGTTTTCCTGCAATATAGGATTTATATATTTTAAAAACTGTCCAACCAATTTCGATTCATCGAGCGGTCCCTGAATCTACTGCTCTAATTCAATGACCTACCTCATCATCAGCATCCTTGAAGTGCAAAATCATTCCATTTTCGTAGGCGATTTCTTGCAGTGACTTCATCCTACTTTCCACGCTTGGTTTTCTCGTGGAGAACTTCTCAATAATCTGAATTCATTGAGCTTTGAGTCACTACACATTAAAGAAAGTGACCAATTTTGATCAAGTGATCAGAGTCAAATCATTTACCCTAGGATTCACTCCAGAGTCTTTGCGTAGTTCAACTGCTCGAGCCACAAACTCTTCCCCGTATATCTTTGTGATGACAGTGCGGATCCCCTGGAGCTCAGGGAAGTCCCCGCTCCTTGAAGCTGCAAACGTCAAGCTAGATACTGCCTCTTTGAGCTCCTCGGGACATTCCCTGTTTGTAAAAGTGCAGCGAAAAGCCTCAGGCGTCATTTGATTGGTTCTTTAGTGTTCTTACTGAAAATTGCGAAGGCCTTGGCAAACTTACATGTTCTTTTGAATGAGCATTCCCCTCTGCACAAGGATGTGGCAGTAGCATTCCAAGATGCAAAACGCATCCACCAGATTCTGCTCCTTAATTACAAGCTCAACCTGTACAAAGATAATCCGTATTAGAATGATTGTGCCTGCACGCAAGCACGAGAGAGAGAGAGAGAGGTGAAAACATACGCGGAGGAGAGCGCGTTCTTGGTGTCCAAGGCTCAGTAGCTGAACGACATCTGACCAGGCATGGAACAGCCGGACTTCTCGATGTTTTCTGAGGATGGCGATCCTAGAGATGGCGAGTTTTGAGAGAGTCTCGATCCTGGATTCGTTGCTGTTCCTGCCAAGAAGAACATTTAGCTTCCCCCCCATGATCTCTTGGTCTGCTGTATCAGTTGTTAAGAGCTCTTAAGAGCAGAAGAGTTTCTCAAGTGCAGACTCAGGCCGTTGCCGTTTGCAGGCCACTTCAGACTTTATATACCCCAAGGCTATAGGAGACGCGTCTGCCCAATGCGCAATGCTCGGATACATTAAATAAAAGACATGTTCAACTCGCCGGCGTTATTTAATGTACGCCTAGGTCCATGCAAAGCTTTTTTAAGCCAGACAAGACGCAGTCAAAGCTCGGCAACGCTGACGTTCCCTATCAAGACAGTTAAAAAAGAAGGGTATAGTTTACAATAAATGTTTTGACCTGAGGGTTTGTGACTTGAAGATGTCCAGGGCGAGTTTCTGAGTGTACATACAAAGTCAGCAAGCGAATGCCAACGTACGAAGCTCCTGGAGGAATCATTCCTCCCACCTTCGAAGGGACGAAATGGTCTGGTCAAATGGCGGCGAACTACGTCTAGAAGGGACAAAAGGAATACTGCGGAAATCGTACAGATTGGTCCTTCATGCGCTGTACTGCGTTGGAAAAACATTGAGTTCTAGCGCTCTGACTTGGCGGAGGCGATGAAGGCTTTGTCAGCCCTTTCATCGACCATTTCTTCGCACGTAGATACTGATGAACAAATGTAGCGGGGTCATTTAACATGGCACGTGAGTTTAAGAGAGTTTTTGTTACGCAAAAAATGAGTAATTTATACATTATTTTCATAAAAATAATCATTTATATCATTGCAAAAATGAATCAATAAAAAATATTTTTACCATTCACGAAGGTACTTAAACATAAATTGATGTCTATAATGAAAATATTTGTCAATGACTAATTATTTTAAGTGATAGAAGTGATCATTTTAAGAAATCTATATTTCGTGAAATGAATAGAGTTTAAGGGTTTACATTTTTCTGAGAAAACCTTCACACATTATAAAGGAATTATGGAATAGGAGGAACATCAAACCCAAAAGATCCTTTTAACTTTTGGTCATTGATTAAGTGGTGTGGGAAGAACCTAAAATATTTTCCCGAAAGAGAATCTTTTGCATGCTACCCCGACTATCTACCAAGCTAAGTACCACAAGACGAGCGTTATCCGAGAGCATATGAAAAGATTTCTATCTAAAATACCCGATTTTATATTATATCGGCTAAATATTTGGTACCATTATGACGAAAGTGGCATGGCATGATTTCATATCTTTAGAATCATTTACTCTTCTCAAGTTGTCCAATTGTGTAAAAAAGACAAGGCCGCTTGTATAATACTATAAATATAAATTTAAAAAAAAAAATAGAGAGAGGAAGAAGAAGAAGAAGAAGAAAAAACGTAGCCCTGTGTGGGAGTGTTCGCGGAAGGAGTCAACTTTGACCCCGACACCTTCCATTTTTATGGCTTTCCTCGGCCAAGCGCCGGCGCCGTGGGGATCCTCTCATGGTCCACACCGTACGGACAATTGGACATGATTTGTTTTTTTCTCTATCTCTCGATCATATTGGATAAAATTGATCATTAATTTTGTTATTGATTTAGAGGATTTCCTATCTCTAACAAGCACACCATCATAAAAACCTCATCCAAGAGAAATTGGAACAAAAAGTTGTAGTGCTGGAGAAAATTGACACATAGGTTAATAGTGCATATTCTTTTCAAGACAGTAAATGCAAAAAAATTTGAATAGTAAATAAGTGTGTCGAGATTAAAAAAGTATGTGGAGTATTCACCTAATAGGAGAATATTGTGATGTGTTTCATACTTTCCATTAATAAGAAGGCACAAAGGTCCCAAGTGGGGGTCCAAGAGACCCACTCTCGCGAGGGTTGCAAGTTCAGTGCTCTTAAGTTGCCAAAAGGTTTTTATAGTTTGAGCTCATGTTTATTAATAATTTAGGCTTAAGCCAATGAATAACTACTTAGGATAAATATATATATATAATCCATTTCTCTTGTAATTAAGGAATGTAATAGAGAGGAGCAATGTGCTAATTATAGTGGAATTCTTTATTGGATATAACCCTAGTTTAAGGGTAAAACAAGATAAAACCTTGTGTGTCGAATTCTTTTTCTTGCTTTAACTCTCTATTTTCTTGCGATTGTGCGCTGAATTCTAGTATTAATTATCTACTTTACCCCCTTGACATAAAATCCAAAAGAGTTTGAAATTGATTATTGTCAAAGCGTGTCAATCATCAAACTTTTAATTCATGTAAATTCAATCGTTTTATCCTCCATCATTTTGATCATACCTGCTGGATGCTGATCACCTTGTTTTCCAAGGAGAAACTTAAGTTTAATGGCCATTTATGATTCGGATTAGAATGTAACATCAGAATAATTAGAAGATAAGAACAATGGAAATGTGATCACTTTCATACAATGTTCTTTTAAATACCATAATTTTTTTGCACTCACTCAAGTGTCACATCTTTTAAAAGTCGCTCACTTGAATGTCATAAGCAGTTTGTTTTGCCGGAGAATCTAACACGGCATTAATTTATTAAATAAGATCAAACATGGCTTGCCAACAAGATAATCAACCAGTAAGAAGTTAAAATAACGTCTTTTAGAGATGTATTCAAAAACCCCTAACTCAATTTAAAGAAATTGGGGCAAAATTTTTCAAAATTGAAAAAGTTTGTGAAGAAGCCTGACTTTGAAATTGGGGATAAAATTCTGTCAAATACAAAATTGGCGTTCTTAGACCAAGTGAGAGAGAGAAAGAGAGGGTTTGTGCCATCTGTTGGGGAAGAGCCCAGACTCAAAACGAGATTCTCTCACGCACTCTCTCAGCAGTTGTCATCGCCATTCTTCTCCACGAACAGATTTTGAGATCTCAGAGCAAGCTCAGGGATAGAGAAGTGAGGACAACCATGGACAGTAGAGGAGGAGCAGTATCGAAGTTGTCGGACTATGCTTCCAAAGCTAAAGTAAGAGAAGACAGTGCGCGAGTGACGGGAGAGGGAGAGGGAGAAAGCTTCATAAGTTTTCCTTATGTAGTCAACCATTTTCACACACACAGAGTCTTCCCAAAAGAGTCGTTTTGTTAACCGTTGCCACTCGGACAAAAAAAATTTCACACCGAACGCCAATTTCTTTTGAAAAATCACGTTAGATACAAAACATAATTTAAAAGCTACGTAGGAAAAGTTGCTAAAATAGGCACTCAATGGAACGATTTTACATTTATGTGACACTCAAGTGAATAAATAAATAAAAAGAATTATGATACTTAAGTGAACACCATATAAAAATTACAATAATTTTAATATTTTTACCCCCAAACAATTAGAGTACTTCCAATGATAAATTAGCGTTTCTGTCATGAAGATCATAATACCATAGACATTATTTTCCACAAAAATGTACATGATTATAAACAGAGTTTCTCTTGAGAATCATTCGATTTTTACTTGGGCAGCAATAAAGATGCAATTATTCCTTGGGCGTCCACGACTTGATTTGCTTCTCTTTAGTAGATATACTTGGTAATCCAACTCCCGAAGCTATTGATAATTAATTATGCAAGAAAGATTGTTACCAAGATAACATCTCAACACCTTAGTTTGTTCTTGTATTTCCAAATCGGTATCTAATATCACTAGGATTCGGAATATTATCATGATTTATCTCTCTTTTCATGTCTACTTTCTTAGATGAATTGTTATCAAAGTTGTATATAAACATAGGCCTAAACATTTATTTCATTTAGCATTTTTATTGATGAATTGAGAATTCTAATTATGTGTTAAGCTACCTAAATTGGTATTTCCTCTTTCTCAATTGGATTGAAATTTCAATTTCTTTAAATATGTCTTACTCGCTATGCGTTAATGTTCTGCATCAATTAGTGTTAGAACGAGATTTGTGGTTGATCAATCGATATCAGAGCCATTCATTTGTTTTATCCTTTGGTATTGGAACTTTGCATATTATTTTGAAGGAAATTATTTGCGCAATCAAATTACTTTTTTAGGCCCAGCCCAATCTCAAACTCTGTAGTGGGCTTAGCTTGGCTCAACTGGTGGGCTCTCTCACATGGATATAATAAATGAAGAAAAAGTCAACTAGATTTCAATAGTCCCAGACAAGGGCTTTTCCAAGCCCAACGTTTGGTGAGAAAAATAAGAAAAACAATTATTTTGGACGAGCTATTTCCACCTCCTCTTTAGCTGAATAAATACTTTCTTTTGTTAACAGATCAAAATAATATTCTACATTTTTCGAAATAAGTCAATCCGATCCCCGATCATCCTACTTTTTCTCTCTCATCTTCACTATTCACCTTTTTTTTAGTTGCTAACCGGTTAAAATGACCTTTTTATGTTTCGAAACCTATTAATTGTTAATTAACCTAATCTTTCCTTTCTCACATTTTGTTTCTCACCACTGCTTGTCGCATCTTTTTTTCCGTAATTTATATTATTTTAAATGGACTTTTTGTATCGTAAAATATTCAATAACAAGAAATGCAATTAAACTTGAAAATTCCTCTTATTAGTTTTTCCATCACAGACCTAACAACTCTCTCTCTTTTTCAAATGACAATACTCTTATTTATTTTTCAATTTCCAAATGGGTCATCGTTTTTTCCACCTCTAGTTTCCCTAAAATGCACCCCCAATAAAGTGTTATGACCATTTCCTCCCATTATGGGTCCCACCTTTGAGCATTTTAGGCATCCCCTTGATGTCTTTTCCTTTTCCCTTTTGTTTTCTTCTTTTGCGGGTCCAACTTTCCTTCTTCATCCTTCTCTTTTATCACTCTCTCTTGCAGGGACTTATATTCCTCTCTCCTGTGGCTCCCACTTCTATGCTTTTTGGCAAAACGTCATCGTCTAGCAAAGTTGAGGACAAGCACTGGAGTCAAAGAGAGTCAAGATTGTAAAGCAACCTCCGAGCAAGCGGCGATTTCTTGCCGAGATAGTTATTATCGCACCTGAGATTCGCCTCCGAGATGACAGCAATGTAAGAATCAAATATGTTGGTGAGAAGAAGTCTATAACACAACATAAATCTATGAGCAAGAGAATTGCAACCAAACTAAGACAAAAGAGTGCCTCATTTTTTTTTATGATTTGACCCATCTTTATGAGATTTAAGGTTAAAAGCATATCGATTGAGCAGTTCCATGTGAAGCCTGTAAAGTGTTGGTTTGATCTGCCTATATGAAATGACCCTAAAAGGAGACAATAATGTAGGCCATTTGAATTTGTCAAAAAAAAGTAGGCCATTTGAAAATTAAAAGAAAAAATGCATAGATGAAATTGCATAGATTTCCTAGCAATTCTTTTTTGTAGAGAAAATGCCACCATAATCACCTCCGTAAAAGCACAAAACTTGGTCGAATGATGATTTCTGGGGTCTAATTAGTGGTTGTGCAACAGGCAAAAGCCCTTCTTTATTAAACCTACCCAATATAATAAAGAGGAGGAATCCAACCACCCTTTGCCTCTTCACCAATAAACTTTACCAGCTGATTTGCGAAAATGCATTTAGCATACGCACTTGTTTTCCACTTTCTCAAGAATCGGAAACAAATCATAAAAGTTTCAATCAACCTACAAAAATGAGAAGAAAACTCAAATTTCTTGGGAAAAAAAAAAACCCTTCATTATTTACTAAGTCCGAACCATAATTAGACCAATGGTATGAGGTGCATCTTGAAATCATTCTTCCAAACAGAATGTAGAAAAGAAAGAGATCAACGAAAACAAGTCCGTGAAAAATTTTCAAGAAAAAGAATACTCAAAAAACCAAATGCATGCTCTATCCCAACAAGTCAAAGAAATCAGTAAGTTCTATAGTTGAAAGTTAATGGATGATAAACCTTTTTCACTTGGTGAAAGCAAAACTTTTTAAATTCAGACAAGATCCGTTTTTCTTCTATCCACTCTTGTCCACAAAATTTTGAAAACTTTAACTAACAGAGAATTCCTAGAAGGAGAGACACTCGGCAATGCCAAAAGGCCGCACTAAACATCCTCAAAAATATCAACTCTAATCAGATTCAACTATTAACAAGGAATGAATCAATACCCAATTTTTTTTCGACATTGAAAGAGAGAGATGAAAGAAGAAAAAGAGGGAAAAAGACCTTCAGGCTTCTTTGACCCGAAACCATCACCAGGAAAATTGCCACATTACTCGACATTAACCAACACCCTAAATTTATTCAACTTATCTAGCACCCGAACATGGAAGGGAATAAAGTAAAAGGAGAGAAAAAGGGGGAACGATGAAGATCGAGGAAAGTGGACCCAAGATGGCACCCACCACAATGGGTAAAACGGTCAAGACGCTTGATCTAATCAAGTGGGTTCTGACTGAAATTCATTCTTGACCTTTTATTTCTAATCAGGATCAGATTTTATTTTATTTTTTTGAAGGGGGTTGTTGGGACGGGGTTTGCCCTCTCCCGACTTTGAGAGTTTGTTTGAGACCCCAATAATAAAAATTTCTTTTACAAATATGTTTCTAAAAGTTAAAGTTTTATTCCCCCTCCCCCAGAGATTTTCATATTTCTTGAAACTCAAAATTTAAGGACATTTTATAGTAAAAGAAATGGAACATCAGTTTTCCAACCTGTCATGTCAACGAAATGGGATGAGAAGTCCACGAAAGAAAAAAAAAATTGCACTAGCTATAATTTCATGTAAGATTTTAATTGCGCTTTTTGAAATGTTCTTAATTAAATTGTACTTTGAGTCCAATTTCGAGACTTATGTTGTATTTTTATTTAACTAACTTTCAAAATTATACTTTAGGAAAGAGAAAAAGATAAATTTCTTTAAGTATTTATTATCATAATATAGCAGCATATTTATATAGAATGACATATTGAATAAATTAAAAATACTTTTGCGTCAAACTTTAAGCAAAGCATGAGAACCCGTGTTTATTATATGACAAATCATAATCTATTCGTGTTAAATTATGGACAAATTGGTACTTCAAAAGCTGTCAATATATTATAAAAAAACAAAAGAGGTATCTCTAGATAGTTAAAACATTCCAAGATCTTATACTTGTTAGAGAGATCGAATCTCCAAATAATTACTTGTGAAAATATTTTATTTCTGAGAAATTGCAAAAAGTGGTCACTGTTGTTATTGCCACTTTCCAATTATGGTCATTGTCCTTTATCTTTTGACGAATTCGATCCTAGGTTAATCTTTTGTCTCGATTCTAGAATAAATCCCCTTACATTTCCACATTTCATCGGAAATGCTAACTATGCGCCGAAGAAGAACACGTGGCCCTGACATCGAATAAAAAAACTAAAATGGTGGAGAGATTTGGAAATATGGATTGCCTATTTTTTGAAGCTTTCTCAACCTATTTTATTTTGTGACCGGTTTGGTCCCTAAACTAATTCTCGATCCAACAATCAAGATAAATTTCATATTTTCGTCAAAATGATATATTTCATATCATCATTTAACATCCATGTGTTCATGTTAAGCCATAATTACTTGCTCCATGCGTAGGAGCACGAGCCCTCAGCACAATATGATCATGACTTTCTTATATCACAAGAATTACATTGCTCCTAACTCAACCGACGCAACTTTCTTGCCTAGTTGCAGGATCACTTGACCAAACCTATCACAATCATTTATATCACGAGCTCAAGTACGGGATCCACATGAGATCCATAAAATGAACGGCCATGATATACTTGATTCGTGGATCTGAGTCCTATGAAGAAATTTCCGCTACCGACTATTCATTTTCTTGAGTAGCAATGAATGAGCAGAGGTTCACCCTTTTTTAGCGAACCAATTCTATCGACAAAGACTATTCATTTTCTTGAGTAGCATTCTATTGACAAAGACTATTCATTCCTTTTCACCTCTAGGAGGACGAGCCCTCACTGCAGTATCGCCATAAGTTCAACAAACCATTCACTTGCACAATAATCAGCACAAGAATCACATTGCTCCTAGCTCCACCGACGGAACTTTCTTGCCTGGTTGTGGGCCCACTTGACTGGGCCTATCACGATCATCTATATCATGAACTTGGATACGAGATCCATGTGAGACCCATAAAATGAATGGTTGTAATATACTTGATCCATCGAATCCGAATCTTATAAAGAAATTTTCGCTGCCGACTATTTATTTTCTTGAGTAACAATGAACATGCAGAGGTTTATCCTTTACAGCAGACCAATTCGGTCAACAAATTCCTTTCTTTTCCACACGTAGGAGCACAAGTCCTCGCCACGGTACCAACATAACTTCGACAAACCATTCACTAGCACAAGAATAGCATTGCTCCTAGCTCTACCAATGGAACTTTCTCGCCCTATTGCGGGCCCACTTCACTAGGCCTATCACAACCATTTATATCACGGGCTCAGGTACGGGATCCATGTGGGACCCACACAAAAGGCATGGCCGTGATATACTTGATCTGTCGGATCCAAATCTTACAAAGAATTTTCCGTCTGCCGACCATTCATTTTGTTGAACAGCAATGCATGTTCAGAGGCTCACCCTTTTTTTCTGGCGGACCAATTCGGTGGATAAAGTCCTTTTTTTTTTTTTGTCCACTCGTCTGTCCGCAGACACCACAGGAGGGCGCGGATTCACCATCAGCGGGCGATGAATCATAATGTACCTTTCCGCCATCGATGACAATGCGCACAGCTTCACATTCTTTTCCGCAAAAGCGTCTCTCGAGGAGAAGGAAAAAAGGCCATCTTGGCCGTCCTCTTACAACGTGAATGATGGCGAGGGAGGTTCACGCACCGACGAGAAGTCTCCAACTTTGATCGGTTTTTCCAAATCCTGGCTCCAAGTCCTTCTGCATCGATCCCTCTTTTTTACCCCGTGATAAAGACGTTACTTTGTGGGCAAGGACCAGCGATGGCGATTCTCAGTCTACACGGGAGCGAGACTTCGACTCCATTTTCATGGTGCTGCCAAAGGTTCTTTTTATAAAGGGCTTCGAGGAACGATGACATCACGCCCCAACATTTTTCCTTTTTTGCAATTTCCACCCCGACATTATGAATCCGTTTCAATATGACCCCAACCGTCGAATCTGGCCTAGTTGCTCGTTGAAAATCCGGTGGCGTGCTCTCACTTGGTTAGGTGGTGCGCGTTGTGAAGAGCTACAGTGTCCCGCAAATTCGGAAATATTACAGTATGTTCCCGAGGGTTTTTTAGATGGTTACGATTTTGCAATGTGGCCCTTGATTTTCTGGAACTCATTGATAAGTTCCCACTAACATTAGTTGTAAAGTCAACAGAAAATGAAATTGATACTATTGCTACTTCCAGAGAAGTCGACGGTGGTAGTGGACATCATCACTTTTTTAAGCATCATAAGGTCCCACAAAGCAGTGGGAGGAGATAACTAGAAATCTGATCATATGGTGGTTGAAGAGGGAGCCGGTGACTCAGAGGGAGTGATTGGTTAAGAGAAATCACCAAAGCCGTCACGAAAGAGAATCTTTATCGTCTAATAACATGAGAGAGAGAGAGAGAGAGGGGATGGGAGATGGGTCCTTGGCTAAAAATAAAGATAAGCAGTTCTAGATTTCATCTAGATTCCATATAAAACTTGGAACCTACCGTTGGAATAGGTTTTTAGAACCTATAACCTACTCTACATACTTAGGAATCAAGATAAGTAGTTCTAGATTCCACCCAGATTCCATATAAAACCTGGAACCTACCATTGGAATAGGTTTTTAGAACCTACAACCTACTCTACATACTTAGGAATCAAGAATCTATCATATCACAAAGTTCTAGGGTCTATCCAAATGCTATCTGTACTGTTGATTGAACGACAACAGTTATTATCACCTCTAATATTTATCATTTATTACAATTCACTAATCACAACTTATATTTAGACACACGAGGATTATGAAATATTAATAAAATAAAAGTCTTGGTCATGGATATTACCGGAAACAAAGGCTCAGACTAGTAGTTTGAGATTATGCACTCATCATTGAATGTTATAAAATACTGCAAGATCGAGCGGAGATATAGAACAAATAGATTTGTTTCAGGTTTCAAGTCCATGCTGCCTATCGAATAGATTTTCTAATTTTTTTAAATTTGAAACCTACCCTACATATATTGAAACTTAGAACGGAACCGATTTGCAAGTCTTGGTTCTACTTTAGAAGCATGCTCCCCTCTAGCTAAAATTACTTTAATTTCAACGACAATGACTGCCATGAATCTCTACGGACGAAGCTATTATTTTCTTATTTATTTTATCCTATTGTTATGTTTAATTTATTTTGACTGTACAATTATGGAGGAAACATAGCAGGAGATTTCAAAAGGGAGGGGCACATGGGGGGGCGAGGGGGGCGCACTTTATAATAATGTGAAGAATTCGAAATTGACGAATGAAATTCTAATTTTGTAAGATATTTCTTTCGTTCACCAAGGACGCTCACAACTCACGGGAAAGCATAGAATTGAAATTCCGACAAGAATTTAATCAGAGTCAAACTTTGGGAGCCCATCGAAATTGATTTCATGCAAGTCGCGATTATGACAACCGGAGTGGCATAACTTAATTACCTTGAGCTTAGAAGTGACAAATATGTATTTCAATCGAGGACAAATTATGCCACATTCTATCCGACAATGCTATGTCATCCAATCGGATCTAGGATCTATCATACGCAAATCACAACTGTTCTATCTCCTCGGGAGAAATGAAATATAGGTACTCCACGCTCGACTAGGCTAGTATAGACAGGACCAAACTTTCCTCGGTATCCCGTTGCGAGATTGACTCAACAACCCAACTAGATAAGTTTCTTGCTTTCCTTGCAAGATCTTTTCACATGTCACTACTTTGAAAAGGATTCAAATCTACCTTAAAGATATGGTCTTCCCTTAAAATTCCACAATCTTAGGTCAAAAGTACGTCGGCACTTGGAAAAGTCAACATCACGCCTCCTCCTCTTCCTCGATAGAAAGCAGTCTGTCATGGCTTGGCCAATCCCTTCTTAGTCTTCACGTTAATAGGAAACAATTAGGCCATGCTTATTTCACAAAAAATAAATAATTTAAAAAATATTTTCTTAAAAATAATCCCTAATAATGCTTACAAAAATTAATAAACAAAAAATATTTTTATCGTCTAAGAAAATATTTAGCATAAATTGTCGAGACAATGAAAATATTTTTCATTAAATAATTATTTCCATCGATACAAAAATCATTTTTCAAGAAAATATTTTTAAATTTTTTTATTTTTTACAAATAGAGGGTGGAGTGCTCTTCATTATTTCGGTTTGCCCTTGTGGGCATGATGGACAATCGAATTTCCTTAATACTTGATAATTAACGTGATTAGATCAATCGGGGAACTCCTTTAATCATGAGAATAATAAACAAAGAAGGGAAAATCTCATCACGGGCGTGGACTTTCAACCACATCATCTTTACTCGAAGAGTTCTCGATAGAAGGATCAATAGATTATGAGCCTGGTAGTGGTAGCTAATTAATAATTAATATAGTCCCAGAATTCTAATTAATTCCAAGATCAAATTAACATAACAATTATGATAATGACGAATGCTGGAAATTTTTTGCGAGTTTTCAATCAAAGAAGAATCAAGACCGAAGTGAAGTAAGGCACCGATTCTTGTTCTAGATTCAAGAACATGATTTAGGATATACCCTAAATTAATTAAAGTGGATCTTGGTGAATAATAAGAATGTGTATTAGAGACTTAGTCGCATCAAAAGAGACAGAAAAAATGTACACAAAGTATATGTCCTTTATCACTTCTGATGTTGTTAAAGCAAAGTTTGCATATCCAAAGATGCTCTATGTTGGATCTCGGCACCCCATCTCGGTGGACGGAACGACAGAAATTTGAAATATATGGACCCTTTGTATTCTACGTTTAGCGATGTAACTGCACAAACGGGGTTACGAAATTAACAAAGTTTTATTTTGGCATAACTTTATTCTTTTCTTTTTATTAATAGAATGGTATTTCACAACTATTCATATTCGCATTGATAAGTTAATTGGACACAGAACGGAGAGATAGATAAAGATAAGAGGATTTCATGTAACGAAAAAAACATTTGGAGCACCAAGCCATGTATCAACATTCCTCACTATACACCTGCATTCTAGTATTATGTAAAGGTTTTGCTAGGATAACGATTTTTAGTTATTATGAGAATAATAGTATGTTGTAAGTCACATATTTTCGAATGAGTAGGATCCATAACAATTTATAATTATTTTTTATTTGATTTTTTATGGTCCAGAACAGGTTGTATGTAAAATTTAACGCATTCATCCGAGATTTTGATGTAAAAATCCAAAAGCAAGCGTCCTGTCAAAACCAAGGCACCCGTCTGTTGAAGACTCTATAAATAGGGCATTCAGGACCGCTTACCCTACATTGCGTATCAATCTCTCCCTCTCCCTCTCGTCTGGTCGAGCTTGTGCAGTGCAGAAGTCTCTTACGTGCCATGGCAACCACCATCGCCATGGCGGTTATGGCAACCCTTCTGCTTCTGCTTGTGTTGCTAATCGTGAGAGCCGTGTATGCGACGTTCTCGTTTTACTGGCTGACTCCGAGACGCATCAAGAAAATAATGGCGAGGCAAGGAGTGCATGGCCCTGAACCGCGGTTTCTCGTTGGCAACCTCGGCGATGTGTCTTTTTTCGTTGCTGAATCTACCTCCAAGGACATGAAGCCCATACGCCACGACATCGTGGATCGCCTCTTGCCTCATTACGTCAGATGGACCAAACAATACGGTCTGTCCTTGATTTCTTCCTCATATGATCTAGTTGCGATGAAATGATCGTTATGATAAGAATTAGCTCATCTTTTTCGAGCGTGTGCTGATAAGAATTTTGTTCACAGGGAAGAGATTCATATATTGGAATGGGGTTGAGCCTCGCCTGTGCTTGACCGAGATCGACCTCATCAAGGAGTTGCTTTCCAAGTACAGCACACAAACTGGAAAATCATGGCTTCAGCAACAAGGATCAAAGCACTTCATCGGGAGAGGGCTCTTGATGACTAATGGGGACGATTGGATTCACCAGCGCCGCATCATCGCTCCTGCGTTCATGGGAGACAAACTCAAGGTTTGTCCAAACATCAGCAATTGGTGTTTTGAGCATATTTCATGAATTCTTCTGCAATATATCAGTGAACTGTCTTCATGTCTTCCGTATTTGTGAAAATCAGAGTTATTCTGGGTTCATGGTGGAGTGCACTAACCAGACGCTGCAATCACTGCAAAAGGACATAGACTCGGGTCGAACCGAGATCGAGATCGGTGAGTACATGACTAGGCTCACGACCGACATCATTTCTAGGACTGAATTTGGGAGTAGCTACGAGAAGGGAAAGCAAATATTCCATCTTTTGACAGTTTTACAGCAAAGATGTGCTCAAGCAAGCCGGCATTTGTGTCTTCCCGGAAGCCGGTGAGTTGCGAAATATGTCTTCTTTGTGATACAATGAATTTTTCAACCATCACTTGTGTTCAACATCAAAATACACAAAATTCTGTCTCTAAAACATGTTCAAAATTTGTATGCAGGTTCTTTCCCACCAGATATAATAAGGAGATCAAGACATTGAAGATGGAGGTGGAAAGGCTCCTGATGGAGATAATTGAAAGCAGAAAAGACTGTGCTGAGATTGGACGGAGTTGTACGTATGGCGATGATTTACTCGGCATGCTGTTAAGCGAGATCAAGATGACGGGCAGGAATAAGAGTGCATGTAGTCCTAGCATGCAAGTGATCATGGATGAGTGCAAGACGTTTTTCTTTGCCGGGCATGACACAGCCGCGCTTCTGCTCACATGGACCATCATGCTACTGGCAACCAACCGGTCTTGGCAAGATAAGGTCCGCGCTGAGGTGACTCGGGTCTGCGACGGTGAAAATCCTTCAGTCCATCATCTTCCCAAACTCAGCTTGGTAAGCACTAAAGGCACATACTCTATATGAAATATGGTCATTTTTTTATTTGTTATTGGAGCTAACCAATATGAACATCATTCACAAACCAAGTTAAACTAGATATTGGACTCTGACCAAATAAATAAATAAATAGAAACTGGACGTGTGCTATGTCTATATTCCTAAGTAGCAAATTAAAATGCCATGTAACATAAATTCACAAGCACAAATAATCTTCAAGAAAAGCAAATTCTGGCGGTGGTGGCACTCAATAAAGCACGATTGACTTCAAAAGAATGTAAAAAACTTTCAGGATGATTTCATGTTCATTTATTTGAAGTGTATTGCAAGAATCTGTGGTGGTTTTTTTTTTTTTTTTTGGTGACCCAAAAATCTGTGGCGGTTTTTGGTCGTAAATTAGAAGAAATGCTAAAGAACATTGAAGATGTCCACGTCATAGGAAAGTTTTGGTAAGTCCCACGAAGTCGAATTTGGACTAGTTCTTTCAACTCATGGGACCATCGAATCTTAGAATTATTTCCTTAATAGGTTCCTCCAAGCACTTTTGTTGTTCTTTTTTGGCGTAATTCATGCACCCTTTCGAGAACTGCCCCATAAAAACTAATTTCAGAAAATTTACCTGAAGAGATTGTCAAATGGGTGACCAAAGTAGAGAAGACCAACCAGTCAGAGTCAAGAACTGCGTCTTTCTTTACTTTGAAAAATTTGCATGCAAAACGCGAGAGGGAAACCGGGATAATGATCCAAAAGTATCTCAACTTTTACCCGCTTCACAATCAAGTATCAATCTCTTTTCTTCGTCAAATCAAGTATTTCCATTGTTCAAATTTAGCTCAACGTGAGGTCTACTTCGGTCACAGTAAAGAAAAACATATATTTTTGAGCTAATTACGCCGCAAGCACTCGAACTTGCGACAAGGAGGCCGCAGTTGGGGGAAGGGCGGTGGTGGTCCTATGGCAAGGACTGTAGTGGCCATGGGCGGCGGCTGCATACTGAGAGAGAGAGAGAAGAGAAGAGAAGGGCTAGATGGGGTTAGGGTTTACTTGCATCGACTAACTTTGCATGTTAGGGTTTTTGTGAAAGCATGAAATTATGCTACCTGTCCTGATAGCAACGTTAATATTGCTGCGCGGCGGCAGCAACAGCTTCTCCCACATGACAATTTCAAATGGAAAAAGCCCATATTTGAATCGTGAGAATCCTTTTCCCCACTCCAGTCATGCCCTCATTGCATGTTGCATTCTCTTGATCATGACATTCACCAACTTCACAATAGCTTTACTGTTAGAATTCACGTGTGAGTGAGTTGTGTTACTTCACATTAGAGAATTGATGTGGTATAAAGTAGTTAATATATCCTAGTTGATCATAACTCATTGACTTAAAATTTTTGAATAAAAGTGGGTCTAACTTAATATATTGACAGGCTCCAACTTGAACTCCCTCTTAGCAATCCCTCTAAGTGAAGATTGCATGTTCCCAATATTTAACATACTATATCGAAACTAAAACCACCCTAACACCAAACACCCCTCTCTCTCTCTCTCGTCGAGATCTTGGCCATGGAGGCAACGTATGGAGGCAACGTATATCCCTGAGATCCAGAGGCTTACCTCTCTCTCCCCACCTTCCATTGTCGGCTTACCTCTCTCTCCCCACCTTCCATTGTCGTCGAGATCTTGGCCAAGGAGGCAACGTATACCCCTGAGATCCAGAGGCTTGTCGCCTTTGGCAATGAGAAAATGGATCTCCCCCCCTCGGGCGAAGTCCACTTCCACTGTCGTCGAGATCTTGGCCATGGAGGCAACGTATACCCCTAAGATCTGAAGGCTTATCACCACTGACAATGAGAAAATGGATCTCTCTCTCTCTCTCTCTCTCTCTCTCTCTCTCTCTCTCTCTCTCGATTTCCACTTCCCATTGTCGTCGAGATCTTTGCAATGGAGGCAATGTAAACCCCCTGAGATCTGGAGGTTTGATGAGAAAATGGAGCTAAGCATGCAGAATTGGGTCGCCTAGTAGTGCTAATTAGTTTTTTGCTGGATTACATAATCCATTGAATATCAACATATCAATGAAAATTAGAATATAAATGATTGTATAGTTAGAATATAAATTAGAATATAAATGATTGTGTAGTTAAACCTAATAATATTATTCATAGCTAATAAATTGAGTGATGTCCATGTACGTAACTTATCAATCATAAGACCGATTCCTCCGGTAAGAGATGGAGTGAAACATGACCTTATTTGCAGCCATTATATTTTCTTAAAAGAACCTAATACGATATTTGACATATTCTTTCAGCCATTATGAAAAAACAAATTGTTTTCACTTTCATCACTTAAGATTGTCCACTTAAATTTTCAATACTTATTTTTTCAGTTTTATCAAATGAGTATCTTCATGTGGATAGGGAAAATCAATGGCCTATAACATTTACATTTGATGATTAAGGTGTGCAAATCAATGGCCGAAACACCTAATGCAGATATTGACTAATGTCAGCACTATGTTGATTATATATTGTGACGAGTTGCTGAATAATTCAAACTTCATGCAGCTGAATATGGTTATTAACGAATCCTTAAGACTCTATCCACCGGCATCACTTCTTCCGCGCATGGCCTTCGAAGACATCAAGCTAGGCGACCTTCACGTCCCGAAGGGATTATCAATCTGGATCCCGGTGCTAGCGATTCATCACAGCGAAGAGTTGTGGGGAAAAGATGTCAACGAGTTCAATCCCGAGCGGTTCGCATCCAAACCATTCTCATCAGGTCGGTTCATGCCATTCGCGATGGGCCAGCGGAATTGCGTTGGCCAGTATTTCGCTATGATGGAAGCGAAGATCATATTAGCGATGCTGGTATCGAGGTTTAGCTTCACAATCTCAGACAGTTATCGTCATGCCCCTGTTACTGTCCTCACCGTAAAACCTAAGTACGGGGTTCAAATATGTTTGAAACCCCTGAATCCATGTGAGAATGGTTGTTCTGATTAGATATGCTTCTTTTTCGTATCTTGGTTCATGTTTCGTCAAGAGAGGTACAATGAGTAATGTTCCTCGTCAGGATTGTCGCAAATTTGCTCTTGTAACTGCAGATGGGATTAAACTGGCACATGAGAGCAATATTAGAAATCTGGAAATCGAATGATGATAAATTGGTGCATAAAATGCAGTCAAGCAAAGATCAAGTGAGGCTTCATACGGCCTCTTGTTATTCTTGAATGAAGGGCGTCGTTATGAGGATTGCAGCAAGTTCAGATGAAGCATTTCAGAAGATGCGTGGATACTTTGGACAATCCTAGGTTGACACCAAAAGCAAGAAATGCATATTTTTGGTGAAGTATCTATTGGAGATTTGGAATTTGAGAGGGATTATTACCGGAAAAAAAAAGTCCTAAAATTACTATATGAATACCAATTCTGTTATAAACCTTTTAATTTGGCTAATTTAGTCCTAAACATTTTGATGTTTTTTAACTAGCAATGTTGATTTGGACCGTTGGTGTTGATGTGGAATATTTTTTTGCATACTTTATGAATTTTTTATAAGTTTTTTCTTTTCTTTTTCTTTCACCAATCATAGGGTAGTGGCTAGGGGTGTGCAAAAGAACTGGGACCTGCCCAGATAGCCTGGAACCGGACCGAAACCACTCGAAACCAATGGTTCTTAAGGGAACCAATCCGGTTCCCAATTCTAATTTATGGGAACCGGTGGGTATCGGTTGGTTCCCGATTCCATTGGTGGATCTAACCACCCGCCCACCCGCCCACCCAGCACCGGACCGGTTATATTGTAATAATATATTAATTTTTAATATTAAAAAAAATTGAAATTAACAAATCTAAAATTTAGGGCTCCAATCACTATCTTGTTTCAATTTAGTACTCTCCTACTCCATCTTGTCTCTCTCAGTTCAAAATCTCCCCGAGCTCCCTCTTCCTCTCTGATTCACCTCCAAATCTACTCATCTCTCTTTAAGTCCTAATCCAAACTCGGCAAAATAATGAGTTAATTCTCTTTTCCTCCCTCGAACTTAAACTCTCTCTGCACGTCGTCGCCACCTCCGCATTCACTGTCACTATCGTCCTCTTCGTTGTTGGGCTTGTCCCGCTTCTACCTCCCCTCTTCCTCCTCCCCCTCCTCAAGCTTCTCCCCATCATCCTCATCTTCGGGGATGGGCAAACTCTAGGTCAAAGAACGGCTCATCATCCCCATTGTCCTCCTCATTGTCAGTCTCGAGGGAGAAGTAGGAGACGACAGTGGCCAAGATGGTGGTGGTGGCCGAGACGGAAGCAAAGCGAGGGTTGCAACCGGTTGAAGGCGAAAAGGGGAAGGCATGGAGGTTGAACCGGTAATATGGATCCACTCGGGAATCGGACCGGACTGGTGGTCCGGTTCTCAGGTGGATCCATGCAACTAGCAGGCGATTCCTAGTTCCAATTTTTCTTTCGGAACCGGTTCTTAGCGGGTGATTCCTAGTTCTAGGTCGGGAACCACACGCCCGGACCCTGCACACCCCTAATAGTGGCCGATCAAGGAAGAAGGAAAACAAGAGCAAAAAAATTCAAAAAAAAAATCATAAAATTTCAGAAAATTTAAATAAAAAAATCTCCACTTAGCACCACCGTTTGGAAAGTGTAGGTTTTTTTTTTTTTTTTTTTTTGGGGGGTCTAAGATAGGTAATTCATTCATTCATAAGCAAGGATTACAAGTAGACAATAGGTTTGATTCAGAGCATAAAATACTAAAAAGAGGATAGGGAGGTGCATATAACCAATTTGTAGGAAGGGATTTAAAATGATGCGATTTCGCTACCCAATCGGCGGCTTGGTTGGCTTCTCTCGAGCAATAAGATAGCTTAACGAGAGGTAGATTTTGTAGCATAATTCTACTTTCATTAATCAAGCTACTCACAGCCCATGGAACTTCGGCCCAACCCAGCGTTGCTTCGACAAGAGCTTTGTTGTCACTTTGTACTTCCCAACCACTTCCCCTATTCTAAACTGTTCCCACGTGAGTTGTTGTTCGGTGGGTGAGAAAACGCAGACCGTGTGAAAGGGCTAAGGCTTCAACGCATAGAACAGTCTCCGCTTGAATCTCAGTAGCAAAGCCATCAATCAACAAACCTCTTGAGTCGCGCACGACCTCGGCCACGGAGTTCTTCTCTTCCCCTTTCACCCAGGAGCAATCGATGTTTAGTTTGAAGCCATTGCTGTCCGGCAATCTCCACGATTCAGGCGAAAGTCGGCTGCTGGTTCTCTTCTGCTCCTTACTCAAAACCCATCTGGCGAAGGCCTTGACTTGTGCATGGGCAAGATATGCTATGGAAACAACTTTGGGAGGTTTGGATCTGAAGACATGGTCGTTCCGGAGCTTCTAGATTAGCCAGATCATGCTGGCCACCATTTCCACTGAGGGTAAGTCAGTTTTTTCAGCAAATAAGTCTTCAAACCACTTGTCCATTCGGGTTACTGAGGTTGTTTTGTTTTAGAGGTTGAGGCACAGATCAAGCCATATGTGTCGAGTTCTTTTGCAGAGGAAGAAGAGATGCTATGTTGTTTCAGGATGCCGAGAACAGAGGGGGCACAATGGATCAGGTAATACTCGCCTCTTGTAAAGATTGTCCTTTGTGGGTATTGCATTTTGACATATGCTCCATAGAAAAAACTTAACTTTGGGAGGAACTAGAGTACTCCATAATCGGGTCCATAGAGATCTAGGCGGCTGGTAGAAAGTTGTTGCTCTGTTGGGATTTGGAGAATTAGTCAATGAGCAAATCCTATTGTAGCCACCTTTAACTGTATAGGAGCCTAACTTATTTCCCATCCATATCATCCTATCTTTATGTGGAATTGCTAAAATGGGGATTGAAAGAATTTCATTAAATACTTGGTCATCAAAAAGTTCGCAAAGTTTAGGCTCATCCCATGCTCTTCCTTCATTACACATTAATTCAGCAACTTTCTTAGGATCATTTATATTCTCCGGGCCTCCTATTGCTCCCCTTGGAAGCCATCTGTCCTGCCGGATGTGAATACATTCCCCATCCCCCACAATCCACCTTACCTCCGGTGCAATAGTGTCTCGGCCTATTAGAATGCTTTGCTAGCCCCAAGATGGTCGCTGTCCTAGTTTTGCCCTCCATAAGTCCCCATTTGGATGGTAAACGCCTTTTAGAATTTGGCTCCATAGTGTTGAGAGTGATTGTAATAATCTCCATGCTTGTTTGCTTAACATAGTCTTGTTAAACTTAATTAGGTCTTTAAAGCCAAGACCCCCTTCATCTTTTCTAGACTTCAAAACTTCCGATTTCTTCCAATACATACCTCTTTTAGAATCATTTTGTTTCCACCAGAAAGTTGCAATCCTTTGTTCAATGGCTGAAAATAGACATTGCATACTGAGGAAGAGCTTGTACCACAGCTTTTATCAATACTTCTTTGTCGGCTTTAGACAATAAGTTTTCTTTCCATCCTTCAAGCTTCATGTTCACTCTTGCAAGAATTCATGAAAACATCTCATTTTTTATTTGTCCCCAATCAGATGGAATTCCCAGGTATTTCCCTATTTTGTCGATAATAGGCACATGTAACTTATATGCCATATTCCTCTCCAAGCTCAAAGGGCAGCCCTTGCTAAAAAACACTCCCGATTTGTTTAGATTGATAGCTTGGCCAGTAGCATAGCAATACTGATTCAGAATGTTTGCCACATTTTGACATTCTCTAACTGTCCCATCCATAAAAATTATAGCGTCGTCTGCAAATAATAGATGAGACAGAGTGGGACAATACCTGTTCAATTTTATTCCTTTGATACTACCATCTTCTATTGCTTTGTGCATCATCTAGGAGAAAGCATTTGCCATTAATATGAACAGGTTCGGGGATAATGGATCTCCTTGTCTTAAACCTCGTGTGGGATGAAAATATCATGTATGATCCCCATTGATTTTGACGCTAAAAAACACTGTGGAAACACAATACATCACAAGCTCAATTTATTTTTCACTAAATTCCATCTTCCTCATACTCATTTTTAAGAAATCTCAATCAACCCTGTCATAAGCCTTTTGTATATCCAGTTTAAGAATTGCCTGGAATTTCTTTTTTGGTTCTCTAATCCTCAACTGATGCAATACCTCCTGAACAGTAAATATGTTATCTTGTATTTGTCGTTCTTTAACAAAGGCGCTTTGTTCAGTAGCTATTATCTCAGCAAGCCATGGTTTTAGTCTATTTGATAGCACTTTAGAGATAATTTTATAGCTGAAATTACATAAACTGATTGGCCTAAACTGGCAAATACTTTCTGGATTTTTCACTTTTGGAATGAGAGATATATGAGTCTTGTTGAGCATGGGGTCAAATTTATCTAATTCAAAGAAGTTTCTGACCAAATTTAACACATCCAGCTTAATCTCTTCACAATAATGCTAATAAAATTGTCCATTGTGACCATCCGAACCGGGGGCTTTTAGGGTACCTAGCTGGAACACCGCTTCTTTAACCTCTTCCATTGAAATAGGGACCAACAGGCTTTCGTTCATTTCCCTGGTGACTAGAGATGGGCATATGTCCAGCATAAGCTGAAGATTTCTTGGGCCTGCCGATTCATATAGTGAGCAATAGAAATCTTCTATGTGTTGCTTCAATATTTTCTGATCCCTGCACCAAATATTTTCATTTAGTTTCAGCACAGTAATTCTATTCCGTTGTCTTCATTGAACCGTTGTGGCGTAGAAATATTTTGAGTTCCTGTTGCCCCATTGAAGCCAATTTACCCGAGACCTCATACCCCAATACATATCTTCTTGCCACCAAAGCCGTTCTATTTTCTCCTTGATTTCCTTACTTTCCTTTTTGCTGGACAATTGGGGATCCCCATTCGTGATCTCAATTAGTTTCTGTTTGAGACTTCTGATTTGGATAGAGGCATTAGAAAACTTGTTTTTGCTCCATGCGGTCAATTCCTGTGTAACATGATGTATTTTCTGAGAAAAAGTCACATAACAATGCTGGTAGTTTACCTAACAGCGTTTTATGATCTCCCGACATTCTTCTTCCTCCATCCATAATGTTTCAAACTTAAATTCCGTTCTTTTTTTCTTCCAAACATGATGTAAAAACAGCACCAGGGGACTATGATCAAAACTTACCGCTGGGAGGGCGACAACTTTAACATTTGGGAAGGTAATTCTCCAATCCATAGAGGCTGGAAAGTGTAGGTTTGAATAGAACATTGCCACTGAGGCAGGGTGGATTTCCTCTTTCATTGAACAAAAGAATTTGAATTGAAGGGTCTCGAAAAGCTCAAAGAGAGAGATTTTATAATTGTCTAAAAACTCAAAATCAACAAAGCAGTGAGGAATATTACCTTGATCGTAAAAAGCAGATCATACTCGAAAGTTTTATCTTTTTCAAAATCAATAGTAGGTTCAAAATTTTAAAATACCCGGTCGTCATCATCTTTTCAACGCTCGTGTCTCAAGGCTTCTGCAAATGGTTTCGTTAACCATAGAGTCTCTTGCTTGGTGCTCCATGCTAGTTATGATTAGCTTAGAAATGCACATTTACAATCAAGAATTTAGATGGTACATGCGCTTTAAAGTGATCTATGTTTTGGTGGGGGAAGCCATGATGCTCAATCTCATCCTCTCAATGAGAGACCACTATCAGCCATGCCACATAGTGGTCAGTGTCCACGTTAGTATCACCAGTCAAAATTAGTTAGAGGGATTACATTAGCAAATCATCAAAAGTTTAAGTCTAAATTAACCAAATTAAAAGAATTGGCATCTATATAATAGATTTAGGTTTTTTTTTTTTGTAATTTTTCTGACTTTTATGTAACTTGTTCTAAAGAGTTTGGACTTCTTGTAATGTAGAAGTGGATAGGAGTCAAGACATTTTAGTCCGTGGTTTTAATGTCCTTCTTTTTCTTTAGGATAAGTGCATTATAAGTCTTAAAATTCATCAAAAAAGTGTAATCAAATTTTAAAACTTTAAAAACATATAATTAAATCCTAAAACTTGTCAAATTGGTACAATCAAGTCATTTTGTTAATTCCATCAAATTTGGTTAGCGAAAAATGCTAACGTGACTTCTTCTTCTTCTTCTTCTTTTCTCTATCTCGCTACATAGTTTTGGTCTAAATCTAATTTCCAATATTAATTTATTTAAGTTATATTAAAAAGTTTAAAGAAATACAAAAAAAAATGGCAATATATAGCCAAAAAAGGAAGAACTATCGCTGGCCCTTCCCAACAATCCTCACCTAGATCTAGTCAAGGGCCGCCACTAGCCAAGATTAGCCACTAATGGTAGCCCTTAGCTAGACTAGGGCAAGGGCTAGTAGCCCCCGCCAACCATTTCTCCACCATCACTGGCCCTTCCCAAGGAGTTTTTTTTTTTTCTTTTTTGTGTGTTTTTTAAGTTTGCCTATTTTTAATGTATTTTAAGTAAAAATTATATTAAAAAATCATATTTGGCCCAAAATGATGTCGTCTTAACCTTATGTTTTATGTTTTAGCCACGTTATGGCCATATGAGAGAGAGAAATTAATAATTAAAAAAAAGCGATATTAGTATTTTCCGTTAACCTAATCAAACAGAGTAAACAAAATGAATTGATTGCACTAGTTTTAAGATTTAAATACAATTTTTAAAAGTGTTAAAAATCAACAGCACTTTCATGATAGAATTTCAAGACTTTTAATATACTTATTCCTTTTTTTTTCTTTTGTCCCACCAAGAAAGGACCAACGTTGGTGGGTCAACACATTCTCCTACTTTCATTTGTCTTTTTTTTTTTTTTTTTTTTGTCAACACTATTACGCACGGCTGCTCTGTTCTGTTGTTCTCTAGCACGTACACATTGCGCGTGTTTTGGACAGATCGCCGACGAGCGGTGGCTCGGTCAACAAAGGAAAAGCAATTCGACGGGGACACTCATCATTAGCATTTTCCTCAGTTTAACTTTTGTTTCTCAACGATTTCCGCAAGGGATAGAGAGATGGGAACGTTTAGACTCAAAATTCAAAAGGAGAGAGAGTCCATAATGATGATTTTATGATCCGTCTGTTTTCAACCCTTGCTGGGGGGATTCGCTTGCTTACTTTTGGTTCTGCATGCATAAGGATGCACTTTATATCTTGCGTGATGAAACACGATTTCCTTATGTATGTCGTCCTAGTCTACTTTATGTTCAACAGCTGACCAACTTTTTGGTACGCACCTATCGACTTTCAAAGGAGAGAAAGAGAATCGAAATACCGCATGTGGCTTGGAGATCCGTGATGGTTTTGCTTTCTTCCGGTGAATAAACTCATGATTGAGATCGACCAAAATATCCTCTGCGATAGTACATTCTCGCTCCGCGGTTGGTTTATGTGAAATGGGTTTATTTATCTTGGTCTTTCTTAGATAGGGTAAATCGCGCATTAAAGCTACTTCAGCTGAATATTGTGATAGATTGGATGCAAGAGAACCTGTATACCCGATCCATGTAACAAGACCGCATGTGTCGGATTATGGCTTAAGTAGAATAAGCATTAAAATTTGAAACTCGGCCAACTTGTTAGGCGTGGAGCACGGGGCCAGCCGGGGGCGGGGATCACATTCCCAGTCCCTACGACTTGGGGTGCTTTGAGCCGTAGCCTCCTCATCCCGTGGGGCTCGGGGTATATCCTCGCAAAGGACAGGATGCCTGCGCTACATGGGGAGAAAAAATTTCATTAATTTTATTTAAATTATACAATAAAAATATATGTATTTGTTAAAGTTTGACTATCTTAGCATGGATACATTCCTTTAAGAAAATGTTTTTGGTATAGAAAGTTTCAAATTTAAGATCTTTGGCTGCACGGATTTCATGCTAAACCAAGTCATAAGCACATAGATTCAAAGCCGAACCTACTACTCCAAGAGCGCTCATCCAAGAATCGATTACGAGTACAGATAACATGAATAAATGTAGCCAATGTGTATTGGAAAAAACAACCCCAAAGATTTGGGACCAAAAGCATTTAGTGGTGACCATTAAATAAGTTTCTTCAGCTTGAGTTGTATTAAAAGCATTGAATTATTTGCACCATCGCCATTTTCAAATATAGTATTTTCTATGGTAACTCCATGAATAGCACATACGAGAGCAACGTCTAATATTTCAGCAAATCCAATCATATGAAATGGGTTCAATGTTCATTTTTGAAACCCTTGGAAAAGAAAAAGGAAAAAGTCACCAAAAACCCCAAACTTTGCTTAAAGTGATAAATTTACCCCAAACTTTTTTGTGACAAAAAATCTCAAAGTTTGCTAACCGTGATATATTTACTCCAAACTTTTTTTGTGACACAAAAACGTTGAACTTTCAATTGTGTGACACATTTACCCTAAATCATAGGGGCATTTTGGTTTTTTTACTTTAAAAGCTTTTTTCTTTTTCTTTTTTCTTTTTTTCTTCTTCTTCTTTCTTCCCTCTCGCCGATGTCTAGAAAGGGCCACCCTCGCCGGCATCGAGCGAGGGTCGCCCGCCTAGGTTGGCTAGGGCCTCCCTCGCCAGATCTGGCAAGGGCACCCCTCGCCCGGTGCCAACAAGGGTGGCCCTCCCCCGGTGCCGGCAAGGGTGGCCCTCCCCTGGCACCGGCAAGGGCAGCCCTAGCCCGGCCCAAGCGAGGGCAACCCTTGCCCAATGGTGGCAAGGGCAGCCCTCACCGAACGCCGGTTTCCCTCCGTCGGCTCCACTATGGCCGGCGCAGAGAGAAGAGAGAAGAAAAAAAAAAAAAAAAATGGAAAGAATAAGATGAAAATGTCCTTAATGGGGTAATGTGTCATAGTTTGCAAAGTTTAGGGTTTTTCATGACACAAAAAAAAAAAAAAATGGAGTAAATTTGTCACTTTGAGTAAAGTTTGGAGTTTTTGGTGGTCTTTTCCCAAAAAAAAAAAAAATGAAGCATAATATAGTAGCTTCGCCAAAACTATTCACAATCATACAAAGAATAATTATCCACCAAGCTAAACTGTACTTATATATATATATATATATTTGAAAAAAAAAAAAAATCTACTTATATAGGCAGGAACTTGTTTGTATTATTCACTAGGTGCCATATGTTTTAATTTTATCTTAATTTTAAATTAAGTGGATAATAAATTATATTAAGTTAAATGATATAATAATATAAATTCTAGTATATCACTTATAACTAAATAATTTTGTTTTAAAACATGTAAGCGGGCGCGGGCGCGGGGGGGCGAGGCGGACACCAGCTTCGTCCCGCCCCACCAATCGCCTCACCCTGTGTCACTCGAAGGAAATTTTGCCCATTCAATCATCATTTGGAACTATGATTAGCACCGTCCGGCGAACTGAAAATGCCGTTGCCTCTTGCTCAACCCAAGCACGACAAAAATGATTTTTCATTGTCTAATGGTTTTGTCTTGGTATGCTGCTGTAGGGTGGATCATGGGAGAAGTGTCAAAAAAATTTTAAATTTATTACATTGATATCAATTCAATCTTTTCAACTAATATTAGCTAGATATTGTTAACGTGAATTTTGTCCAACCTACGTGACATGGCCAATACTAACGTACATAATTTTTAATAATTTTTTCTTTGTTTTTTCTTTCATTTCTTTTCTTCTTCTCCTTTTACCAATGGCCGACCATTGGACATGGTTGGGCTAGTCTCACCTAGGCGACTCTTACCTTGCCCGCCACAACCGAGGCCCTATTAGGTGAAGGCAAGCCCCAACAAGTGCTCCCCTTGCCAAATTTGGCATGGGCACCCAAGCGAGGCCCAACAAAAACTCTCTCACCAAACATGGCAAAGCCAATCCTCACCCAAAGCCAATCCTCGCCTAGGCTAGGACAGTCTCGCCGAGCATTGTCTCGAGCAAAGGCAATGCCCAGCACGATTGCCTTGGCCTAGGCAAGAGTCGGCCGCTCCAAATATGGCCTAGGCAAGGCCTAGCGAGGTCGAACCTCACCAAGCCTTGGCCTTGCTTGAGCCAAATTTGGTGAGGCCAGCCTAGCCATGGCCGGTGGCTAGTCACTGATAATTAAGAAGAAGGAAGGAAAAAAAAAGAAAAACCGAAAACATATTAAAATATTAATAAAAGTTGTCAACATCAACACTACCGTGCCACATAAGTTAACTGGCGTCCACATCAGCAATATCTAGTAAAATTTACTCTATGTTAAAAGATTTAAAACTAAATTGGCATTATTAAAATGTTTAAAATTAAATTGGCTTTGTAATTGTTTTAAGACTTTTCTGATGCTTTTCTTAGTGAATCAAGGGCAAAGAAATTCGCATTTCACGGCCGTGGGTCTCTTTATGGGCAACGAGGCTTGGCGTATGGCGACCAAGTCTGTTTTCGTCGCCAAAATTTTCTTCCACATGGATTGCGTCGCTGGCGCGAGTTGTGAAGTCACTCTCCAATGGCGGAGACATTCTTGAGAGAAGAAAATCAAAACTATTTACCCAGAAAAAGAAAAAAGAAGAAGGAAAAAAAGGCCTTCTCCGTTTTCACAAGATAGTTCTTGAATTGTTCGTGGGCCTCGGCCTTTCTTTTAGGCCCACTTTGTTCTTCCAATTTTTAACATTTTGCTAGCCCAAAAAAGTGGATGAGTTCACCAATTAGCCGTGCTGCGATTGTTCTTCAATGTCCAAGGCCTTCTTCATATGCCTTTTTTAATGGTTCTACACCATCATTTTTTTTTCTTACACCTTAGATTAGAGATGAAATCCATTTTTTTTCCGCTACTTTTATTTCATATTGATAATTACTTTTAGCACAATCGCTAAATTCATCAATCTTTTTTGACAATTTGATCAGCGTGCTCCAATTATTTCGTTATAATTATCTAAACATGGGTGTGAGCAGTGAGCAGAGTAGTACGAATGAGATCTAAATCTTTTTCAAGTCAATTTAGCCATTTAGAAAGGTACCATAGAGATTTGAAATTTCATTTTCTTCGTTGCGGAATGTACGGTCCATTTTTATTATAAATTTTGGAGCGAGGACGAAAATACATACTGGCATAGTGTGGGAAAACGCGCACCGTGCTCCTCTTGTAGAGGATACACTTCTTGTTGTCGTGTTTTGGTTTAAAAAAAGAAAAAAAATTGATAATTCTTTCTTTTTACACATTTGCATTTCCACAAAGATCGCCTACCCATAGATATTTTCAATTCTTTCATTTACTTTCATTCCTTGAATTCTCTATCCATCTATTTTTCCTTTCTAATTTTTCCTGATAAATATAAAAATCTCGCGCAATCGCGCCGGGTGCACATTTTTCTGGGAAAGAAACAAATTCGGCTTCCAACTTAGACTTTACAAGATTTTACAAAAGGCAAGAGGGACCCAATTCGAGAAAAGTAAGAATCGTCCGCCCCCATGTACACTATTATGCAAGGAACCTAAGCACGGCATTAGAACATGCACCGATGATTCGAATCCGCCCCATAGGATCAGCATGCGACACAGGTCCGATTCTCCAGATTCGCCGCATTATAAATCGATATTGATTAACGAGGCACTTTGCCTCATCTACCTGTGGTTTACACTTTTGCACAACCATGGAAAAAGTATTGTCTCCATCTTTCTTTTACTCATCTGAAAGACACTTGCATTTTGTACATCTCATTTCTCAACAGCTAAAATTCACCCCCCAAAAAAAGGGAGGCGAAAATAAAAAGAGAAAAAAGAAAAAAAAAATGAGGAAAAAGAAAAAGAAAAAGAAAGGGAACTCAGTTAATTAACAGAGAGCCGTCCAGAGTCAAAACTGCACGCTGCTGACTTCAAAGGATTGATTTTGGGCTTCCGCCTAAATGGGCCGAGCAGTCCAGGCCCAACTCCATCTTAGAGCTCGCTCCGCAATCCTCGAACCTCCTCTTCTTCACCGGGACCACGTGATTGGCACGTGCCACCGGCTCAAACCCCAGGGTCAGCTCCAGCCCGATCTCCTCAGCCCCGCCCGGCCGGCGATCGGCCAAGTCCGGCTCCCGCTCGGCGGCCCGGAACAGTAGCGGCGGCTCGGCAGTCTCCTCGGACACCGCGCTCAGCGTCTCCTTGCTGTCGCCTTCCGCGCTGGCCGCCGCCGCCGCGGCGATTACCTCGGACTGGTGGCTCAGCGACGACTCGTGGCTCGTCGACCGGTTGGGCTCGTCGTCGGAGGACTTCGCCGGCTCGTCCTGAACCGGCGCCAACTCCGTCGCCGCCGCCGCCGCCGACGCGGACGACGTCGACGACCTAGCCTTGGCTAAGGATCGCTTGAACCGGCAGCGAGCCCTGACGCGGTGGAGATCGGCCACGGCGGCGGCGGTCTCGTCCTTGGAGACGTGGCGGATGTCGTAGACCTTGGAGGGCGGGGCGTGACTGCTGGCCGCCGCCTCGGAGGCGATCGGGGTGATGGGCACGCCCTTGAGCACGGCTTCGACGGCGGCCTGGCAGAGCTGCCAGCTCCCGGACCACAGGAGCCCAACGGAGCCGTATATCGGGTTCACGATCCGGCCGCACGCCTCGTAGAGCAAGGACCTAAAGATCGCTGCAGGAACCAAAGCAAACACAAGAACCCATCAGAAGGGGGAACTCTCTTTTCTAAAAGGGGAGTGAAAAAAAAAACACAGTAACTTGAAATGCATGCGGAAAGTGGAGGGGGGACGGAGCACGGACCAGGGCGGAGGTGGTCGGGGCCGGCGTTGAGGAGGTTGAGGAGGCCGGCGCGGCCGTAGAACTTGGCGAGGAAGACGGTGGCGTGGGCCTGGGACTCGGGGCTCTTGATCCACTGGAGGCAGGGCCGGATGCTGCAGCTCTCGCTGCAGCCCTTGCGGAGCACCCTGCACCCGTTACAGCTCATCCGCATTCTCGAACCTCTGTTTCTCTTGGTACACAAGCTATAGAACAGAGAGGAAATCAAGAAGAAGGAAGGAAGGAAGGGACGAGAGAGAGAGAGAGAGAGAGAGAGAGAGAGAGATTTCCTAGGTGGGATGGATTTTGGGAGAAGGGTTTGGAGGCGATGGGCGATGAGGAACTTGGGAGGGAGGGAGAGAGATTGTCGGGGGGTTTATAAACGAGGGAGACGATGGTACCTGTGGGTATTTCTGGGTGCGGGGGTTGGATTATACAGGGGGAAGGGACTGGTGAGAGCGCAGCAAGCTGTTTTCCCACGTTCCAGTGTTCATAAACCCCAAAAACTAAAAAACAAAGAAAAACCAGTTTTTTGGATTAGGAAGTAACCACCCTTTTTTTGCGCTGTATTATATAATAAGAGCCTGCTGATCGTACAATCCTCCTTCCAACCCCCCACTCGCGGCTCTTTGGCGCGTGGACGGAGCCTCCCGCTTGGATCGAGTGTCGCCGCGGTAGAAACTCCTCGAAACTGAAGCTGCAGTTTCTGCGAGAGAGCCTGGACGGCCTATCCGTTTGACATACAAGGACAGCGGGTTTTACGGATACACTTTTTATTTTAACATATTGGTGAACGCATCCCTAATTATTCTTATATCTTTTTCTTCTCTATTAACGGGAAACATCTTCTCGTTATTTTACATTCCGATGCTCTCGAAATTTGAATGAAGCCTTTTACGTCCAATGTTGAATGGTGAGAATAAAATTAATTTGTAGACTATTAAAGGGAGAATGACACAAATTGAATCGTGAATTTTGATCAAATGTACAGTAAAATTTCTGAACTTCTATTTTATTCAATGTCATCCCTCAATTTTAACCAAATATATGTAATCTCGCTCCTAAACTTTTTATTTATTTAATATAATCTCTTAATTTTGTGTTTATATTCAAGCTAATCTCTAAATTGTAGAAAATATTCAATGTTAGTCCTCTTTTCATATAATTTAAGGATAATTTCAAACGCATATTATAAAAATTTAGGGATCACATTAAATAAATTAAAATTCAATATGTGTAAATAGTTAAGAGCATGAATGATATTATATATTTGGCCAAAATCTAAGTATCTTGTGTATCATTTTTCCAACGGTGAGAGAGGGGTGAGGAAGGAAGGTAGAGTGGGGAGGGAGGAACGGGAGGGGTTAATCACGAGGAACGGGGCGGGGCGGGGGCGACACGTGGAGCTGCGTTGCGAAAATTGAGGAGAGAACAGGGGAGGCGCGTGGCGATCACGTCATGGGGGTCAGGGTGCGGTCGAATCGCCACATCTGTTACGTGAACGCAGAACGATCCCCCACCACCCCCCTGCCCCCATTAAAAAAATCAAAAGTTGTTTGAATTTTCGAGAAAAAAGAAAAAAGAAAAAAGGGGGGAGGAGAGCTCCCGGTTTTCGGGAAGTCTATCTCAAGTAAGTTGGAAGAGAGAGAGAGAGAGAGAGAGGAGGAAAACCAGGAGCTGGTTTTGCTTCGCGGGACTGTGGGCGCATATCATCACCGCCTCCCCCGTCTCGCCAACAGATTTGGAGCTTCTCTCTCTTCCCTCTCTCTTTCTCTCTCTACAACCCCCCTTCCCCCACAAGATTTGATGGGAGTCGTCTTCGAATAGCCTTTCTTTGAAGTTCCATGCTTTCCAATGTACCGTCTCATGGGTTCATACTCCTTAGTCCTTATCAATAATAATAATAATTTAAATCGGATTTATTCTGCTTTTCTATCAAACAAAAAACAAGAAATTACATACGCCTGATTTTGCGACTCCCATTTTCCTTCCCGTCCATTTTCTCTCAGCTCTACCCAGAGATTGAGGCAGTTGTTCGGCGCGACTCCGACTCGACGTGTAGAATACCCATGAATTGCCAATCCCGACTAATTTGGATCCACACATGGTGCCCAAGTCAGATATTGACTTAATTAATTTATAGATTTCGCTAGGTATTCTATACGCCACTCAGATGGTCGAATCTTTGCTTCTGCGCTTGTACCTTAGGTGAAAAAAATGACTACATTAATGATTAGATACTTCGATGAGATTTCAGTTCCATTTGTTTTATGAAAAATAGATAATTTAGAAAAAAATCAGAAAAATAACTGGTTATATTGCTTAGAAAATTTAATTAATAAAAATTCATTATCAATAATAATTTATATTTAATGATTTTCTTAAATGATTAAAATATATATATTTTTTCAAATGATATTGGTGATTTTTTTCAAATACTTTTAAAATTTTAAGTTTTTTCACGAACCAAACGTATCAAAAAAAAAACTTCACCAAAAAAAAAAAAAAAAAACGTATCAAAAAAAGTTATCTCTGAGGTGGTGCGGGGAGGAATCGAGTGATTAGGTAAAAAGTGGAAACATCTTCAAACATTACTTCGGAACTCGTTTCCTTGTCTTGTAATTATGAGATTCACTGTTCTTTTTTCTTTCTTTAATTAATTAATTTTTATTTATTTAACAAATATTCAGAACGCTAGGTGGGGGTGGCGGTGGGGTCCATCTTATCCGAGAAGGTTGGACTTAAATTTTCCAACTTGGGATTAGAATTAGATTGAAAGCCTATCAGTGGTGGGGAGGGCGGCCTAGACCAGATCGGGACGCAAACAAGACGTCGTCGTTTCGTCGCCTTTTCCAATTTCGGGCCGGGTCGGATCGGGTACCGGACCCACCAACCTGACGCGGCCCACCCACGAAAATTCAGCGGATCCTGTCCTGTCCCAACGTGGAGTAGCGACAAAACCCAGACTAATTCTCGCAGAACCAATTATGAAAATAAGAGTATTAAATTTCCCAACGACGACGAAACGCAGATTAGTTTTGCAGAATAAATAAAGAAAATGAGATTTTTAAATTCCCAAGAAAATTTTAGAAAAAGAAAAGAAGAAAGAATAACCTGCGGGGAATTCAACGTGACATATGCGTGGCAGGTGGGGGTCCACGGAGAGCGCATGCAAGTTGGGAAGCCGACCGCGTGGAGCTGCCCTTCTCGGCTGCTTCGAGGTGCTCTTTCTCCTCATTTCTTGGGAATTTCGTTTCCTAACCCAACGCCCGTCCCCCTTTTTTTAATTGTAATGGTCCAGAAAATGAGTTTAAAAGGTCCGATTATTTGAATGCCCATGAAATTCCACTCCATAACCCCATTGGTCTCTACAAGCATTTCTTACCTAAAGTGATTCCCACACAATTGATGAGATTCAACAAGTAATCTTCAAATTTTGGATCAAAAATTTTTAACACACAGTAATGAAATTCAAATGAATAATCTTTAATTTTTGAACTGAAAATCTGCCAACATTCTAATTAATAGTGGCATGGTGGGGTCAATTTGAGAGTTAAGCATAGGTGCGAAACAAAATTGGGTTTTTAACAGCGATTTTAACTTTTTTTCTATTTGAAAATTTAAAAAAATTAGGGTTTGTAAAGTTTTTTTAAAACCACAAAAACATTATCACGTGAAATCACTTCGAATCACTCTAAAATTTTATCTATTTATTTTTCTCATTTTTTTTGGGGAAATACAAGAACTAGTTGCATGTTGAGTAATATAAAGTATAAAAACAAAAACCGCACTCTCATTTCATTTTCCCGTTGGAATTATAATTTAATATCAATATTTATATATTAGTAAGTTTTATAGCTAAATATCTTTAATATGATGAATGACTAACTCTTGTGTGAGTTCCCTGGCCAGCGATGTTACCCATATCCCAATGCTTATGTCCATGTTTTGTTTTACAATGTAAATAATAGGGAAATAATTTATCATTAAAATGAAAGAATGTACCCATTTAATGTGGAATCTCAAATTATTGAAAATTAGTAAATTTCATAATTATCTCAAATGTGCCCATTTAATGTGGAATTTTTGACTTACAGAAAATTAGTAAATATTATAATTATCTCGCGATAAACTATGTAAAACATTGCCTAGATTAATATATCCATATCTTGTCCTTTGAAATTTTCTCTTTTCTACGAGTCATTCAACACGAAGTTGAGTTCATAACTAATCAAATTTGTCTTGATCCAATGCTTTTTTGTTATCGTTGTTATTGTTGTTACGAAGTGCAAAAGAAGGAATTTGATTAGCGGTTTAGCAAATATTTATAGAGAAAGTGACAAAATCATTGAGCATCGAGATAAGGCGAGGGAGAATAATGAGAAGGTGTGAATGGAGAGAATATTCAACTACTCTAATAATCTTCAACCACATTAGAGTCTAGTTTCTTCTAAAAGAGTAAGATTATATTTCATTAAGAAGCTTTGGAAAAAAAAAAAGAATCACTGCCCATTTCTTAAAATATAGTGTAGACGTACTTATAATCTTAACAATTTGCACATGTTTCTCCTCACTTTCTTGCATAATGGTTTGTGAAAAGATTAATTACCCTCGTCCTCTTCATCCTTATTTAGTTTCGCATCCTTTAATTGTTTCCGACGAAAATTTTACAATTTGGGAAAAAAATTAGTAACCACTAAAATCCCGCAAGAGCAAAATTTTAATTACCAATTACACCACCATCCGTGACAAAGGACCCCCCCAGTTGACATACCGGTGACTTTCATTAAGGTTTTGAATTTTGTGACGGATTATATCATAGGAAAAATTGTCTAAAAAAATGTAAACATAATATACAATGAACAATTCAATCCTAAACATTTTAATTTGATCAATTTAGCAATTTACCTTTTGAGAATTTGCCAATGTAGTCATTTCGGCCAAATTTAACTGAAAATCACTAACGTGGATATCAGGCATCTACATGGCCTTAATCAGTGGCCAATGAATGTTAGCACTAAAGTGAGCAGTTTTGCAACTTTTTATATTTTAATTTTTTTATATTTTTCTATTTTCTATTCTATCCTTTTTCTTTTTCTATTTTTCCTATATCTCTTCATCAAACTGAGGTCTCAACGATGGCCAACGACCTCACTAGCCACAAGCAAGGAAAATGCCAAATTGGTATACTTATAACAAATATATCTTAAATTAATTTTTTAACCACTAAAAAACTCAAATTAGTATATCGGTGAAAAAATTAACATCCATAAGTTTTCATTGAATTTTATCATCAAATTTATGAGTTGAATGATATGTAACAACGTGATTTTACCATATATTTGTGGTTTTTCGTAATATTAATCCAATTTATAGAAACTAATAAATTATAAATTTGTCACAAATGTATTGGTTTAGAGTTTTTGATGATTAAAAATGAGTTTATAATAAATTTATTACAAATGTACCAGTTTGAAGTTTTTTTGTGATCAAAAACTTAGTTTAAAGTACTTTACCAAAAAAAAAACTTAGTTTAAAGTAAATTTATCACATATGTTTTTCGCAATATTAATCTAATTTAGAGTTTTTTGTAGTATTATTCTTATATTTTATATCCGCCAGTACATATTGTTATATGGTGTTTTACTATATATTAGGAAAAAGGACAATTGTGAATAAAAAGTACAAAAATGATTGATGTAAGTTGCTAATTGCTGTCTGACACTAGTGTTTTTGAAAATATATACAATAAAGTGCAATTACAGGCGAAATTTAGAAGGGTTAATTGATATCTTCCCTAATAAATTTCTTCCAATCATGTTCGTCCTTTTCCTTCTTCTTTCTTCTTTTTTCTTTTATGGCTTAATTACATTTGTTTTCTCACATCTCGAACAAAACAAAAACAAAAAAAACTGTGGGAGATAGACAATGAACTTACATCCGATAGGCAGATGGAGAGCATGGGACGAGCTCCTCCATGATGCGGATGCCGCCAGAGATAGACAAGTGCGTCAAGGGCGTGGCCCGTCGCCTCCACAAAGGCGAGGCGAATTTATACTGATGACGTGGCAAAATATAAAATCCTCAAAAATTTACTTGTCGACATGTCACAGCTTTGGAGTAGGTAACCCTTTCTGGTCAAAAGAGGGGGTAGGACGATAATGTCTATCCATTCCTAAACGGATAGATCCAATCCTTGCAACCCACACGCCCAAGATGCTCGTAATTTAGATATGTATGGCCAATAATCTTCATTATGATATTTTAATCATTGTCACTAGGTGACAAAGAAATCAGGGTCTCATTTTCGATCTTCGTGCTGTTCATCCATTAGAGCATATAAACGTTAAATCACACATTCATTTAATAATATATAATTTATAATTAATTTGTGTTAGGATATATGTGTAAGTTGTGTTAGAAAAATCCCACATCAAATAATTAACGTGGTGTAAAGCAGTTAATATATCGTAATTAACTTATAATTCATTAATTTAAGTTTTTGAGTAAAGATGACGAGCTCGAACTTGAGCAATCTATTGGCGATATTGGCGATCTCACTTATCAGACTTTTGCTACCGACTCTCAACAAATGGTATTCAAAGCCCATGATTGTGGTTTCCAAGTAAGTGGACATTGTGGAAATTGATGTGGAAAGGATACATGAATTATCGAGCTTACACGTAAGGGGAAAACGATGTGGTATAGAGCAATTCGTTGACACATAACTTATTGACTTATGTTTTTTAGTTAATATGGGTCTAAATGGATATGTTAATGGATCGGACTTCCTTCTTAGCGATCCCTCCAGGTGAAAGTATCGGACTTCCGCTACATACTCTCAAAGTGTGCAATGACCCATCAAATCTCGTATTACATTAGAGCGTGAGAGTATAAGTTCAAATCTTTCTAAATTCTATAACTGGAAGATCCTTGTTTCGGAAGATAATCGGATTAGGGATCCTCTGGGGGAGGTCCAGACAATGCGGAGATGGTCTTTTCACACCTGGACAAAACTGATGCTCCTTCTGGTTGGAGTGTTCACGGTAAAAACAGTTGTTTGGCCTTGAATGTTTCCGTGAAAGATCAACACCTTCTTCCCAATTTGGTATCAGTCAATTCGAAATGCAGACAAGAAAATAAAATTTATGAATAAAAGATTAAAGATACTTTTCGACTAGCTATCATTCCGGCTTACACGCGGAAGGCCGTGATGGGGGGGCATGTCGACCAAGCCCACTGTTTTGGGAACCAATCAAATGGGATTCTCCTGTGTTGTATTCCACGAAGTAGTCTCTCGAAATCCAACGTATCATCTTGTCATCATTTGACCGATCTACATATGTTTAGGCTCAGGTTCATCCCCCCCGACTCTCCTCCTCAAGTTTAGTGAGTTGTCCAAGCTAATCAATGTCGCCGAGGTGGGCCTGGCCGGCCGTCTCTTGCGGCCATCCATGGTTTTGGCGATCTAGACCCTGTCATTAGATTCACGTGTACCATGATCGTATTTTTTTTGTCAATGACAGAGGCATCATCAACTCAGTCATCTTGATTGATCTTCATATGACAATTTTCTACAGAGGATGACCAACCGTACCATGAGATTCCGAGTAAATCAACGACCGGTGATTGATGTAGCTCTTGCGTCACTATGAATAGATCCATCGCTCTTCGATAGGCCTTTTGAACGAAAAACTCTACGATTGATGCTGCTGGCCGAAGCGCATCTCGCTGTCATCTCATTGGAACTGGGTCACCGTGGAGAGACACGAGTGGGGCAGGTAAAATCCACGTATCTGCTGCCGGGGATTAGAGGTTATGCAAATATTCCCCACGCGAGGGCACGAGACCGGGGCCAGGACATGGGATGCAATTCCCCGCACCTGCCCTGCCCCCGTCCGATCCCTGCCTTTGGGCTTTGATTCTTATGTACTTACTAACGTTTGGAAAATCCAAAGGGTTATTAACATGGTGTCTAGACGGAGAAGTGAAGGAATATTCCTCACCAAGATATGAGCAACTTGTGAATAAAAAAGAGACGGGAAAAATACGGACATATATCATCGGGGTCCGCTTCGATTATTGACTCCTGACTTTCAGGAAATGAAATTGGAAGCGGAACCGCCTTTCTCATTTTATATTCTGTTCCCTTCCAAAACCAGCGAATGGTTTTGTTTTGTTTGGTGGGGGAGGGGTGGTTTTCCCCATCCCTCCAAGAACCGTGGGCGGCGACACCGCAGCCCAACACCAGCAACCACCGTCGTCGGCATTGGTGGGTCCGAAAGGAGGACGCGGCTTTCACCGCTATTATCCTCAACTCGTCGTTTAATCTAATCCCACATTCGCTATGCTTATCTTTCCGGGTTTTTGTCTCCAAGTTGATTTAAGATGCTCTAACAGTGCGGTGGCCTTAGGGAACTCGAAGAGGGTGAGAATATCTTCCTTTCTTCTTTTCTGGTTGTTGAATTTTGGAAATTTTTCGACATTTATCCTTTGAGGATCTGTTTGATCGAAGGAAAACTGCTTTCGGAAAATTATTTTCCAACTTTTCAGTATTTGGATGGCGGAAAATTAATCGATTGAGGAAAAATGACTTCCCTATTTACTGAAGAAGGAAATCATTTTCTCTAAACTACCAAACAAATGAAAGCTAACTATTTTCACTGAAAATGATTTTACTAGAAAACAAATTTATTAAGAGAAAATAACTTCCCCCACGTACCGAGCTTTACATCACATAAAGGCTCCCTCACCACTCCAATAGTATTTTGTGCGGTATTCAAGGGTTTTCAGCTTAGAAATTAAAAGGTTTTCTAGTTTGAATGTTACTGATTGCATGCAAACTAATTTAAGTCAAGCCACTCGCACAAACCAAAAGTCTAGATTTGATTGGTTCATGGGACTTGTAGGTGCGTTTCATGGGTGTCCAAATAATCAGATCTTCACACCATTCATATGAATTATAAAAAAGACAAAAAAAAAAAAAAAAAGTTGCTCCAAATCTAGGGATGAACGTCATAAGATATCTAGATTTTTTCTATCATAACGTTCATTCTTAGCTTAGTAAAGATGAAAGTTATCTTAAGTGAATCTTTCATCAACGTTTATTTTTTCCAGAGAATGTATTCATTAACACAAATAGTATGAATAGGATGTTGGACGAGAGAACAATATATGGTCAAAATTGACGGGAAAAGTATTAAAAAGGTTCTAAACATATTGTATGTGTATTAATCGAGTCATTAACATTTCAATGATATCAATTGAGTCATAAATCTTTTGATGATTCAATATAGTTCATCTAGCTAAGTTTGGCCAACATCACCATCATAGATATTGGTTATCTTACTTAGATCCAAGAGAGAGCCACGACTCTCGCTTGTTGGCTGGTGAGGGCACAACACCCTTGCTCGATTGGGCGAGGGCCATGAAACCCTCACTGGCCATAGGCAAGGGCATCTTGGCGAGGGTGCAAAAGGCCCTTACTCAGACCAGGCAAGGGCTAACGATCGTCTATGAATAGCAATGATTGGCCAATGACCTCGCTTGCCCAAAGTCGTTAAAAAAAATAATAAAAGAAAAAAATTATTAAAAAATTATAAAATTTGTGTGCGTCAATACTAGGCGTTCTAACCAATCATGTCATGTAAGACGTCCGGTGTTCATGTTACAGATTTCGAGTCAAAATTGGCTAGATAAACTATATTGGCAAATCATCTAAAGATTTGGGACTCAATTAATACAATTGAAATATTTAGAATTGAATTAGCACAGATCCATTAGATTTAGGACCTTTTTGTGAAATTGACTATATGGCTATTTTAGGGTACTTGGTTTTGGACCCCGCCATTCTGGCAAAGACAGAGGCCTTAAGCGAACACACTAGCAATGACAGATGAGTCTTTCCAATTATATCAAAATAGCTCCGGTGACAAATTTATGACTCAATTAGACAATTAGACAAATGTTGAAGACTTAATTGACTAAAATAATATGTTAATAACTCAACCGCTTAGTAGTACTGAAAGATGACTCTACATTATATTTTCAGAATAATCGAGAAATTAAGGTGTAATAATTTGTTATTAGGTTAGATAATACACGATGCAAAGTGTAATCGGATTATACTCGACGATGAAGGCAAAATGCAATCTTGGAGATATAAATTTTTTATGCAATTGGCTCAAGAATATTAACTAAACACTACTAGTTTACTAAATTAATCTGAAATGCGAATTTTGCGCAATATACTGAAAGTAACATTTGGACAATATGTGTACTTAGGTTTAATGACATGATTCTTTTCTCTTATAAATAAAAATCTAAGATTTTTATCAAAAAAACCAAAAATTTTGGAGGAAAATATCACGATAATAAGTAGTAAACTTCACTTTATGAGAATGAGGGTTTTTATTCAGAGAAATATTTTCAAAATATCAACAAAGTTAAAAATATTACATCTTTCCGGTAATATCTAAAGTCACGGATCTATTCTTTAAAAGACAAGTCTGTGATTATTTTTGCCAACCATGCTCTAATGGAATGTCTTGAATTCTGGTTTTTGGTTTGTTTTGAAGCTCTATGAGACTATTTTGTTATTGTGACTTTTGAGATTTTCTATCATGTATCATTTTAGTAATGAATAGAAATTTCTTTTTGATAAAAAAGAAAATTAATTATATCTATAACTTCACACAAAATTGACTCTATAATGCATTCGCATGCGATGTGACATAGATAAAGGAAAATCTATTGATGCATCTATAGAATAATATATAGAGAGAGAAAAGTTGACTTTGTTACCTTATAATACAATACACTTTTAGTTTCATAAAGATCAATATGTAGTAAGAAATGTAATATTAAAATTATGTTAAAGAACCATGGTTACTAAAGAAAGTGACCTTACAGGGTGCTTCGAACTAAATAGAAATAGTCCGTGATAAATTAAGTATTTATAAGGAGAAAAGCCACAAAAAAACATCAAAATATGTCACTATGACATATTTACCCTAAAATTTCTTGTAATATAAAAAGCTCAAAATTTTTATCCATGTGACATATTTACCCTCCGCTAAGATTTTGTCAAATGATATCCCAGTCAATTTTTATTTCATTTAAGTCACATGAACATCATGTCAATATTATTTTTAATGGTACTCAATAGCAGATTTTTGATGGAGGGTAAATATGTTACATAAATATAAATTTAAAAAATTTTATGGCAAAAAAAAAAAAAAAAACGTTTGTGATAAATATGCCATAGTGGGCATAGGTTGGGGGTTTTTTGGGATTTTTTTCTTTATAAAATATGACTTAAGAGTTGGCGTACGGGGCTTCCCTGGGTCATAAAAAAAAATATGACTTAAGAGATGTTATAATTTTTTTTGTGAATTTATAACGCAAATGACTTCATAATATTCAATTACCAACGAAGTTATATATATTATATTTCCAAGTGATACTTCCTTCCCTCTAATAAGATTTCATAATCGTTGTCATCCTCTAAAAGTACTATATTTTCATATAACCCATATTTGCAAGAGGCCATAGGCACTTTTAATGAACGAGCAAGTATACTAGAGAACGAAGACAGATAGGTTTTTTTTTTTTTTTTGGGGTAAAAAGGCATACGGCTCCAGAGGGTTCTCCTTAACCAACCACTACCCATGAGTTAAACAACCAGTAGGTAGCAAGAACCCCTTTTTCAACCCTATGAAGTAGCATCATAAGGATTTTCAATAAGTATCATTCTAAATGTGTTGCAAGCAAGTAGAGTGTTTAAGGTCGACTTTACAAGGTTTTGATGTTTTCTAGGATATTTGGAGAATGAAATGTTGATTTAGCGGCATCTCTCTTTGATGAAAAGGAGAGGTAGGGTTCAAATAGGGTGCAGTAATAGGGTGCAGTAAGGAAAATCTGATTTATATGAAAATCGCATACATCTTCTTTTTCTTAATCAGGCAAAAAACAAAAAGGATCTATAGTCAAAGTCAATCAATATAATTAGTATTTCACTTAACATAGAACAATAATTCTCAAGAAAAACATTGAGATTCCCCTCGTACTAATCATAAAAATCAAACTAATCTGAATTATCTGAAAATAATCCTCACAAAAAAGTAATTGAAATGTTTTTGTAATAGAAAACCAGGTACCATTCTCTTGTCATCTCCACTTTTTTTTCTTGAGGATGGTCGTTGGGTTGGGCTTTGGGCCTATCTAAATGCGCCCTGAACCTTACTCTCTCATCAGCACTAGCAAAGCTATACAAAATGAAACCGAGTTCCGAGATTTCCAGCTCAAAAACTGGAGATGTTCTGTTCGAATGTTACCGATTGCATGCGAACTATTCTAGGTCAAAGCCACTTACACAAAGTGTGTCCAAATAATCGAATCCTCCTGTTCAAAAATAAATAAATAAATAATCGAATCCTCACGCCATTCACCTAGATTAAAAAAGACAAATAACAAAAAGAAAATTGCTCCAATTCTAGGGATGAACGTGATTAGATATCTAGATTTTCTCTATCATAATCTTCCATTCTTAGTCCAGTAAAGATGACAGTGATTTTAAGTGAATGTTTTATCAACATTTACTTTTTCAAGAGAATGTATTCACCACAATCTTCCTTATTGAACACAAACAGCATGAGTAGATGTCGGATAGGAGAGCAACATATGGTCAAAATTGACAGCAAAAGGAAAGTTATAGACCTATTGCATTTTTCAATAAAAATAAATTGTATATATACTAATTAAGTCATGAAACTTTTAATTATACCAATTGAGCATTAAAACCTTTGACAATTTACCAATATCCAGTCAATTTTTGTCAGAATCGCTAACATGGACACTATTGTCCTACATAGTGTGGCCTAGGCTGACATCAATAATTTTTTTAAACTTCTTATTAATTTTTTCTTTTCTTTTTTTCCTCAATTATGGGTTGACGACTGCCACAGGCTCTATGTGAGGGCCTCCATGCCCTTGTCAGCCATGGGCGAGGGCATCCAGTCCTTACCTAGATCCAAGAGAGGACTGCGACTTTCGCCTATTGGCCAATGAGGTCCACAATGATGCCCTTGCTTGGTTTGGGCAAGGGCCACGATACAATTGCAAGTGATGAGCATCTAGCTCTTGGTGAGGGCATGGACGCCCTCGCCCATGCTTGCGAGGGCCACAACGCCCTCACCTATGGCTAATAATGGTTGGCTGATGACCTTGCTATCCTCGAGTTGGTAAATAAAAAATAAAATAAAATAAAATTATGCCTATGTTAGTGTTGGTTGTGTCATGTAGGTCGGCCGCTCATCTATGTTAGGGATTTTCAACCAATATAAGCCACATAGACTACACTGGCAACTTGTCAAAAAAATTTAGGACTCAATTAGTACGAAATGTTTAGAATTGAATTAGCATAAAATTGTTATATTAAGACTTCTCTCCATAATTGACTATATGACTATTTTCGCGTACTTGGTTTTGGACCCCATCACTTTGGCAAGGACAGAGGCCTTCAGCCAACACGCTAGCAATGGCATATGAGTCTTTCCAGTTAGACAAACATTGAAGACTTAATTGACTAAAATAATATTTTAACGACTTGATTGCTCAGCGGTATTGAAATATACTCGATAACCTGGAAATAACCGAGAAAGTCCGATTGTAATAATTTATTATTAGGTTGGAATCGTTGGATAATATAAGATGCAAAGTGTAATCATATTGTACTCGATGATTTAGGCAAAAATGCAATCTGGGAGAAAGATATTTTTCATGCAATTGGCTCCGGAAGATTAATTAGCTTTTAGCAATTTATAAGTGTACTAAAAACACTAGTAGTTTACTAAAATATGAAATGCAAATTTTATGGAATATACTAAAAGTGACTCTTGGACACTATGTGTACTCAGTTTTAATGAAATGAATATTTTCTCTCATAAATAAAAATCTAAGAGTTTTATCAAGAAAAACTAAAAAGTTTGGAGGCAAATATTACAACAATAAGGAGTAAACTTCACTTTTTGAGAATGAAGATTTTTATACAGAGTTAAAAATATTACATCTTTTCAGTAATATCTAAAGTAACATGTAAAAAATTGACTCTATGTAAATGAGGAAATTAATTGTATCTATAACTTCACAAAAGATTGACTCTGTAATGTGCGGCATGTGATGTGGCATTAGATAGAGTAACAAGAAAGAAGTTAACTTTGTTTAGTAAAATATAACACACTTTTGGTTTTATAAAGAATAATACATCTTATTTTCCTTAATTAGGAAAAAAAGAAAAGGATGTATAGTCAAAGTCGATCAATATTATTAGTATTTCACTTGACATTGCATGTACCGCTCGCTTGTTATTTAGGGGAAAAAAAAAGGGTACCATACTCTTGTTATTTTTCCTTTTTTCGCGAGGATGGTCGCGTTTGGTTGGGCTTTGGGCCTATCCCTACCCAACTCCACGACATCAAATGCAACCCCTGCAAATTTCTTTCCCCATCCCTTCCCCATTTGCCCATATTATTTGCACATGTAATGGAAATATCTCTCTTCCTAAATTTAACACCACATCTTACGTTTCACGAGTCAATTTTTTATTAGAGCTTTTACACCATTTTTTTCATTAATGATTTCGGGATATGAGAAGAACCCTTCTCTAAATTCTTCTCTCCCCCCCCACCCAAAAAAAATAAAAATAAAATTGGGGGACATTTTCTCATGTTAAAGGTCCACAAAAAGAGAAATAAAAAAAAATCCGATTGAATACATGATTGAATTATTATAATTCTAGGGTTGATGACTACATGTGATTGAAATTGACAGATGGGGCATCAATGGAATGGCTTAGATCCCTCAATTCCTCAACACCAGTGCTTACAAAGGAGTGGGGATCAGCTCGAGAGACTTCAACTTCACCAGTCACCACCATCACACATTCATCGTCCTCCCTAGGATGAGATAAGATCGCCGAGAGCCCGCCACGTGGCGCTGTCATAGCACTGGTAACGATAAGGCTAGATCAATAACCTTCCCCCCTTATGTGGCCAGCAAGCGGTAATGTCATCACCTATCAGAACCGACGGCCAGGATCCGCAGCCTGTCAACGCCGGGGATTTGTGGCCCTAGGATACGTGAAGGGGGACCTTGTGTTTATATATAGGATGAATCCCACAGTGGAAGTTCCATAAGAGAGCATACAAGTTCTCACTCACCAAAGGAAGAAGAAGAAGAAGAAGAGGGAGAAGATGGCCTCCTCAATGCTCTCCTCGGCTGCTGTCGCCGCCGTCAAGAGCACCAGCCCGGTTCAGGCTGCCATGGTGGCTCCGTTCACCGGCCTCAAGTCTGCCTCGGCCTTCCCGGTCACCCGCAAGAGCAATGACATCACCTCTCTCCCCAGCAACGGTGGAAGAGTGCAATGCATGCAGGTATACTCGTCTAGCTTTAGCTTACAGAATCATTTCTCGGCACTCGAAACAATTCAGGCTTAGATCGATTTCTACAACACGTGCCTTTAGATGGAAGTTCTCATGAGTAGCCATAGTTCCAGCTGACATGGAAGAACGTTCTCTGTGCTGGTGTGCATAAAAAAGGTGGGAGTGAATCTGGCCAGCGTCGTGAGCGCGAGTTGTCGGGCCCATTCTTCATTAGAATCAACCGGAAGTTAATTCCATTTTCGTGCTGTTTGTAGAAAATGAACATCTTAGGAGAATTTCCTAACGACGATTCTAGTCAGTGAGGTTATTAGCAGCAACACATGTCCTGTATGTCCTGAATAAGTTGAGACTTACGTCGATGCACATGGGCAGGTGTGGCCACCGGTCGGGCTGAAGAAGTTCGAGACGCTGTCCTACCTTCCTCCCCTGACTCCCACACAATTGGCGAAGGAAATCGACTACCTGCTCCGGTCGGGCTGGGTTCCTTGCTTGGAATTTGAGACTGAGGTCCTTGTCTTCAACACCCTTTTTCAATTTCAAGTTCTTGACACAAGTCGCAACGCCATTATGCAATTGCTTTGCCTAGGTATATGATCTTTAACTCGTAGTACATATTGTGATGGAATGGTGGGATTTCGCTTTTTTGTTTATGCAGAAGGGCTTCGTCTACCGTGAGCACCACCACTCCCCGGGGTACTACGATGGGAGATACTGGACCATGTGGAAGCTGCCCATGTTCGGGTGCACCGACTCGGCCCAGGTGTTGAAGGAGCTTGAGGAGTGCAAGAAGGCTTACCCCACCGCTTTCGTCAGAATCATCGGCTTCGACAACAAGCGTCAAGTGCAGTGCATCAGTTTCATCGCCTTCAAGCCCCCGGGCTTCTAAGCAAGCTTATGTCATGGTGGATCGTGGGGTTACCCTCGAAGCGGCATCGTTCCAAACCTTTCAATTGTAGCTAGATGTCGAATGATCCATTTTTCCCTTATTACCCAAGTCCTGTGATATTTGTGTACTTTTGAGTTCGCAGATGCGTTGCATTAAGACCCGATTTATTCTATGAATGAATTCAGCTGTTTGCTTGCTTGCTTACTTTCGTTGTTGATGTCCTCCACTGAGTGCAAATTGCTTGATGATGCCGGGTGTGTCCACGACGAGTACTGTTTCTTTTGGTTATCGAAAGATGACTTCGTTAATCCTTCCAAGCTAGATGTTGAAGGAATTGCAATGGATGCTAGCCATTCATGAGCTTACATAATGAAGTGATTGAGCCAAGCTTCAAATGAAGGAGAAGAAGGGAAACATCTGAGCGACGGTAGAGTACCTTGAAGATCTCTAGAGTTAGACGTAAGAGTAAAAGTGATTGCTTAGTTGCGAACTAGAACTCGCCTCGATTCCAACCGAGCATGAGTAGGTTGAGTGTCAGATCTCGTTGAGCTCGACAATCGACTCGAGCAACATCAGCTGCCTTTAAAGCCTTTTCACTTATAAATGAAGTATCAAGTGGAGTTTTAAACTACCATTTGCTTCAAGAGTTAGCAAGTAAAAGTTAACGCTTGACCTCAAGTATAAGTCATCTTGAACTAAAATTGAGTATTTAGTGCTATTACTGCATTCTGAGTGTCAAGCCTTGAATATTCTCACGTGTAGTCAAGTGCTGCGACGTCCGGACATGAATGGGCTACACCCTCAGTAACTCCAGATACAATAACACCGTTGGCACTCGAGGCAATAATGGATCTACTTCACCAGAAAAAGCACACCCATTCTAGCACCATTGAAGCTTCTGTGGCTGAACTGGTGCCGGCTTGCAACTCGATTCTTCTAAGCATCAATTTATCTTGTAACGCATACATCAAAATGAGAAAGTTTGAGGGACAAATAGAGAGAGAGAGAGAGAGAGAGAGAGAGAGCCATAAAACACTATCTAGGATAAACATTTTTCAAAGAGGAAAAGTTGCCGGAGAACGTCTCCAGGACTGTCGTCAAGTATAAAGTAAGGCATGAGGTAGACGGAAATTTCTTGCCTTGATCCTATGTAGATTAAGGTACCCGGAAGGGGCTCTTGATCTCTAAAAGGATCTCCTATAGCTACTCGATCTCAATCGTAGATCTCTCTCTACTTGAGTACTCATAACAGTATATAAAACTCTTATTGTGAGTCTCCTCACATCACCCAACAAGTCTGCCTACACGGCATCCATGATGGACCGAGGTCAACATAAGATTTGATGAAAGATCCACATAACAGTATATAGAACTAGAAAACTAGTTGTGCACTAGTGAAACAACCAAATGACATAAATTTTCAACAAGCTCATTTGCTGGGAAACTGCGGACTATGGAGATTTCCTCCCTTTTGTTCTTTTTTATCTTTCTGTTTTTTTCATTGGGATTCAATTCTACCCTCATATTAGGAGTGACCTGTTTAATGATGGATTGGTTCTCAACGGAGAACCTAAACCTTACCCAATTAGAATCGCTTACAGATTTTTGGAAATAGTTGGATTTAGGGTAGATGCCTTCATTACTGATCCTCGGTGATGGCCACGATTGGCCACAAGCAAGAGCTGACCTTCCCAGCCTCAGGCCAAACTCAAACTAGCCACATTTGACAATGTGGAGCCTTGCCCAAGGCTAAAGAGGGTCAACCTCACTGAGATTTGGCGAACTTGAGCCTTGCTCAAGGCCAGCAAGGTTGGCCCTCACCAACCTTTTCCAATGGCTAGTAATCATCAAGCCTATCATTGGTTGTTGCTAAGCCTTGGCGACCGACGAAAGAAAAAATTAAAAATATATAAAAATATTGGTTATATCACATAGGACGTTTGGCGTTTATGTTCGTAATTTCCAATCAAATTTGATTGGAATGACTAAATTAACACATTATTATAAGATTTAGAACTCGATTAGTGTAATTAAAAGATTTATAACTAAATTATCACAAGCGTACTAAATTTATGATTTTTTTTTAAAAATTTATCCATGAACTTGCTTAGCTCGCTGAGAACAAGATCAATGCTCACCCTTACCTCATGTCATCGTCATTTGTACGTTTCATCCTCCATTATTTATTTATTTATTTTGAGAAATGAGCCTCACAAACTTGCTCGGCTCATGCAACGAAACTTTTACATCATGTCGGAGGATTTTTGACAGAATAGATAGGTATCTTGAAATTATAAATGGTTTGATATAAGAAGACTTTATCAAAATTGCCCACATGACTCCACTTGTCCTATCATTTCATGTCCGTGTCGTGGTGTCAGATGTGGTGCCACACAAGCAAAACAAAAGATTGATAAAAGATAAAAATATGGAAAAATAATACAAATGATCTATGAATTTTGACCTAATATTTTATATTGTCCTTAAACTTTTAATTTATTTAATATGATCCCCGAACTATTAATAAATATTTAATGTAATCTTTCCATTTGGTTAAACAACAAACTGTATGTTTTTTTTATAATGTGGCTTATTATACAATGAGTTGAATTTCTAAAAATGACAAGTCAACAAATCCATATTTTTTCCATCTAATTTAGAAAAGGGAAAAAAATTAGAACATTAACATGTCCATCATTAATTGATATGAATATCTTATTTGGATATATATAATTTTTTCTTTTTAGTCTAATGCTCAAACTTAAAGGATTGGAGGCCGTATCAACAATTCTATTAACTTGAATCAATGAAAGGTCAATATTGAATATTTTCATATAACTAAGGAACTAGATTGAACATTTATTAATAGTTTGGGGGATTGCATTATATGAATTAAAAATATATGAATGGCATTATTCATTGGATCAAAATTCTCAGATCATCTGTGTCATTTTTCTTAAACTAAAAGATGGGGAGGTAGTGCCTCCTAGAATCTAGTTGAGCGTGGTGGAACTATAGAGGCTATGATTGAGAACTCAGGAGACGAGAAAAATAGGAAAAGGGGGATTGAAAATATCCATAGATGTAAAAATTTCCCCTCATACACCTTGCCAATTCACCGAGTCCGATGTTATGCCATTCAAACTTGACCATTGTGCACTAGAGTCGCGGACTAATCTTTGAAGATGTACCCCTTGGATCGAACCATCGACCACCCTAATGTAAACCACCTGGGAGCAAGCTCTTAATCACCATAACTAAATGGTTTTGTATTTAGAGATCTATCTAAGTATCTCTGTGTAATTGAAAGAGAAAAATTGATTGGTGCTACGCTCGGATCATTCCCCTTGCAATTTTATTGGACATTAGTTCCCACGACACATGCCCTCTCGTTGATGCAATTCAAGACTAAAAATTTGCTATCAAGAGCTTCCAATAGCGTATAACTCTCCATCTGAATTGTAACATAAGTTCATCATCAGGAAACACTATCAAAAAGCCAATACACGATTTCTTTGTGGACCTGAACATGTCCTTAAAAGGTTCCCTCCTGAATTGGATATCCCGGGAGGACTTCTCCTCACAAGCCATTTAAGGCAAGTGAGGGGAAGTAGTATGGGATAATATCCCCACGGGGCTCTCCGGCCACAACCCAACCGAAAGGAAGGTTTCGGATCCCACCTTGATCCTCGCGATGCCTTCCCCGGGGTTGCCCGGGCGTGGTACAAGGAAATGATAGGGTGTTCCCCTCCCGAAAGGGACTAGGGAACACCCTCTCGTTGATGCAATTCAAAACTAAAAATTTGCTATCAAGAGCTTCCAATAGCGTATAACTCTCCATCTGAATTGTAACATAAGTTCATCATCAGGAAACACTATCAAAAAGCCAATACACGATTTCTTTGAAGTCATCTTATCGGTTCATCAGGCACAATAATGCAGGGTACAGTACAACTTGCGGAGAATACGACAGGCAATGGTTCAGCGTGTCAAGGACGTTTAACTTTTCATGCGGACTGAGTCTTATTTTTTGAGTAGTCAAGGCAAACAGCCTACTTTTCTAGCGGAGATAGGCCGAAGTTCGTCGTCTTCGAAGGCTGATTTCCTGCGCGACATGGACACGATTAAGGCCACATCTGATCGATACGCGCAATAAACAAATCCCGCTTTGCTGATTTGACAGTCGAATAGTTACGGACATGTCATCGGGTAAAGAACCAAGTCGGCACGTGAGAGAGATTCTCTTGTCATTCTCAGAAGGTGTACGCAAGGGAGCTCATGGACCGTTTCAATTACAGAAGTCGAAACGGCAATGACAGCCGCTGTTGGCAATCGTCGCAAGAAGCAGATCTCGAGTGCCCTCTTCCTACGAGAAATAGTCATACTTTTATTGCCGGCTTAAATACCAAACAACTTACATGATATCGCATTGACGTGGATAAATTTTAATTATACTTTAATAATTTTTTGATTTTTGATTTTTGATTTTTGATTTTGATCTTTCTTTTATTTTTTCTTTCTTTCACTCCTTTTTCTTTCTTTTGCCAACGACAAACCAGTGACTATGGTAGGGCGAGCTAGCCTCGCTTGGCCATGGTGAGGTCAAGCCCTAGCGAGGTTCAGCCTCTCCAAATTTGGTTGAGGCGAGGGGAGCCATTGGTGGGGCTACCCTTGCCTAAGCAAGGCCAGCCCACTCGACCATGGTTGGTCGCCAGCCATCGCTTGTGACCAGTGGCCAGTGGCCGGTCATCGATAAAAGGAGGAAGAAAGAAGAGGAAAAAAAAATTAAAATATTATTAAAAATTATCCATTTCAATGCCAAAACGGACCGTCCGAACTGAAAAACACTCAAACCAAACTAGACTAGTCGGTTTGGGTGGTTCCCCATGAGTGTCAGTCTAGTTTTCAATTCCTAAAAGTGGAACCGATATCTATGCAATCTAGTTTGTGATTCTAAGGGGAAATTGGACTGGACCGACTAAATATATTTTTTTATTTTATTATTTCTTAAAAAAAAAGTAAAACATGAACTAAACACTATCTCGATTTGGTTCCAAGTAGTAGGAAAAATAGTAAAAGGAAAAAAGTAGTGGGAAGAAATAAGTGATCAATTCTATTGGATTAGATCAGCACCAACCATATTGAACTGATGATTTGGTCCAGTTCCCAATCTTAAGACCAACCAATCCAGTCTTTGGTTCCGATTTGTAGGAATAAGTTGTTCTAGTCTAGTTCTTGGTTCGACCTTCCTGGTTCCACCTTGGAATCGGATTGAACCAAGAACTGATTGCCCCTAGGCAATGTCACATAAGTTGATCGGCATTTATGTCAGTGATATCAAGCCAAAATGAGCTAAAATGACTCAGCATTATGTTAAAAGTTTTAGGAATAAATTAGCACTATTAAAAAGTTTAAGACTAAATTCGCACAAATATAATAAGTTTAGGACTTTTTGGTTACTTTTTTTTATAGGTTGGTTCTCGATATAAACCTAGAACTAGAGGTGATTGGTTTTAAGATGAGTAGTTCTCAACCCAAAACCAGGAACCGACCACTAAAAATCAATTCCAAAAAATTGAAATTGAACTACAGGTTGGTTCCATAGATTTTGGGTTAATGGAATTGGGCGAAACGTCACTACTTTAGAAGAAGCATGAGACTTGAGAGTGAGAGACGAGGTCAGAGGAGGAGGTGACTAAGAGCGAAAGTGACAAAGGGAGTGACGAGGTTAGAGGCAATCTAGAGCAAGAGTGAGAGAGGGATCAACGAGGTCAAATGCCAGTAAGAGTGAGAGTGAGATTGAGAGAGGGAGGCAAAGCCGCAAGATAAACGAGGCATGAGATGGAGAGAGACAAAAAGGAAATTAACATTTTGGTCAAAAAATGTTAAGACTTAAAAATTAAATACACACATGTACAAGTCCAGTATGGATGGACGATTTCACTCCCAGAACAGGAACCAAACCAATACTCACTCTATTAAATTGAAATTGAGAATCGAATCGATTCCCATGGAAACTACCGATTTTAGGCTGGGCAGTTTCTGATTATTTTGCACACCCCTATTTAGAACCTACTCAAAATCATCTGGATTTAAAGTAGATGTGAAAGCCCAATTGCAATTTCTTTTTCTTTTTTTTTTTCATTTATAAGATATATTGAATGTATTTTAAACACAATTGGTACACTAGCTTCGTCTTTACAGATGGATTGAAGCACGTCAAAGCTTTGCATGCCACTTAGTTCGAATCACCTTTATTGAACTTTTATATATATTTTCTTTACAAAGTAGAAAAATAAGGTTAAAATAGGAGATTTGGAGGGATATCAGGGAATCAAATTGTCCTTGACCAATTCTTTGATTTTCTAGGAAATTACCAAAAAAATTATAAATATATTGCACTTTTACTAATTCGGTTATAAACATTTTAATTGAGTTAATTTTTTTTTTGTCAAATTTCAATTGTGCCGATTGAGTTCTAAATCTTTGAACAATTCGTTAATTTAGTCATTTAAATTTTGGTTGGAAATTGCTGATGTTGACAATTTTTATGATTAAAAAATTCCAAATTTTTTAAATGATATTTTATTTTATTTTTCTTTTATTTTTCCTCTTTTCTTTCTTTTTCGTTTTCCCATTTCCTCCACTAACTGTAAACCTTAGCGATAACCGACGACTAGCCACAAGTGAGAGTTGACCTTGCCAATTGACCTTGCCAACCTTGGTGAGGCGCAACCTAGCGAGATTTGGTGAGGTGAAGTCTTGCCCAAGCTTGGCAAGGCTCGAGCTTCCCAAGATTGGACAACGCTCGACCCTCCCAACCTCGGGCCAGCTCGACCTCGTTGGGATTTAGCAAGCTTGAGCGTTGCTTAAGGCCTGCGAGGTCGACTCCCGTCAACCCTTTCTTGTGGCTAGTCATTGGCCGTCATCAAGGCTTGGCGACCAACGAAAGAAGAAAGAAAAAGAAGATTAAAAAAAATTAAAAATTCAAATTTTTTAAATTGTAAAAATAGTCCACATCAACATTAGCTGTGTCATATAAGGCGGTCAACATCTACATCTATAATTTCCAACCAAATTTTGGAAATTAATAAATTGTCAATATATTTAGGACTAAATCGTCTCAATTAAAAAGTTTAAAACTAAATTATCACAAATGCAATTAGTTTAGATTTTTTTAAAAAAATTTCTTCAATTTTTTACCCATTAACCTATTTAGCTCACCCGTGAACTAGATCAATGCTCAACCTTACCTCGTGTCATTGTCATTTGAACAATTCATCCTCCATTTTTTTTTCAAATGAGCCTTACAAACTTGCTCGGCATATGCAACAAAACTTTTACATCATGTCGGAGGATTTTTGACGGAATAGATAGCTATCCTGAAATTATATATGGTTTGATATAAGGAGACTTTATCAAACTGCCCACACGACTCCACGTATCCAATTGTTCGTATCCATGTCGTGGTATTAGATGTGGTGCCACACGACCAAAACAAAAGATAGATAAAAGATAAAAATAAAGAAAAATGGCATAAGTGACCTATAAACTTTGGTTTAATATGAAAGGTTGTCTTAAAACTTTTAATTTATTTTATATTATCTTTGAACTATCGATAAATAATTAATGTAGTCAATTCATCTGATCGAACAACAAAACAAATATTTTGATGACATGACTCTAAGTTGAATTTCTTAAAAAGACAAGTCAACAAGTCCATTTTTTTATTCATATACTTTAGAAAAGGAAAAAGAATTAGGGCATTAACATGTCCACCATTATTTGATGACATTAATTATTATATTTTGATTTGAGATCTTATTTGGATAATCTATATATAATTTTTTTACTTTCTTTTTCTAATGTTTAAATTTAATGGATTGAAAGCCGCATTAGCAATTTCCATTGGCATTTAATATTTTCATATAATCAAGAGACTAGATTGAGTATATATTAATAATTTATGGACTATATTAAACAAATAAAAATATGAAAATAACATTTTATATTGGATCAAAACTCATGGATCATCTATATATTTTTTCCTAAAAATAGAAAAATGGTGAGGTGGTGCCTCTTGGAATCCAGTTGAGCGTGGCAGAACTTTAGAGGCTTTGATTGGGAACTCAGAAGACAGGGAGAAATTAGGAGAAAGGGGATTGAAAATATTAATAGTTTCTAAAATTTCCCTCCATAAGCTAAGTAGTTTTGTATATGAAGAGCTATCTAATTATCTCTCTGTGTAATTGAAAGAGAAAAATTGATTCGGCCTTCGATCAACTGTGCTACCGCTCGGATTGTCCCCTTGCGATTCTCTTAGACATTAGTTGCCACTACACATGCCCTCTCGTTGATGCAATTCAAGACTGGAAAGTTGCTGTTAAGAGCTTCCAATAGCGTACAACTCTCCATCGGAATTCTATCGTAAGTTCATCATCAAGTAGCACTATTAAGAAGCCAACATACGATATTCTTGGAGTCATCTTATCTGTTCATCAAACACAATAATGCAGGATTCAGTACAATTTGCCGAGAATATGACAGGCAATGGTTCAGCTTGTCGAGGACGTTTAACGTTTCATGCGGGTTAAGTCTTGCTTTTTGAGTAGTCAAGGCAAACGGCTGACGTTTCTGGAGGAGATAGGTCGAAGTTCGTCGTCTTCGAAGGCCGATTTCCCTGTGCCAAAGGCAAATGGTACGATTAAGGCCACACCCGATCGATACGCGCGATCAATAAATCCCGCTTGCTGATTTGACAGTCGAATGGCCATGGACATGTCACCGGGAAAAGAACCAAGTCGGCACGCAAGAGAGATTCTCTTGTCGTTCTCAAGAAGGCACGAAAGGGAGCTCCTAGACCGTTTCAACTGCAGAAGTCGAGACGGCAGCGACGGCCCCTATCGGTAATCGTCGCAAGAAACGGATCTCAGATGACCTCTTTCTCCTAAAGATAGTCAAATTTTTAATGATGACAATTTAATACTAAATCTTTTGATCTAATGGTACTTTAGTCTTAAACCTTTGGATCTAGTATCATTTCAATCATTCTAACTAATTTTGACCGAATATTACAAACGTGGATGTTGGACAACTTACATAATACTGTTGGCACTGACCTGAATAATTTATAATGATTTTTTTAATTTTATTTTTATTTTTATTTCCATATTTTTATATTTCTTTCTTTCTTTCTTTTTTTCAATCCTTTCTTCCATTTTTCAGTCCTTTCTTCTTTCTTTGGCCAGTGACTTGCCATTGGCTACGACAAGGCAAGCTAGCCTTGGCGAGGGAGACCACGTGAGGGCTACCCTCGCCAAGGCAAGGCTAGCCTGCCCTACCATGATTGGTTGCCAACCATTGCTTGTGGCTAGTGGCCAGTTATCGACAAAAGAAGAAGAAATGAGAGAAAACAAAAAAAAAAAAAGAAAAAAATCATTAAAATATTATTTAAAACTATCTACTTCAATGCCAACGTAAGTGAGCTAGCATCCATGTCAATAATATCTAGCCAAAATTAGTCAAAAGGATTGAATTGGTACTATGTCAAAAGGTTTAGGACAAATTGGCTCCATTAAAATGTTTAAAACTAAAAATTTAGGACTTTTTAAATACGTTTCCTTGATGGGTTGGTTCTCAACAGAGAGCCTAAAACTAGAGGTGATTGGTTTCAAGATGGGCAGCTCTTACCCTGAAATCACGAACCACTCATTAAGGACTGATTCCAAAAAATTAAAATTGAAACGTCTATTGGTTCCATGGATGGGGCGATTAATGGAAATGGTCAAAATGTCATTGCTTTAGAAGAAGTGTGAAACTTGAGAGTGAGAGACGAGGTTGGAGGAGGAGGTGACCGAGAGCGAGAGTAACAAAGGGAGCGATGATGCGGAGGCGATCTAGAGCAAGAGTGAGAGAGGGGTTGACAAGGTTGAAGGCCACCGTGAGCGAGAGTGAGAGAGGGAGGCATGACCATGAGATGAGTAAGAGAGGAGATGGAGAGAGACAAAAATGAAATTAGGTTTTGGTCTAAAAAGTTATAACTTAAAAATTAAATAGACACACACACACACACATATATATCTAATTCAAGTGGGTTGTTCCACACTAGAGCCGGCAACTAGATCAGTACTCTCTATTTCTTTTAAATTGAAATCGGGCTCCAAATCGATTACCATGGGAACCGCCATTTCTAGGTCGGTCCGGTCCAATTCTAGGCTGTTTCGAGTTCTTTTGCACCCCCTATATAAAACCTACTTAGTTAGAATCACTTACAAACTTTTGGAATCGGCTAGATTTAGAGTAGACCTAAAAGCCCAATTGCAAGTTCTTTTTTTTTCATTTGTAAGATATTTTGGATGTACTTTTAACACAATTGGTTCATTAGCTTTGTCTTTACAAAAGGGTTGGAGCACGTCAAAGCTTTGCAGGCCACTTAGGTCGAATCTCCTTTATCGAACCTTTATATTTTTTTTTTTAGAAATTAGAAAAATATGGTTAAAATCGGAGATTTAGAGGGATATTTAGGAATCAAGTTGTCCTAAATTAAAATGTTTATAACTAAATTGGTATAAGTGCAATGTATTTGTAATTTTTTAATTTCCCAAAAAACCTAAGTATTGGTCTAATTTTGGTAATTTTTGTAGTCGAATTTTAATTATGTCAATTGAGTTTTAAAAATTTTGATTTTTTTTTTTAAATTTAGTCATTTTGACCGATTTTTGCTAGTAATTGCTAATATAGATAATTTTTATAATTTTTTTAAAAATTATTTTTATTTTATTTTATTTTATTTTTCTTATCTTATCTTTTTCTTCTTTTCTTTCATTTTCTTTTTCCTACTTCATCCGCCAGTAGACCTTGGCAATGGCTGACGATCGCCCACAAGTGAGAGCCAACCTTGCCAGCCTTGACGAGACTTGACCTAGCTAGATTTGGCAAGAAGCTTTGCTTGAGGTTGGCAAGGCTTGAGCTTGCCAAAAGCAGACAACACCCGACCTTGCCACCTCGAGGCCAACTCGATCTTGTTTTGATTTGGCGAGCTTGAGCCTTACCCAAGGCCAATGAGGTCAACCCTCATTAGCCCTTTCTTGTGGCTAGTCATCAACCAACGCCGAACAACAATAGGAGAAAAAAATTAAAAATTAAAAATTTAGATTTTTAAATTGTAAAATTGTTCACAATAACATTAGCTTGTGTCATGTAAGACCGCTAACATTTATGTTAGTAATTTCTAATCAAAATTGGCAAATTGTCAAAATATTTAGAATTCAATTATCATAATTAAAAATTTTAAAATTGAATTATCACAAATACAATAAGTTTATTTTTATTTTTTGATAATTTTCTTCAGTTTTTTACTCATTAAGGTATTTAACTCTCCTAAGAAATAGATCTATTCTCACCCTTACCTCATGTCATTGTCATTTGTACACTTCATCCTCCATTTTTTTTTTTTTTTAAGGAAATGAACCTTGCAAACTTGCTCGGCTTATGTAACAAAACTTTTAGGTCACGTCGAAGGATTTCTGACGGAATAGATGGGTATTTTGAAATTATATATGGTTTGATATAAGGAGACTGTATCAAACTGCCCACATGACTCCACTTATCCAATTATTTCATATCCATGTCGCGGTGTTCGATGTGGTGCCACATGAGCAAAACAAAAGGTAGATTAAAGAGAAAAATAAAGAAAAATGGCATATATGGCCTATGAATTTTAGTTTAATATGTAATGTTATCTCTGATTTTTTAATATATTTAATATGATCTGTGAACTATAGGTAAAAAATAAATGCAGTCACTTCATTTGCTAAACAACAAAACAAATGTTATTTAATGAGGTGGCTTTGAGTTGAATTTCTCTAAAAGACGAGTGGACAAGTCCATGTTACTCATCTACTTTAGAAAAGGAAAAAAAAAAATTATGGCGTTAGCATGTCACATTGATTGTTATATTGTGATTTGAGATCTTATTTGGATAATTTATATGTAGAATTTTCTTTTTTGTCTAATGTTCAAATTTAATGGATTGGAAGCTGCATCAACAACTTCTGTCACTTTGAATCGACGAAAAGTCAATATTGAATATTTCATATAATCAATGGACTAAATTAAGCATTTATTAATAGTTCAAAAGTCACATCAAATAAATTACAAGCATGGGGATGATATTGTACATTGAATCAAAGTCTGGAGATCATCTATGTTATTTTTCCTAAAAATAAAAATACGAGGAGGTGGTGCCTCCTAAAATCCAGTTGAGCGTGGCTAAATTTTAGAGGCTTGAACTCAGGGGACGGGAAAAATAGGAGAAAAGTGATTGAAAATATTAATGGATTTAAAAGTTCCCCTTCATAAGCTAAGTGGTTTTGTATTTGAAGAGCTATCTAATTATCATTCAGTGTAATTGAAAGAGAAAAATTGATTCGGCCTTCGATCAACTGTGCTGCCACTCGGATCGTCGCCTGGCGATTCTCTTAGACATCAATTGCCACTACGTATGTCCTCTCATTGATGCAATTCGAGACTGGAAGGTTGCTGTTAAGAGCTTCCGATAGCGTACAACTCTCCATCTGAATTCTAACGTAAGTTCATCATCGAGTAGCACTATTAAGAAGCCAATATACGACATCCTTGAAGTCATCTCATCTGTTCATCAAGCACAATAATGCAGGATTCAGTACAATATGCCGAGAATATGACAGGCAATGGTTCAACGTGTCGAGGACGTTTAACGTTCCACGCGGGTTAAGTCTTGCTTTTTGAGTAGTCAAGGCAAACGGCTAACTTTTCTAGTGGAGATAGGCCGAAGTTCGTCGTCTTCGGAGGCCGATTTCCTGTGCCAAATGGCACAATTAAGGCCACATCCGATCCATACGCGCGATTAACAAATCCCGCTTGCTGATTTGACAGTCGAATGGCTATGAACATGTCATCAGGTAAGGTATCAAGTCAGCACGCGAGCGCGATTCTAAAGGGAGCTCTCAAACCGTTTCAATTGCAGAAGTTGAAACAGCAGCGAGGGACGCTGTCGGCAATCGTCACGAGAAGCAGATCTCGAGTGGTCTCTTCCTCCTAGAAATAGTCAAATAGCTTGAGGAGCACCACCACCTCATTGTCTTCTAAATTTTTAATACCCTCTGAAGATTCTGAATGGGACGACAAGGCCCGATACAAGACGAGAAATCTTTAACTGGACAGGCACTTTGTAATTCCCTATTGCCGTTCAAGCCGGCCATTTTTAGATGCCAATGCAACATCTCCCCTCCTAATATTCTACATAGCAACACACGAGATCATTTATCGGCACAGGCTATGACAACTAATTGTACCTTCAGAAAATACATGAATATGAAATATTATACGCTGTGCTGATGGCAATAAGCACGTTCTTTCTGGCCCTTGAGCCTTCGTAGAGTCAATTTCGATGAATAAGCAGCTCGGACGCCAATTTAATCGCATCATGCTAGACTCCTTACCCGAAATTGGCCGTGGAAATAGTCGGTTGGACATGGAACGATGTTCTCAGTGGTTGTCGGAGGAGGAATTGCGAATTTGGATCTTTTGTGGGTATCATTCCATGTATTCGAAGGGGTGATGCTGTGCACGTCAGGCTTGGCTTGAATGACCAAGTGATGACGACCTCATCGTCATTGTCACCGTCACCATATTGGGTTTTCAAAAGAAAAGTTGAGAGATTTGCTTGTTTCTGATAAAGCAGCAAATCTACTGGACACGGCTGCCTTGCAGGTGAGAGCGACTCGCCAACCTCCAAGACTCGAACGAAATAACCAAAAACAGATGGACTTCGGCTCCACCAAGATAAGCCCCGGTCAGACGATTCGGTTCATGTCAGTCCCTCCCTCCCTCGCTCCCCCTCTCTCTCTCTCTCTCTCTCTCTAGACATTTCAAAACCTTTCTCTTTCAACTTTCCAGGAAACACCAGGAAAAGGAGGAGAGAAAATCTAACCCAAACTTTTGACATCTCTCGTGACTCCTGTATAAAGAGATCCTGTGACTCCACGACTTGCTTTTTTTTAGTCTCCCCCACTTGTTGGTTCTTGATTTTGAGTGGACTATCATAAGATTGTGGTCTATAAAACACCCTTCATGGCATGATAAGAATCCTCCCATCGATTCGAAGTTAGGTGCACAAATGTCCGTCGATCAGCTGAACCCCGAGAACTTTTCTGCTTTGAGCCCGAGGATTTCGTTCTCTTTCAATCTGTGCGACTTGGATGCAGCACAGAAAGCAATACACTCTTCTCCATCGAACCCTACTACCACCTGTCTTCCGGCATTAGATTCGAGGAATGACTTTGAGTTCTGTCTCTCGGAGAGCTTTGAACCCGAGTCGTCCTCCGCAGATGAGCTCTTCTCCGATGGCAAGATTCTCGCAGCCCCCGTCAAGAAGAAGAATGGTCCTGAGAGACGGAGGCACTGTAACTGTCCGCTGCCATCCCTGCCTTCTCCTAAAGAGAGTATACCTTGCAATCCGACAAGGCATGCTAACATGATATCGCCGGATCCGGAAGCTAATTGCGATGGCGACATGCCACATGGTGGGAACATAAAGGACGCGAGGTCGAGAGGAGGACGGGCTGACGACAAGCAGTCGAGGTCATTCTGGAGGTTCGGGCGAAGTAGCAGTTTGGGGTCGGTGAATTCGCACGGAGCTCGCTTGTGTTTCCTGCCGCTCATGCCGCGGAGCAACTCGAGCGGGTCATCTTCCCCGGACATGAAGCAGCATCGGCAAGGACTGCCTCCACCGCAGTGTTCGGCGACAAAGAACAATCAAAAGGCCTCTTCGTCCAGGTGTTGCGGGTCTCATCACCAACAGAGAGGAGCTCTTCAAGTTAGTCCTGTCGTTCTCAACGTTCCTGCAGGGGATATGTTCGGGCTGAGCTCGCTATTTGGGAATAGGAAGACCAAGAACAATCACATGTGATCCTCGTTCTGTGTCGCGAAAATCGTGTGCTATGGCTTAATGAATAACAGTCGTTCTAGAAGTTCATGCCGTCGAAAACGTCTATGATACATCAGGTACAGGTACATGCTTTTTATCTTTCTTTTTTGCCTCTTTAAGCGTGCTCGGCAATGGCCTTACGGCATAGGCGTTATTAAGAGGATAAGATTTTGCATGATTTGTGGATCGTGCATACCAATATCACATCGTGGATCTCACCACAACCCCCACATGATCGATTGTAGACATAGATGCATAGTGTACATGGCCTATGAACCGTACGGACATTCTTCCGTGTAAGACGCAGTTGGTCCTCTTATTGCTGCTACAAGGATAGCCCTCTGACTCTAGGATAATGCCTTATGTCTTGAAAATATTAATGCGAAAACCATAAGATCTTACCCATAGAGTCAATGCAAAAAACATCAAAGAAATAAATGAGGAATAGTAGGACATAGGGGATTTACATGATTTGATCCGAATTTCGATATTTACATTCACGAAAAGTGTTAATAGTAAATAATCCATTATGATCGAAAAATTATCATTATAATTGCTCACATGCTTAAATTTAAGCTCAAATCTAAAGTATTACAAATAAATAATTCAATTATATGTAAATTCATGGCACAAAATCACTGGTGTCCGGTCCAAGCAAAAGCTTTTCTGGTACGGCTGAAAATCAAGAATGTTGCACGTTCCTCTTTTTCCCTTCTTCATAGGGCGGCTCTTTCACTATTGGAATCTTCTTCGGCCGAAGGAACCTACAAACCGTTGTTTTTCTTTTACATATGGGCACAACTAGTGCAGGAGAGAGGAGTAAAAAGTAAACGCTTGCTTTTGTTTCTTTCTCACACATGTCCTTTTTACCCTTGCATGATACCAAATAACAAACTCTCAATGGCAAGGTTGCGTATGCTGATCCATATTCTTGAAAATATAAATATCCATATATAATATAATTGCGCGCCTCTTATTTTGTCTTTTAGTGCAAAACTTTTTGAGTCAAACTTGGATTCATATTTGCAGCGTTGCCCCACTGGATAAATATGGAGAACCAACGCCCAAGAATGAAAAAAACATATTTGATTTGGATGAGGGATCTTCCAACAAATCGGATCCGTGAGAACTCAAACTCAAGACACTGATTTAACAATTCTCCACCTTAACTCGATAATTAAAGCCAAGTCATAGTGATTATTATCCATTCTATCTCCCCAATGCCTTGATAAGGTCTTATTCTTCACAAAAGCCAATTGAAAGCTTAAGTTCTGTCAAAGGAACAGGCTTAGTCAAGACATATGTTGGGTTTTTTGTTGTGCAATCTATTTCGCAATAACATTACCCATCGTTAAGATATTTCAGATGAAGCCGTACATGATGTTGATATGTTTTGTTCGCGCATGATAAACTAGATTATATATCACGCCTTAGTTATCATAATGTATATCGACACTTTTCTAATCTAACTCAAAGTCCGATAGCAAACTTCGTAACCATATCGCCTCCCTCACTATAAAAGTTATTGCCATGTACTTTGCCTTAATCGAAAATAAGACAACATGACCCTATAATGATGCCTTCTAACCGACTGCACTATCTGATAGTGTAAACACGTACCCTACTAAAAATCTACAATCATTTAAGTCACTAGTGTGATCTAAATCCACGGAACCATTGGCATCACTACCATTGTTATCCATTCGGTATACTAACCCCAATTCTGTTGTTTCCCTTCAAATATCTGAGGATCTACTTTGCAACTTTCTAATGAACTTCACCAAGACACTTCATATAGCAACTAACTACACTTATAACTTGTGAAATATCATACTTAGTGGTTATACATAATACTACACACGGCACTGAAATAAAGAACATGGCATAGATGCTCCTCATTCTCTTCAATCTGTGGTGATAATTTATCTGAAAGTGTTGCAGAAAAATGCCAATCAAAGATGCATCAATCTAAGAACAAGTAGCAAATGATAAAAGTGATGTAGCTAGAAATAATACTTACTAGGGGGGGTGAATAGGTGTTCAAATCTTGACAAATAAATGTGAAAAACAATAAGTTGTAAGCAAAGTTTGGAAGATGATCAGAATCGTGAAACACCAGACTTCTGCAATAACCAGAAAGTGTGCAATAGATTTTAAATGAAAGAGCTAACGGAAGAGAAAAATGCACACTAATTTTATAATGGTTCGACTTAGATTAAGCTTATGTTCACTCTCTCACACATAGCTTACTAGTTGGATTTCACTATAGGATCGACAAAGAATTACAATTTATAAGTACAAACACTCAATGATAGAACTCTCTAACCGACTAAGACACTTTTTTTTGTGTATTTCTCTTGATCACAATTTGTAATACTCATGGACGAAGACAAGTAATAGAGAGAAGTTTCAAACTTTGGAATTCTAAATTCATGTTCCCGTTCAACTTGACCAAATGACCTCCTTTAAATATTCCACCATGCAACATTAGCCATTGATATTCTCCAGAGGAAATCAATCAAACCATTAAACAAAATCTTTCAAGGAGATTTTATGGCTGTTGAAGACAAAAATGGAAATTCCATTTGATTCTAGTCGCCCATACAGTCAGAATTTTGATTTCCATAAGTGATGCTTTCTCATATGAAACTTATCTTCGAGATTGATTTTATCAATATATAATTGACTCCATCCATGTTTTTGAATAAGGTAAGTAAAATCCTTAGCTAGAAGATAGTCATTGACGAATTGTTCCCAAATAAAGTTTATTCTAGATTTGCATTGCAATGTCATTAAGTCTGGTTCTAGATTCTTCCTAGCTCTAGACTTGATCTCGTTTTAGGCTCATCAGAGTGGGATATGCTTCTGGAAAGGAATAGAAAAACAACTTATAAATAATCTATACGGAAGATAGGCATTAGAAACAAAAAGTTTTGTCAACTTTAAAATCTTGATATGAGTTTTCTTAACAATCTCCTCATTTTTTATGGTGACAAAACTTCCATACGAATTTAAACACAAAGTCTATATTAACCTATAAAACAACACTTAAGCAACGCAGCTTATATCATTTGTGAATAAGCAATCATTAAAAAAGCATAATATTTATTAAAAGCAATCACCAACTCAAAAAGTCTGCAAGTATCTACACAATCACACCAAAGCACTTAAAATCTACGTAGTCTCCCCCTTTTTGTCAATGGTAAAAGAGAAGATCAAACCAACACAAAAACGAATCAAAACACACAAAAGTCACTAAGAGATAAAGATTTTTGAAAAGATCAGGGGTTTCTTTGAACTCAAACAAAATGGAAATCCTCTAAGTTTTGCATGGTCTCCTTAAGCTTGGTCATGCATTAACCAAAGGTAGTCTTGACCTTAGCAAATTTTGAATGGCTTGTTGGTTAACATTCTGAACCATTTCATCAAGAGGCTGTACCTTTTCACTAAGAGATTGTGTTGTAGTATCAAGAGATGTGTGCAGTTTTTGGATTTCAACATCTATGCCATACTGTTGCGCTTTAATCTCCATAATGATTTCAACTATCCGAGGATAATTTGGATTTGATTCTGTCTAAGCACTAGCCTCCATAAAGTGAACTGGAAGGATATTCAAACTTGAAGGAAAATCAATTTGTACCTTGGAAATATTTTACTCCCCCTAAATATCAGCTTGCTGTTCCTTGTTGCCTATAGAATCTGCAGGGAAATGAAAAACAAAGATGTCCTCTCCGTCTGGTGGAGAACGGCTGATATCATCACTTAAGTTTAGTTCTGCATCCTGCCCCCAAAGAGGAGTTCACTCAACAACTCCTCGTTTTTGTGCCTTCAATCTAAGCAATGATATTTCCACCTTCTATATCACTTTCCTTTTCGGTATCCTCAACACTTTTTTGTTGATTATTTCCCTCGATCTCATCTCCTACAACATCATCTGCTTCTTTGTCAGACTCTTCCTTATTTTGGTCACCTTCTTCCTCTTCTTCATCATTATCTTCCTTCTCTCCTTCCTTTTCTCCCACTTCTTCTTCTTCACTCTCTTCTTTTTTTATCTTTCTCAATGTCTTCAGCTTCTTCTTTAGATTCTGCCACACCTATGACAAGGTCTCTCATAACAATGTTTGCTACAATATCAAAGAGAGTATTTTCGTCAGTTCTTCCTCATCCTCATCTTGTAACAATAGGATAGGTCTTTTTCTTTTGGGGGTCCTGAAGACTACACTTTTTCCTTTCCTCTTTTTCTTAGCCACAGACCCTATCTTAGTCGAACTAGCAGACCCCTTCTTTATAACTTCCCAAACATTAGTGCTTTGGCTTACAAAAAGTACATGACCAATGCCCAGTCATGCCACAACGATGGCAAATACTTTCATTAGTCACCTTCTTTGGCTTCTTTTCTTTATCATGATTTAGGCCAAATTTTGATTTCCAAGGACGATTGAATTTCCTGCCATCTCTTATAGGATTATGTTCTTATCTGCGCTTATAGCCCTTAAAATGGTCAGTATTTTTCTCAAAGTTAGCATATATTTCAGGCAATGTTTTTGAGCGAGGAGGTCTAAAATCATGATTTTTTAGTAGCAATTCATTAGTTTGCTCTACAGTAAGGAGTACAGGAATTAATTCAAAGTATGTGGCAAACTAACGTTACCGGTATTACTGTTGCAATATAATATTCGAAGCATGGAAGGCGGAGAAAGTTTTTTCTAACAATTTTGCATCAATGAGCTTGATACCACATAACTTAAGCCGAGAAATAATATCAAATAAAGCAGAGTTATAGTTAGACATTGATTTAAAATTTTACAATCTGAGATTTTGCCAATAATATGGTGCTTAAGGGAGGATAACAATCTTGGTATGATTATACCTATCCTTCAACCTCTTTTACAGGGTCTGAGAGTTTCGAACGGATAAATATTTAGTATACAAGCTTTCATGCAAATGACGACGAATAAAAATCAGTGCATTTGCTTTATCTTTTGCGTTTAAGGTTCCGTCTTCTATAATTGCATTAGCAAGACCTTGCATGCATTTCTATGTCAATGTACCAAGATAGACAATTATTTTCACTCACTTTTAAGATGTAGAATTTGGGTTTTTCAATATTTGCCATAATTTTTTGCAAAAAAAAATCCTTAAATTAATCATAAGGATTTCCAAATATCCACCGCCACAAAATAATACTTTTAAAATTGAAACTAGTTTAAAGCCAAGAAAAAGAAAAATGAAGAATTGATAGGAGAAGATGAAGTATAAGTTGATTAATGAAAATAAAGAGAACACTTACCTTGCAAAAATTACTTACTCAATTGGTAGATTTTCATGCTGATAACGTGTTGTAAAATATTGCGTTACAAATATATAATAGAGAAAATAGATAAATTGAGTAAAGAAAGTACTAAAGATAGTAGAGAAAGCCAGAGGAGAAAATTTCATTTTCACTATCTATATACTATGACAAAACTAAGCTCTTATTTATAATAAAACAATGATGCACTTATCATTAATATATAATACATATATTGGATAGGAAGATGAACATTCATTAAATAGGAAGATGTATTTAAAATGTAGGATACAAATGTACTATAATAAGTACATTAGATAAAATGAATATAATAAATATCCATTCATGTATTTCATAATAAATATGTGTTTAAAGACGATATAGAAATGAATTTTTAATAGTTAGAGTGATTATCGCAAATTTGATTACGCGAGAATGAATGTGAACTCGCAAGTCTACGAGTATGCAACACTTCATCCTCCCTGTCTTTCACGGCTTCTCTCGTCCTTCTCTATGTTATATAATTCATTTTCATTTTGGCCAGATGTTTATTTTTTAGAATTTTGAAAAACGCCTGCTTTATTTTATAACTTTTTGAAACTTTTCTATTTGCCACATGGGATGCCACCGCTGCACTTTAATAGCAACTCCGGGACCACGTCAACATTTTAGTTTATTGTTTTGATAGAAAGACCAATTCGAATTAAATATATATATAATTCAATGATCCAAATGGTCGAAAAAGATATTCAAGCGCCTGATCGCACAAATTGAAAATATCCCGAGACTATTGATGTCTTGTCCCTTCATAACACGTATACTTGATTAACGTATAACAAATTAAGCTAATTAACCATACACCACTCATTTAGACCGAAACTGTCACTATCAAAGAAAGCGATGCATTTGAATTCCAAATAATAAGTATTCATTTACATACAAACTTGGAATATCCCCGCCGGTTCTTCGAAACCCAAAGGCCGACACATCCGGAAAAATTCAAACCGCACGATGTAAACAAGATTTCATATGAAACCGGGCATCAAATTAGATCAAAATGGCAAACGTGATGCAAGATTTGCATGTCAATTCCAAAATGAAACAACAGATCAGCGCTCAATTAGAATATGCTTATTGAGTCTCAAGGTAAGATCAAAATCTTCATACTGGAATTTTTCATGATCCGAATCACATTCCGCCACGGATCTTTGTGAATGAAGCATGTGATCACAAAAGACAAAAAGCCCCGAACTAATTTTGTCGTGTAAACAACCGGAGAAATTGAACTTCGAAGCTTGAAAATGGTTGTTCATGTACTTTATTATCTCGGCTTTAGTGAAAACTTCAAGTTCTTAGTTCTCAATGTACATGTTGAATTAGGACACAAAATTTGATAGTATAAAACATCACCACATGGGTAACAAAAGCCCTCGATCAATTGGGCGAAATAACAAGCACGGAAGCGAAAATGCAGAATATCATTTTTCGGCTCCTACGTCCTTCAATTTTCGAAATTCTCAAAGGATTGACCAAGTTATTGCACGAAAGTTGCAAAGAACCATTTCCATCGTTTCAGTAACTATACCCAATTTAACAAATCAGAGTCCTCAAATCAATCGATTCGGGCTAAGCCATATGAATCGAGGACCGGTCAATCATCTTTTCCTCTTCCCTTGGACTGCATTGATGGATATATTGTAAGTGTTACATGATCAGGACGCGAGATGGGACCGTGGCTTATAATGTATAGTGTATTACAACAACTCCATCCATAAAATGTTCCCATTAAAATAAAATTCTGCGTTGACCATCGAGATGTGCTAAGCGCAATATAAATTGATCGGATAGCTGCATCTAGGCAACCGAGCATTGTCTCGTTTACTTCGTAAGAACCCGTTTTAGACGGCAGATCATATTTATAAGAATTTCCATCGGACCTATCATTCACATCGGCTTTGCTTCATCCGGTTTCGAGGGAGATTAGCTAAATGGTGACTGGCTTTCCATGATAGCCATGTCCCTCAGTCAACAGCTTACTAACTCATTCAAAATTTAACAAAAAATTAAAAACTCGACATGAATGGTAAATACAAGGGAGATATGATAGTAAATGCGTAATTCGCTTATTGAAAATAGAAACTCTTTGTTATATTAAGTTAATGCCCCTCCAAAGGCATTCATTCTAAAAAAAAAAAAAAAAGTTTTAAATTTAAACCTTGGGCCAAAAATCACCGCAAAATGTGAAGTTTAGGAGTCTAGGAGACAGTAGGCGGACAGAGTCACGGACAAAACGGCTTCATAGTGAAGCAAACAGCAGTTCTACCTAAAGATAGCCCTAAAAGTCCTCTTCCTTTTTTCTCCCTTTTATATTTTGGTGAAAATAATAATGATGATGATGATGGCACGTGCGGAGGAGCGCATTTTCAATTGCTTCATCATTCGATGAAGCGGGGCCCCACACAAGCAGAAGCTAACAAATGGCATTGGGTAGGTCAAACACTCAACACTCAAATCCAGGACCCTTTGTCCTCATTCCACGTTATTTTTCTTTTTTTATGAATAATGTAAAAATTAATTATCCAAAATATTAATATTTTGAAAGAATAAAAGTTCATATCACAAAGAATTTCAAATTAATATACCTATGATGAATTTATTCTTCATTAGCTCTTACTAAATTTTACTTTCAAATTATCGAGTTGGATGACACACAATAATTGATAGATGTATTGATTTGAAATTTTTGCTATTAATCCAATTTTAATGAAAACTAATGAAGAGTAAATTTATCACAAATAAAATAATTTGAAATTTTTAGTGTTCAAAAAATCATTTTTTAGTAAATTTGTCATACGTGTATTGAGTTGAATTTTTCAAAAAATTTGTTTGGAATACAATTGTTACACGTATGTAAAATTTGGGTTTTTTATAGTAAAAGAATTAGTTCATAGTATATTTATCATCGATATATAAATTTAGAATTTTTTGTTGTTTAAACTCAAAAGATAAATATTAATAGCTGCAAATTAAAAATGGTTAACATTTGATGAATATATGTTAATTGAACTGGTGAGATGCTACAAGAAAGGGAAAGCGGTTGAGTGAAAAAGGGAGAAAACGCGTCAATGAAATCTAGAGAACGTGTTCTCTACCCCCACATAATTGAGGACATTTTTCCAAGAACTATTAATGAAGGTGATCGTACGGTTCTCAATTCACAAGTCTCCCGTGCCATGAATATGAATAATAATTACCGTTTTCCAAATCGGATCATTCCGAAAAAAAAAAAAAATGGCCTTTTCTTCAAAATTTCAAAAGGAAAAAAATAAAAAATAAAACTCAAATTATATCCATTATGATATATTTATCATAAACTTTTTTTTTGTGACATTGAAATCCCAAATCATATTTATTAGTGATACATTTACTTTAAATTTTTTCATAACATAAAAAAATTCTAAATTGATACTTACGTGGGACATTCACCTTTCACTAAGATTTCGTTAAATAATTTTTAGCCAAAAATAACATTGTTTTTTATTTTGTCAAGTCATATGGGTGCCACGTCAATATTATTTGCTTCTAAAAGTCCATGTAAACTAATTTTTGTCTGTTGTTATTGGCAAACTTTATCGTCAGATAGAACTTAATCAATTTTATAAGTATATAAGTTTAGAATTTTTTGCACTATCGAGAAAAAAAAATGTAAAGTAAATATGGGACGTAATCCAAGATTTTTGCGATAGTTTTTTGTCATTTTCAAAACTCGAGCACCGCATTCGCACGCACGCACGAAAACAGAGCAGGACACTTGCCTCGTGCATTCTGCTTAGCTGTCTCCTCACGCGGACCCACGCGCTCCCGCCGGCGCGTTGCCAGCAGCTCCGAAACCGATGCCCACGTGTCCCTCCTCCGCGCCCCGCCTCGCCCCTCGGGATACGATCGGCGACTGCGAATGTACGGAATTGCCCCCGGGCGAGGCCACGTGGCGCTCGGACGGAGCGAGTTCCCGGGCTCTCCCCGACCGAGGCGAGTGGGTGTGGTTGGGACTTTCGGGGCGATTTTTTCTTTTCGGGAAAAGGGAGAAGATGACGGCAAACGCTCCTCGACAGCGCCATCTGGCGGAGAGAGACGTGGACTCGACGGTGAACGAGAAGGTGGCCCTTTTCCCTAGCGGGGGTGCCATTTGCCTCTTTCAAAATAAAAGGAAACCTTTGCGTATGCAATCCTTTAATGAAAAAAAGAAAAAAGAAAAAGTAGGTCGCACTTAAAAAAAGAAAGTCGCCAGATATCCTAAATTATATTGATTATGACACATTTATGTTGAATTTTTTTATTACACAAAAAATCTCGAATTTATACCCATATAATATATTTATCTTAAATTTATATTGGTGTGACGTATTTACTATGAATGCTTTTTTATAGTATAAAAAATCTAAATGTGTATCTATGCCACACATTTACCTTAAAATTTGGGATAAATATATCACATAAGTATAAATTTTGAGTAAATAGGTCCATGGGACATTGGGCATAATTTTGGGTTTTTGATAGTTTTTTTTTTTCAAAATATAAATATATGTCTAACATTCGTAAAAACTAGGTTTAATTACGAAAGAATAGTATAATTATCTATGTGACGATATTGTACATATTTTGAATCTTTTAAGTGATTCGTGTTAAATAGAAGTTTGATTGTAATGGTATTTACACAAATATCCAGGTACATGATGTGTGTTTGATACAGACTGCTTCGTATTTGAGGACTTATGTGTTGCTTGAGCCTGTGCATATGGGGAGAATTTGTTGATCTGCAGATTCATGAACTTAACTCAAGCCTTGTTGTCAATTAAAAGCTAGATGTCAAACCAAATAAACTGTCAAGATCAAGACTATACCCTAATAGCTTAAAGCAAACGATTGCACGTTTAATTTCAAATCAAACCTTATGTAACATAGCTCGACTTTCAACTTGACTCAACTTTATTTGTTTGTTTGGCTTTTGGGCAAGGCTAAACTTAATTCATCTATGAAAATAAGTTGTGACCAAAGTTTTAGTACATGCCCATTTGATACAGCGAAAAATAATTACTCCAAATTTCAAGTACTAAATTTCTAATTTTTGACCATTTTAAGTGCTTATAAAAATGAAATAAAACGTGATTTGATGATAGTTGAAAATTAATATTGGACAGTACTTGTTAGTTACCAAATATGAAATTGTGAATATTATTGGTAGGCCTTAGGTTAATAAGCAAAATTTCAGTTGCCAAATCAATTAAATTAAGCAAACCCCTCTTCACTTAATAAATTGAGATATTTTTTCATTCAATTCAGTTTTTTTTTTTTAAGTCGAAACTAATTTTGATTATTGAATATACTTAATTATATTAAGCCCTAAATACTTATTTCCAAAGCTTAATGGAAGCGTGAACCGTACCCAATTAATTCATGATGCGTTGACTTGGAGGACACAACCACTGTCTGGTAGTGGTTGAGTTGAGGTCCCTCGGCCACCACCACCGCACGGTCGCCGTGGTGAAGTGATGGCGGTGTGACTAATTAATTCTATTTTTATTTCTACTTTCGATTCTTTCATAAATTTTATATTTTAAAATCGAATCTAACTTTATATGAATTGACCATAACCAAATAAGTCTTAAGATATAAGAAATCTTATCTCATTTTGTTCCATGTGTCAACTAGCGTTTTAAGAGAAATTTAAAGTCTTTGAGAATTTCAACTGAATTTAATGATTTACAATTCTTAAGTTTAGAACTTGATAATTTTCATTTATTTATTCATGATTAAGTGCTAACCTAAGTTTTTCCCCATCCAATTTCCCCTATTTTTGCCTAATTGGCTGAAAAAAACACTACACAATAAATGTTGATACTCTATCCAAAAAGTAAATTAAGTCAATTTGCCCTTTTAAAATCATGATATATCACCTCGAAAATTGCCATAAGTTGAAATGCATATATCAAAAGTGTTTATGATTTTGTAGCACATATTGAATTGAGTGATTGAAAAAGATTTTGGCCTATTCATGTACTAAATGCATATCGTCAATCATTATAATTAATTACAACTGAGTTAATAATGTAAATGATCTTTAAATTTTTCATTTAATTTGAAAATTTAAATTAAATATGTATTAAAAATGAATGGATAATATTAAATAAATTAAAATTTAAGAATCATATTGTATATTAAGTCAACGTAAACTTTCGTGACTCACCCGGCTTATCTGTACCCTCGGTCCAAGGTTTAACAAGTGAAAATTATCAAATATCATATGACCACAATTCAAAAGTTCAACCCCAATTATGCAAAGCTACGGTTTCGCACGTGTGGAGTAGTCAGAACCGGACAAAAAACCGCTCCTCCGGATCTGTCTCTATTCTCCAAACCTCACCGGTCCATCTCCTCCGTCCCTCCGATTCCCCCACCACCTCGTGAAAGTCTCTCCCCTCCCCACCCCTGCTCCTTCTCTCTGACCACCGCGCGTGGCCGTGCATCCCTCTCTCTCTCTCTCTCCACTGCTTATCCTGCGCACCCCTCCCTCTCTCTTCTCTCTCTCTTCACCCTCTGCCACTTTCTCTCTCTAGCTCAACTAATCACTGACACAGAGAGAGAGAGAGAGAGAGAGAGAGGTAGGCTGCGAATGGTGCAGCCTGGAGCTGCTCCTGCCACGCCATTGCACTTGCTTCGAAAGCTGTCGAGACCATCCGCCTCGCCCTTTTCGTTCCCCCCTCGGTGCGACTGATTCGATCGTCGTCGTCGTCATCCATCAGTCGCTCGCTTCTTCCCCCCACTTTCCGTTCCTTTTTTCACCTGCCGCCAGCGCCATTGCAGGAGTAAGCTTTATCCAGGTTTTACGGCCTGCCTGCGAGCGTCTGGGACCTTGCGTGAAGAGAAGTACAAAAGGTGAGAGAGAGAGAGAGAGAGAGAGGCTGGGGAAGGGAGAAAGTGCACTGCAGTAGGAGTGGTGCAGTGTCCATGCTGTGCAGATCGTGCCGTCTTTGTTCTTCGCCGGGTCGGCTTTTTCTCTGATCCGTCGCTTTCGGGTTTCAGGGTCTGCTCTCGAAGTTTTTTGAAGAGGGCGAGGCTCGGATTCCTGGGAAACGTAAAGCTGTTTGCGGAGACGATGATGCTCCGCGACGACCGTTTTAGTTTCCGGAGGTGGGCTTTGTCGGTAGAGCATTTGGAAACGTTCGCATGGTGATTTGGAGATATGTAAGTAATTCAGCGAAAACGAAGCGCATTACGGTCTGGTTACTGATTTGGATACGCCGCTGAGGATCGATCTCGTCCGGGATTCCGTTCTTTTTTCTGGGTCAGCGCTGGAGTTAGATCTCGGGATTGGGTTTGGGACTAGCCGGAGTCGTTTTACTAGGGTTTTCCACCGGGCTAGTGCATTCTTCGTTTTCGGTTCTTGGCGGAGAAGATGATGGACGAGGGTGCAGGGAAAGCGGCGTCGCGTCTGGCGATTACGGAGAAGCGTCAGGCTACGACGAGGCCCGGCGGTTGCGTCGGCATCTTCTTGCAGCTCTTCGACTGGCACCGGAGGTTCGCCAAGAAGAGGCTCTTCTCCAGGAAGATGCTTCCTCCTGGTAATTTCCTTTGTTCTGCCATACGTTTCTTCTTTGCTTGGTTTTGCTCCGTCGCTCTCGGTAATGCGCAAATCTCCGCCCCTGCAATGTTCACATTGTTCTTTAAATTCGATGTGTCAGTTCGCGCGAAGCAAGTGTCGAGGAACTTCCACCTGGACGAGAAGATGCCCGGTGCTAAGCTACATTTGGTAGGCCTTTTCTGAAACTTTATCCCTCATCTTCTTTCTGTTGGTTTGCCGTTGAGCACGACTGGCTGTGCTTAATATTTTCTTGAACATGGCATATCTTGAGTTTTTAGATTGCCGATGAGAACAAAGGGGGTTTCCCTACTTCGAGGAGAAATGGGTATAAGAATCTTGATCTGGAACAGAGGCCAAAGCATGAAACTCAAGCTCCTGGGTTGGTTGCTAGGCTAATGGGTCTTGAATCCATGCCTACTGCGGCGCAGAAGAAGGTTACCAGGCCTCTGTCGTCCTACCCTCGCCATGGTAAAGCGGAGAAGTTTCTCCTTGGTACCAAAGGGTCCGCAAAGGAAGACGGCTTGAGTAATGAAAAGGGACATCTAAAGCATGAGCCGAGGCCTCAGAAACTTCAGAAGACCGGTTTATTGGAGAGACGGGTTGTTACTCGCTTTGGAGCGGAGGCTTTGCAAATTAAAGGTGTCATGACTAAATCGAGGAAGCAGCATCATCCCAAGCTTCTCTCCCCTGCGAAGAGCCCAAGAATCTCTTCCATAAGGAATGCATCACGGACTTCTCGGTTGATCGATGCGGCTACTAGGATACTAGAACCTGGATTGCAAGCCAGAAACAGGGATAGATGTGCCCTTCCCTCCCCCACCTCCGCATATCCTTCCAGTGAGGTGGGTATAGCAGAAAGGTCTCCATCTGAGTCACAAATTATCTTTACACGGGCCATATGTAGTGAAGCGGAGTCTGCAGGGCAAGCTTCATGCATTAACCGTGGTAATTTGGTAGATATAGACCTCAGACAAAACACATCACAACAGATGCTAGATCATGCAGCCATAACCTTGAATCCTTTTCATGCTTCTTATCAAGACTCTGGAACCAATAAACCAAGACCACCACCAGCAGCTGTCATGCGAGAAAAAGACGTAACTTATAGGAGAAGGCAACGAGAATCTGTTGCTCCGTCTTCCCCACCAAATTGCCACTTTCAAGCCTTTAATGTGCCCCTTAAGGATGCCAAACCGGTTCCTAAAGAATGCCTGGAGCAGCCGTGCATACCAAGCCATAAGTGCAATCCTCACCAGGAAGAATTGCCATCCAATGCTTTGAAGAATAGTCCCGCCACCCAGAATGAGATGTTAGAGACTGGTAGGACTCCTCCAATTGTCAAATGCAGCAATTCCAATGGCAGGAAAGCCTCGTTAAGTGGAAATTCTGCTACTGGAGCCAAGGACTTTGTAGCTCTGAACCGCAGCCTAAGTGGCCGAACGCGTCCCAGGTTGCCTGTTAAAGCTGAGAACTCTGATTCTGATGCAGCCAGAAAGACTCGTGTTAGACGACCTGATTCTTTGCCTCAATTCAGATCTCCAGTACGGAAGATAAGGTCCTCTAATGTTGATGGACCAGTCGAGAGTCCAAGTTTTGTCAGTGCTGAAGTCGGTAAACAAAATGATGCTCGGTACGATGCTGTTCCCAGGACCAGGGTCAACTCTCGCGCTTCCTCCAGCGACAGAAGTTGTGAAAGAAGTAAATTGGTAGGTGAAGCAGATAGAATTAAGGCTGGTGGCACTAACAATAATGGTGTGGTTTCTTTTACATTCAAATCTCCAATGAAGCAAAAGAGCAGTTTTCCTGAGGGCAGTGATGACAAGAGAACCGAGAAGAGCCTTCCTGGTGGTGGAAAGGCATCTGATTCCGTAGAGCCGGTATTCGACAGAAGTGATGATGAAGCAGCATGTCAAAAGCAGTTACCCTGGAATGGAGATGCTCTAGGTGCCCTTTTAGAATGTAAATTGAAGGAATTGATTTCTCAAGAAGAAGATGAGCTGAGCACGGCATGTGCTACACCTAAGCGATCAACTGCTATGATTCTCCAAGAACTGATAGCCGCTTTAACTGATGCTCCACCTGTATCTCAAGATTGCAATGTGCTTGATGCTGGAAATGCTTTTAAGGTTGGTTTTCTCGGTCTCAATGGTTGTTAAGCAGTCCAATATGCTATCATTTAGGTAATCACATGTGGTTTTCTGACTGGAGGACAATCTAAGACGGCAAATCTTACGTGAAATGATTAGTATAGTTGATTTAATATTTCTATGGGGATTTGTACTTTGGAAAAACATACTTCATTATATTTTATTTCTTTTGATTGAACTTCCCTGTCTGTTCTGTTTATGATGCTATATGCTGTTTTCCAGACTGATGCATCATCTTCTAATGATGCCTTAAAACATGCTAGACTAATAACTACTGTTCTTCCTGTCAGAAAAAGGCAAAGATGGACGGGACATTGATTGGATTTTTGAGTGATGTGAATCATTTGAGCCCAGGTTCGGTCCTAGATGCATCCTTTTCCAATGACAGCTGCATCTCCAGTAGCTTGGATGATGGCACAGGTAACACACTAGGACTTGTGTTGCTTTTGTTTTCACTCACAAACCATCCTACGGGAATCTTCATGTACTTCTCACTGAATGTCAGCTTCCCTGGACTAAACAAATTATAGTGTTTTCAGGATCGAAGTTGCATTATGACTTCATGGACTATCCTGATCCTCTGCAATCACTCAATCCGGGAGCTGACCTTTTGGACTCTGCTACATCACTCGATGAGGGAAGAAGCTCCCGAAATGTGTTGATCGATCTTATTGACCGGATAACTAGAGTGATAGGGGGCCGAGATCTTGTGGTGTTGGGATTGGCTGGGAGCAGGTGCACATATGCAAAGGATGTGATGTTGCATGCTGAACTGCTCTTTACAGATTTGACTCGACTTCATTCCGATGGGACGGAAGATTTTGTCATTACCGTCTTTCTCCTTGACGAACTCGAACATGCTGCTGCCACTTCCTGGACAGATATGAAATCTTTCTTTGGATCGGAGGAAGCCAAAGAGTGGAATCAGCTGAGGCGGTTTCTTTTTGACTGTTTGTTGGAGTGCTTGGATTTGAAGTACCGGAGATACTGTAACTTTGGATATCAAGGGTGGATGAGACAATTGGTGTTCTTGAATGTAGAGAAGCTGATCAGAGATTTTGGAGGGGAGATGAGAAGGTGGGCCTGTTTAGCTGGGATGACTCCCGACGAGATAATCGAATATGAGATGAGTCACGCCCTCGGGAAATGGACAGATTTCGACATCGAAGCATTTGAGAACGGTGCTGAACTGGGCGAGGATATTCTCTGTAATCTGGTAGAGGAAATTCTGATAGATCTTTGAGGACGAACGTCATTCCTGGGTTTTAGACCAGCCAACTCTTTTTGCGTGTCCATGATGCTGCTGCAATTTCTAATGTACAAAATGCCGAAACGGCTAGCGGTGGAGGCTAATTATTTGTAAATGAGCATTCTATGCAAAGACACTAACTGAATTTCTAGGTCAGATGATTCCCCCCCCCCTTAAGGCCATTTTTATGGACTGTCGTCAAATGTCGATGTTTCATCTTAAGATGTTCTTGTTTCGGTTTTCATAAGTTGCTGTTTATTTTACCAGATGTGTGCTTTTGTTGTAAGAAGATTTCGTGAATAGTATTTGAGTGAATAGTTACTGCAATTATTAAATGTAACAGCCTTAAATCTCTCTCATCCATTTATGAATGCAAGTGTATGCTGCTGCATTGAAATTGATTCACCCACAATTATATACAGGGCTATTTTTATGCTTCCACAATCACTCAACTGGAACTGGAAGGCCAAAGTTCCCATTCATTACATCAGAAACAAACCCCAGAAACAATGAAAGCTCTATAGCTTCTTTTATGAAGAAAGAAGGGAAAAAGAATATAGTAAAGAATTCATTATGCTCTGAAGATGACGGTGATGGTGATGATGATGATCAAACACCTCCTCAGAACGTGTAAAAGATTTTGTGAAACCTGATCAAACATGTCGGAAAACAAACAGAACTAACTGTCGACCCCAGACCCTGAATTAAATCACGGCACTTTTCAGAACTTCCGGTAACCCAGGACGGTCCTCCCGATCCCGTTCCCTCTCCCGATCCTCCCTCCTCTGTTGTCGCCATTGATGGCGCTCGCGGCGGCACAGGACAGCCCCTTCAGTTCTTCCATGCTCGCGTAGCTCTTCCTCGCCATCAGACCGCCCCTCTTCTCCCCCGCCGCTGCTCCGACCGACTTGCTCCCCCTAGCATTGGAGCCGCTGCCTGCCTTCGACCAGCTCTTCGATGGCGGGGTGATCTCGGCCAGCGAGGGGAGCGGCGCCGTGGGCTTCCGGTTCTCCTTCCTCAGAGCTGCCGAGAAGTCCGGGACGGACTGAGCCAAAATAGAAGCGGACCCTCTTCGGGTGCGGCCCAAATTTTCGCCGCCGCCACCCAAATTCCCCTGGAACCTGACCTGTTTCTTGGGCGGCGGGGTGAGCTTGAGATCCCTCTCTTCAGGCTCCTCCTGCCTCGCGTGCTTCATCCTCAACCTGGATTCCCTCAGCCGAGCGTAGGCGTTGTACCGGGGCCCTCTCTCCATGAAGTAGTGGTCGGTGGTGAGCGTCAGCGGGACGATGTCGTCGGTGGCGGAGTTCTGGGACAGGAGCAGAGACACGGGGTCGACGGTGCGGACGACAGGCTGAACGGCCGGGGCGGCGCACCCCGGGTGCTGCGGGGGAGGAGCCGCGCCGTCGAATCCGCTCTCGGCCGCCGTCGACGGCGAGACCTGAGGGGCGGGGCAGCGCTGCTCCGTCCTGCCTTCCTTCCCGGCGGTCTGGGAGCGGAGCAGGGAGACGGGGTCGAGGGCGTGGAAGAGGGCTTGGAGGGCTTGGGAGGTGCTCGCCGGGTGGAGCGGAGGCGGGCCGTTGCTCTCCGCCATTGCCGATGGATGTGGCGAGACTCGTAGCAGCGGAAGAAGACGGAGAGAGAGGGGTTTTGCAGGGGTTGGATCGGTTCTTGGTTTCTGCTGCAGAAGAAGAGGAGGAGGAGAAGATCAATGAGAAGAAGAAGAAGAAGAAGAAGTGAAGTGAAGTGAAGCGAAGCAGCAACGGTCTGATTCTGATTGAGGGGGGAGAGGGAAAGTCGTCTGCTTTTCGCCGACTCTTTTTCTTTCCTGTTTTTTGGTTTTCCGAATTCCTCACCCAACGTTCGTTTTTGGGGTGGGGCCCGCCCCATCTCGCTCGGATCATCGGAGGAGGAGGGAGAGGTGGGCCCTCCCCCCGGGGGGATCTCATAGGATCCTCTACCAACCGTCTGATCTCGGTGGGAGTTTCTATGATTGTGTCTGTCCGTGAGAGGAGAGCTGTTTCCTCCTCTCTATTTTTCGAACCCTTCGTCCTACGTGTCGCGTTCTGTTGTGTTTTTTTATTTTGTGGGCCCACGTGTCCGTGGAGTTTTTTTTTTTTTTTAACACACGTGTCCGTGGAGTTGACTAAGCTGGGATCTTATTGGGAAGTACCATGACGACTTCCTTCTCCGTGGGATGAATGGATGATGAACAAGCAAACTGTTCTTGTGCCTCGTGCATGATACAGAATCACTAGCTCAGGAGGAAATATACTTATTTATAATAGAAATTAAAAAAGAGCTAAGGAGAAAAATAAATCTGAGAAGTGGGTTTTTGGGTTTTTGTAGTTTTGAGCGATGAGGAGCTGGCTAAAATAAGTTCTTTACATATAACATGGGATGATAGAATAAGGCTCTCAATTTCAAAATTGTAAGTAATCAATACAGAAAAATTTAATTTTTTTTTTAATGTAGTTTCAAACAACACTTAGGGCCAAATATTGTTAGAAGGCCCTGAATTTTGATTCATGCGACCAAAAAAAAAAAAAAAAAAAAGGAATAGAGTTGATTCCGTATTGGTAATTTAGATTGGGGAGTTAGGATTTCAAAATCTCTCCCACGCGCTATGAGATGGCATTGGTGTTGATTCTTTGAAGATGACGATGATTCCTTGAATACCTTTTGGGGATTAGAAATTGGGTTGTTGAAGGTGAGAATGAGTTAGCTTCCGCTCAAATCAAATTAGAGAGTTACACAATGGACTTGGCATTGAAGTGTGTTCAGAGAGAGATTTTGGTTCGACGGCTAATTGAAGAATTCGACCATTCATTCAGGTCATAATTCATGGAGTTCGAAGAAATCTATTGATTGACTGACCATTCACGGCATCGTTCTTGGAGAGAAGCTACGCCCGTCACCGTGCACATCAGCACGGCGACTACCATGCGGGCTGACACGTGGACAACCTGCGATTGGAATTTGGATAGAATCGCGAAGGATGTTACTTACTTCGGTCGAGAGTGCCGGATTGTACTCTGATTTTGTAAATTTGAAATCTTTGTCAATTATATTCAGAATAACTTATGTTATCCAAGTTAAATAAAATTAACCACTGGGGGTCCACCCTTCCAACATGGAAGGGGGAGGTGAGGGGTTCAAATCCCCACCTTCTCAGGGGGGATAGGGGTAGGGACGCGTAAGTTTGAGAGTGGGTTGCGGCACGCCCGCAAGAGGCGGGCGCACAAGTCAAGTGAGTGTATAGTAGGAATAAAGTAGACCGACAAAAAAAAAAAAAGTTAAATAAAATTAATTTACAAAAAAAAAATTCCAAAACTATGCCTATCATGACTCGAAGGTTCTAACATTTTTTTTATGCTACTAAAAATCATAAATCTACCTATTGTGACACAAATATCCCAAATAATTTTTCGTTATAAAAGAACTTCAAACTTATATTAGTATGATAAATATATCATAGATGAACTGAAATAGATGGTATATATGCCATACATGTATAACTTTGAGTTTTTTCATGATACAAAAATGTTAAGGACATATATATATATATAATAGGCAAGTTTAGAAGTTTTGATAAGACAAAAATTATATATATAATTGGCAAGTTTAGAAGTTTTGATAAGACAAAAAAAGGTTTAGGGTATTTGTATTATAATGAGTACAGTTTGAAATTTTTGGTAGCATTTTTTTTTTTTTTTATACGAGCTGAAGTTCTTGTTTCTCTTTGGCTGTTTTGAAAGTTATTAGTCTTGCCCAGCTCATCTCTCTAGCGTCGTGGTACCGAAGGACATCCAAAAGAAAAAAGTAGGGCCGATAGACTTAATTTGGAGTAGACCCTATCAAAAGTAGGTTCGTCGGATCGAAAGTGGTCCAACATAAAATAACCCATTTAATTCCTTTTGACTTATTTCCATACAAGATAAATTTAGTAATCCATCTCCGACCCACTTCTACTCAACTAATATTCAACACATATTACTAAAGCACTTATATATTTAAATCAATTTAGAAATAACTCATGCCCACTTCTACTCAACTAATATTCAACACATTACTAAAGCACTTATATATTTAAATCAATTTAGAAATAACTCATGCTCAAACTAAGATGAGAGCATGAAATAGGCAAGCGAGAGATTGAAGGAAGGCTAAAACAGTCATAAAAGTAAATTGAATCCAAATAAGTTGTAATACTTATATTATTTTGGATTTTGCAATTCTAAAATTAATTTATGATCCATTTACTAAAAATAATAAATTTGTATAACAACTCAACCCACTAAATATGAGTTAAGAAATGAATTTACAATTCATTTTGACATGTCTAGTTAAGATATCAAGAATGGACTCTCTTATGAGGAAAAGATGAAGATCACCCTTCTTCATTCTCTATCGGGCGATCGAGAAGACAAAAGATTCAGGTTTGTTCCCACAGCTGCCACAAAGCGAGATACCGATCGTCTTCTCCGCAGACCGCTTGCAAAACAGCGTGTTTCTGAGTAGGTAGAACCATATTGATAGAGAGACCTCTTTGGACCGTTTTTGATTACATTTGGTCATTCGCGCGTTTCGATCGGATGGATAAAATGAAGGACGAGGACCCTCTGAATTTCCATCTTAGATTCATTCTCTCCAAGTAAATGACCCATAGGTCATCAACTAAAGGAGCAAATAATAAGTCACATCCTCCATTTAACCTGATATTACAAGTACCTGCGCACTTCAAACCTTGTGGAACTTGTACTTCTGTCCTAGGTTAAATCTTTCAATGCTTTGATCAAACCCATTGAGCACCAGGTTCCGCACAGCCTCGACTCCCTGCTCGAGTGCAATGTCAATCTGTGCAGGTAACCGATAACAGTCACAAACCTGCCGGCACTTCTAAGCATCGATTTGCCCAACCTCAACTCAGGAATAAAAGCTCTCCTACCCAAGGACACTGGATGTCAGTAACAAGTTGCGTACCTGTTGTCGCTCGAGGGAACTGAATTTCTGCAAAAGGAAAGCTTTCACGTCCATGGTGCCAGGTGGATTTCCGATGCCTGCAAACACCCAACATAAAATGGCACTGCATGATAAACAAAATCAGACCGAAGAAAGGAGTTGTGGAACGGATCTAAACTGTGCACCGAACCAACCTATGCACAACCTAGGAAATTCGCGGCGGCCATCCAAGTGGGCCATCACACTTTTTACCCTGCAAGGTGAGAGAAACACGATAAGTTGTGCGGCTTGACAGAATACTCTGAAAATGCAAGCTGGGGAATATCAAGACATGAAGTGAATTTTGAATATCAGGGTATGCAGACTGAATACCCGTTATGGTAGCCATGCCCTGCTTTTGGTTGTAGCCTTAAAACACCATTCGGCAAGCTCATCTCATCGTATACCTACATGAGAAAACATGGAAAATCTTGTAGAATTTAGATGCAACTTAGTTCTCCCAGACCTGCATTCTTGTAGGGCATTATACATGCACATACCAATAAGATATGACGCAGGGGAACTTGATAATATGCCGCCAGAGCCCCAACCTTCCGGATTAACAATGATAAAAGAGGAGTTAGAATTAGAAATACTCAGCATGTATCTAGAAAAAATGGTAGCAAACATCAATCACCACGAGGGAAGAGTATGCAATCAAAAGTGATTTAAACTGGCGGAAAAAACCAAGCGGAAGAAATCAAATGCCAACCACCAGCCCCCTCCCCTCTTTCTGGTCCCTTCCAAAAGACAATACCAGAAAAAAATGAAAGATAATAAAAAGGGGGGAATCAAAATACAAGTAATTACTAACAATCATTCATGGAGTTGGAACAACTTTGTTAATTCACGGACCAGTAAGGATCTGCCTAAACAGTCAAACACTCACGTACTCTTTTTGGAGCCTAATCTATATCATTTTTATCTAGAATGGTTCAATGATATCGAGCCACAAGCTCTCGAATTATAGACAACAGAGCATCCCAAGGCCATTTAGCATAACCAGGACAACTTTCGGGCTAACAAGGTGATGGCTGAGGACTTCACAGTCTATCGGGGTGACTGGTGAGTCCGCAGTCATGTGCATTCAGGGGTCTCATGTTTCAACAAGTGCATTGAGAATGAGACAGTGGATGATCTGCAATCTCCCAAGTCTTCCTTAAAGTGGTAAAAAGATTTTAAACTATTAAAAAGTAGTAATCTAATATTAAACACTCAGTACTCCTCCTGGGCTTTTTATGTGATTTTGAGCTTAAGATGTCAGATAGAGGTAAATGGGTAGAGAAATTTCCATAAACAAAAACCCCTCAATCCGTAGTACTTTATCACACTCCCAACAAATTGCACTACTAGTTTGCCTCATTCACTCAAAGAAACAAAAACCAGTGCTTGTAGGAGACACTGCCAAACCGACCACATCCCATTCACACAAACTTCAAATTCCCAGGCTCTTAACAGGCATTTCTATCTGAACCAAAAAGAAGTGACATTTCTCTGTTAAAAATTCTTCAATACCATGAGGTGCACCAACCTCAATACAAGTTTTAGAAACTAGAACCAGATGTAGATATTAGTTACAGCACAAGGACATCTTTTCCTTAACCTTGAAATTAGTATCTAACTCGCAGATAAGCAGTAACAGTTAATACATCTCTGAGTGATTTTTTATGACCTAACTGTAGGTATCAAAGGAATAAATCTCAGTAAGATAAAAAATGAAAAAAAGTCAAACAAAAGATGATTTATATAAACGAAGTTCCGTCAGTATCATTCAAGCAATGAGCAATCTCATAACTTAATATTTTTGGCTCATCATCCTCCAATTATATGAAAAGAAAACTTCAGCAGCCTTTTGATTAAAATTCAACGAGTCTCACATGGAGATAATGACTCTTCTCTATTAAAACGTTGGCTTCTTCATTCAAATGTTCATAAAAATGATTACATCTCGATGCAACAGAGCAGCCACTTCAGTGATTGAAAGAACAGAATGGAACAACTTACTGATTCTCCACAGAAGTTCATGTAAGTCTGAGGCTTCGCTAACAGAATTGGTACCTCTCCAGTGGAACCTGCATTTATCACGCAAGAAGATCAACTATCACTGGACAGAGACTGAAATGAGCCCTAATTTCATTTCCAATAATGAAAAAAGAAGCAAGGAAAAAACAGTGTGTTATCGCAGTCGAAGAGTACCTATGCCAATCAAACATTTTGACTGGATAATGTTCATTATGATGCCCTCTTCTTGAGATATTCGATCGATCATTTCAAAACCAACCTAAGCGAGAACCTTCCATGTAAATAACCAAATAGAATGGATATAATGACATTGAAACTTGAGGAAAAATCCAATGTCAACTCGTACATTGTGCCTAGTACCAGAGTACTTATTTCCGGGATTTCCCAAACCAGCTATGAGCCAAGGCGTATACTCAACTTTCGACCCATTGATGTTATCCGGTGGCGATGCAGCAGACGTGCAAGCCCTAATCGAAACAAAACGTTTCCTCCGGAAGTGATGAGAGTGAGGCTCTTTTCGAAAGAAAATGCTCGTACTGGAGGCAGACAATGCACACACCATCGACCTATACTCAGAGAACAGCACGCAATTACTTGGTTAAGCTCATGTGGTCCTGAAAAATAAAAATAAAAATTCTCAGCCGCCCAAAATTCAGAACTTTTTTGCCCCTAGAACTCAGCCATCATTCCCCAATACGATTAATCAAGAACACAAGAACATTTTACGACTAATCCCACAATTCTCATCGACCCAAAAATCATCTCCCTAAAAGAGCTGAAACCCAAAAATAACTAGCTGAGCAAGACTTCGGTCTTGCATTCCGAAAAGGGTACTTTTCACAAAAGCTTTGGCTTTTGATAAATAGTTCGAAGGCAAACGAGAACCCTCCCTTGTTTTCACAGACCGGGGCACCTTTCCCTGTCCTATTCGAGTCGAAATTTGCATTCCAAGGCACGGAGGCCATTGAAGGAACGCAGAGAGACGTGCTTAGAAGAGAAGACTGCAAACCCAAAAGGGCAAAAACAGACCTTAACACTGAAAGTGGAGGAGAGACTCGACGACGCACGGGCGAGCCGCTGACGACGGTTTGAGGATTGGAGGCGTCGGAAGCCTTTTCTGGAGCAGTTGCGGCTGCGTTGCTACTGCCCAGGGACTGAGATTTATCATTGAGACATCCTTTTCTTTTTCACATAATGCAGGGATATAATATATAAAAATGAATTGGTATTTTTTTTGGGTAAATTTTTTTGGTAATTTACTTGGACAAAATAAACACAATTCGGTGATATATAAATATATATGCATTAAGAATTCCACATAGACATAAAAACTCATGGTTCAATATATTTAAATGTTATATTATTGGATAGTCGTGAATATATGATTTTATTTATTTATTTAGAGGACATTATAATGTCCTTGTAATTAAAAAGAATTATATGTGACAACAACAATATGATTTTTTTTTTTTTTTGTGAAGGTAATAAATATATTGAGCAAAGACCAAATGTACAAAATAACAGTATTAAACATACACTCAATACAGTAGATCATAATGAGTAGAAGATGCCGAGATGTAAGAGTCACAACCATGATAACCAACAAAAAAAGGGAAGCATGGCAAGCACAAACAGCGTCTAGAACAAACCCACAGCTAGGGAAGAGAAACCATAGCAACTAGCAGAAGCTGCTGCTCCCAAAGTCAGAACACGCACCAGCTAAAAGGAAGGCCGCTAAGGATGCCCTAAAAGATGACCGGGTCGATGCTCCAACTTCGCTATAGTCTTCTATTCTTGAAGTTGTCTTCAACGTTCCTAAAAGTGATCGCCTTGTCTCTGATAGAAATCCATTTACTATTTAGATATTTATTTTTGTAATCTAAGATTCAAAATGTGTTTTGAATAACATAGTTTAAATTTTTGTATTTAATATATTATCAATTTATTGGAATCCAATATAAAAGGGCAAAAATACCAAATAAAAGTCTTAAATTTATGGTATTGGTATCGATTTAATTCTAAACCTTTTAATTAGACTAATTTAATCTTAAACCATTTTTTATATTAATACAAATTTAGTCTATCTAAACAAATTTGGCCACCTGATACTAACATAGACACCGTCCCACTAGCAAAGGCTAACATGGCAATTTTTAAGTAATTTTTTAATTATTTTTTTCTTTTTTTCTTGTTCTTTTTCCTCTTCTTCCCTCTTGGCCTTCTTCTCCTATAGTGGCCGATAAGCCTTCAACGATGGTTGTGGCCCTCACTTGACCTTGCTCAGGGCTGCAAGCTAGGCAAGCCTCGCCTAGATCAAGCGAGGCCGCCTTCACATGCAGCAAGGCCGTGGCAAGTGTGGCCTTGCCTGTGGCCCTCGGCGGGACTAGGTGAGGGCTTCATGGAAATGCCGAAGCTCACTAGTCACTGCGAGAAGAAAGCCAAGAGGAACAAAAGGAATGAGAAAAGGAAAAAGAAAAAGAAAAAAATAATAAAAAATTGAAAAAATAAAAATGTATTAAAAATTTCCACATCATCGTTCGCCAATCGGTTGGTGTCTATGTCAATGTCGGTCGATTAAATTTAGCTAGATGGACTAAATTGATACTAATGTGAAAATATTTAGGACTAAATTGGTCAAATTGAAAGGTTTAAGACTGAATTTGTATTAATATCATAGGTTTATGAATTTTTTGGTAAATTGTGTAATTGGGCGACATAGGCATCAATATAAACGATTTCCATTGAATATGTGAGCAGCAATATATTGAAATTCTTTTGTTAATTTTCACTAAAAAAATTGTTGTTGTTGTTTTTTTTGTTGTTGTTTAGGTTCTGTAATTATTGAGAATGTTAAAATCAATAGAAAGAAAAACTATTTGTTGATAGGTGGTAATTTCGATACTAAATCATCCTTAACCATCTCGAGATCATTCATGGTCATCTCAAGTCTCTTGGGACGGTCCACTTTCTCAAAATCCTTAAAGACATAATTACAACCTTATGGACAATTGCCACAATTGGCAATCAATCTTCGCAAGGAATTTGATGCCTGCACTAGCAATGCCAACAAGAGTCGAGTATTGCTGGATAGTCCAGTGGTCCTGGCCTAGAAAAACTAGAGCTTTCATTACAGCTAATACGGATGAGACGTGCCGAATACTCCGATGAACTCAGTTCATCTGATGAGGAACGTAGGCTCTCATCGCAATGCATCTTTAAGAAAGCTTGTCGGTCATATCATGATTTTATTGTAAAATAAGAGGTTTGAAAAGGCCTCTTGCATGATGCATTTGTAATCATCTTTCGTGGTCCTGTCTACAGATTGTATTATTGTCCTAGAATCGCATCTTGACCACTAAATCGATTCATGCAACAACTTAATTGATTAAATTCATCTATCACAAATTAACTATACTTAAAGAAAAAAAGAATATTAATAGTTTAAGCTAAAAAAACGACTAAACACGCTCGGTTGTTTGGTGAGTTTAATTGTATTTTCACATGGACCATTATTTCCCTAACTTTTCTTTAATATTGCCAAACTGGACAAGCTACCACCTTCTCCTAAAGCCTTTTTATTCATAAATTAATGCTGGTTTTATAATAATTTAACTTGTGTCTAATATATTGAGTATGATTGATTTATTATGAAGCAATTTACTTATTATTTTGATTCCGAATTTTTCAAATAAAAAACCAGGCGCCTCTCATTTTACTAATTAAGTGTACATTAATGAAACTAAAATTCTATGTTAATTTCAATATTATGTGCATCTTTTGCTAAAAGCTGATTGTAATTTTATTTATTGGTCATGTTGGATATCCAGCAACGAAAGTAAATTCAGACTTTGAATATTGATTGAACAGAAAATTATAATATATTATTATTCATAAAAATTATATTATAAATACACAAAAATTGAGCAACAAAATAGTATCGGCAAATGAAAGGTGAAAACAGAATTTCCGTGCCTTCTTCCATTTCATCCATCTTCCTCTGAGAATATGAGTCACGGTACAAGGCAAATCTTGGTCAGAAATAGGCATTAGCAAACGTAGAACGGTCACAAAATGCAAGGCCCACAGTGTAGTCTCTAAATAGCAATCCTTTTCAAGTCCCAGATAGGAGAACTGCTCGAGAAATACTCAGACTAAACTTTCTCTTGCACTTTGCGCATACAAGTAATTGACAAATTTTTGAGTGGCCTTGGACTCCCCATCGTCCATGTGACTGACTTTAATGCTTTGGCAGATGCTCGTTTCGATCTGCATTCTGCCAGAAGAAACAACTCTACATGTTGGATTTCCTTTCCCATCTCTCCTTCACGTCAAGCCTATCAAGAGCAGAAAAGCAAAGATCAACTTTTGTGAACAAAGAACACCTCAATAGCATGGGTATTCGGCCAACATGGTAAATGTACATTCACTATTTAGATCACACTGCAGAGGCAAGATCAATGAAAATATTAAGGCCATGGATTCGTGACGGACATGTGTTTTAAGATGACTCAATTACAGAAAACTTGAACAGAGAAGCCACGAGTAATGTTGAGATACTTGGAAGTACTCCCTCCCCAAGAGTGGTAATTTCATTTTTCAAATCAGATGAGCATAGGCAACTGTTCTTCTGGTCAACAAAAATTACTTGAATTCCTGAATTTTACTATCAAAGCAGCACTGATTCAGCAGATAATATGGAAGAAAGTGAGTGGTACCCCCAATGTAACTTCTGGCGTTTCATCGATGTAATCTGCTGTTGCCTATCCTGCTGCTCTCCTGAGGAATTTTCTTTGCTATCGAGACCAGAGTTTGACAAACTGGAATCTTCAACTGATGTTTCTTTGTCAATCCTATTTTTGCTATTTGGCTTTTTTATGAATTTCCTGGTCTCATCTGCAATACCAAAAATGTCAGGTGAATAATAAGCTCTAAATTATGATATAAAGTCACCAAAGCCAAAAAGGAGACCTTTGCATCTCTTTTGCTCTGACTTTTTCTTTATTTGCATGCGCTTCTTATGCAGCTCCTGCCAGTTGAAAAGAGAACGTCAA